>NW_026000240.1:9629628-9795435 GCF_001458135.2 Marmota marmota marmota
ATATATATATATATATATATATATATATATATATATATATATATATATATATATATTTCAGATTAGTACCACAAGTATCATATCTATTAGCTAATTTATTTTTCTTATCAATATTCCCCATTTTATAAGTGAGAAACCAAACAAGTAATTCAACTAACAAATAAAGAAAAATCATTAGCAAAGATATCAGGTTAGAAATTTCCCTGAGAGTTCTTTCACAAATTGGCCACAATTAAAGATCAGATTTTTGGAACATTGCCTGCATTGCAAACATAATGTGAGGAGTTAGGACAAGTGTTGAAAGTGGCCTGGTTGTCAGTCACAGCCCCTTCTGGTCAGAGGGTCAGCACTTGTGGTGAACAGTGCTCCTTGCTCCTCTTCCATTTCAAAACAGAAACAAGACCAACTTCTAATTAATAAAGTTTTACCCAGGGGGGTAAAGGAGTACCAAGTTCTACTCCCTTGTGCTCTATGCATCCTAACACATTGGAAGCAGCAGAGGGAACTTAGCCTATATTCACAAAGAAGAAATAAGAGTTACTTTAATAACTCTACTTGCTTTCTATGAAAAGGAAGTATTTTCAGGGCATGGTGAGGAACTTTTCTCAAACAAATGTTCTTCGGTTGCAACAACGGTTTGGTAATCTCACTCTGCTAATGTTTATGCTTCTTGGCGTTTCTGTGTACACAAATATCAGCAATAATCCCAGTTGTGGTTTTTCATTTAAATGCCTTTAAAGAGCAAGATATTTTGCTAAGTATTTATGATGAAGAAGCACACGGGGTAGAAGAGGACTTCTCAGACTTTCATGGGCTTTGCTCAGAGAACTTATTTCTGGGCTCCCACCCATTGTTTCTGATTGAGCAGGTCAGGTTTGGCACCCAAGCATTTGTGTTTTCAAGTTCTTGGGTAATTGATGCTCCGGCTCCAAAGATCACCGGTCAGTTACTCTTGATTTTGATCTTTCTTCAGATTTAGTGTAGACTGAGAATCATTTGAAAGGGTGATGCCATCACTGGATCTTTCCTTCCTTCAGAAAGACCCACAGGAGATCCCAAATACGTTGGAATAAAGCCGATCTGGTGGCAGAGAGAAGGAGCTCACCTCTTCAGCTGCGAGTCATAGATAAGGGCTTTGTTGAATGGACAGAGAGAAGGGAGGAGGTGTCATGCGTCAGGGGGCTGAGCACTTGCCCTGACTTCTGAAGAGCAAAACAGAGTGTCCAGTGAAGAAGACAGAGTGGGAAACCGGAGGAGCACTGCGGAGAGCTTGAGGCAAAGCCACAGGATTCACCTCATCCGTTGGCCTCTTCCCTGGACAGAGCAGTGGCAGGAAGCTGGTGGGAAAGGAGAGGTCACCAGGAGCCTGGATGCCAAGCCACACATGGTGAGTGTTTCCACCAAACTCTCGGGGATCCATGGAGGACTTGCCCTGGCACCACACATGATAGACACGTGTGGCCATCCTGTGAGGAATGGACTGCAGGGACACAGAAAGAAGCAGAATGAGGGCTTGGCCATTCCTGCAGCAATCCTGCAGCCTAGAAGCTGTGCAGACAGCTAGAAAAGTGTGTCCAAGGGAGGACACAGGAATTCCAAGGGGCGGGAAGTGGTCAGTTGTGGCAGTGCTGGGGTCGACAAGGAGCCACTGAGAGAAGCTCCTGAGGGCCCATGGTTCATGCTGGTCTCTTCCCTGATCTCCTCTGCCCTCAGTGGCTCCTTGGATCAGAATGGGGGACTCAGAACCTCTTCTTCTGACATACACAGTGGTCTCAGATCACTGTCACCAGGGAACTTCAAGGCAGCACGGAGAGCCACACTCCTAGCGATTGAATCTGAGTCTCTGGGGATGAGAAGCAAGCCCCTGACTATTTTCTAGCTCTTCCTGAGAATCCAGCATTCAGAGGGTTAAGAAACCCTTCAGAGTGAGGAATACTCCTTTTCACATGCAGAGATCCAGCCTTGTTTAAAGGTTCAGTCTCCCATTTCTAACATTTATCACTTAGAGGGCACTTAATGTCTGTCTTGCCTTACTTAGGGACTGTGTGTCCTAGAGGAGCCTAGATAAACGTCGTAGACCTAAATGAGTACAGAGATATGTGTGCCTACAGTCTAGTTCTCATGACTTCATGAGCTGATGGCAACTTTAGCCAATATTTGCCAGGAAAAAAAAAAGAAAGGAGTGGAGATTGTGTGGGTTTCCAAGGTCACATGGCTAATCAGTGGCAGAGCAGAAAGTCATCCTCAGAAGGCCAGCTTCCAACAAGGCTGTGTCACCAGTTGCTTTATGAGATCGAGGCTGTCCTGGACTCACTTAGGGAGGGGCCAGGAGAGGAGACTCTTGGGTCTTGGGAAAGAGATGAAGCATACAGCAGCTAACTACCTTGGTTACTATGGGGATGTCTCCAAGTTCCTGGGGTAGTCCCCAAGTCCCCAGCTCTGCTGAGCAGCACTGAGCTCCTAGCAGGAGCTTTCACGATTCCTCTCGCTGGATGCCAAGGAGAAACTGGTTAGGGCTGGAGTTATCTCCAGTGGCACCTGAGCATTCTCATCCTCCTTGCCCCTAGGACCCGGGGTTGAGCATGGTTATAAAATAAAACTATAAATAACACTTTTTGGAAAGCTTGAGATCCCTTAAAGTTCAAGCCTCTTATAATAGGCTATAGAATTCTGGAAGGAGGCTGAGAGCTGGCCTTCAGAAGCTTATTGCCAGTGTCTTTAAAACAAGCCACCTATACCAATAGGTTTAGGGTTCTGAGGACGAGGTGTCCTCATATAAAAGCCACCATGTTTCACTTCAGAGCTGCTCTGTCTCTGTGACACCCCCCCGCCCCCAGGGACTCCTTTGGAGGTCTGATCTTCATGAGAGTCTGTCTCCCAAGTGAAGCACTGCTCGACAGATTGTCAGACACACACACATACCTCGTTTTGTGTCTTAATTGACAGTCTGCGTCTCTTCCTCCCAAGCTGGCCCTCAGATTTCCCAGAGGTCTGGACCCACCAACTTGTCTTCACAGGTGACTTGCTCTTTGGTGCCCTCCCTTACTGTGCTACCATGTAACCCAGCAAGCCTGCAGTCCCTGTGCTTCCGGGAGCTGAGAGACACGTTCTAATTCTGGAAGGCATTCCAGTATTAATTCATGTCAACCAAAAAGGAACTTAGCATCCTTTCACACTAATCTGCTAAAGCTAAAAGTTACCTTCTTCTGATCCTGGGCATCCCCAGAAGTGTGCTCCCTGAGGACAGAACTCCTTCCCTAAAAAGTGGCTGGTCCCCTGCAGAGCTTACTGCATATCAGATTCAAAGCGAGGCCTATAACCCTAGAGATTATCTCATGTGCGTGTGATAATGATTTGCTCTCATTCTGTAGATTCACTATTCACCTCACTGGTTGTTTCTTTTACAATTAGAGCAGGCTCCCACCTGGCAAGAGGAAAAAGCCACACAAAGAGCAACACCTAGGTGGGCACAATGTGGCTGCCACACTGGGACCTTCACAGAACCGCACCGCTGCCCTCCAACCTTGGCAGACAGCCCACGGCGAAATTGACATAGGTGCCTTTTACACAAATGATGCCCCAGGTCATCAGTCTCTGCTAAGATTTACATTAGATTTAAGAGTTGGAGAATCCTAGCAGCCAACATTCTGCACTGGGAGATAAAAAATTCCTGCATCTTATAGCGCCAGACGCTCTATGTATGCCTCCCTTCCCTAAATGACAGTTCCTCCCAGGGGCTTGAGTACACCATCCTTGGGACAGCACTGGACTCTGGACTTAAAAGCCCATATCTACCAAGAAAAAGGTCAAATATTTTGGTTACCATCTGATCGGCAACAGAACAAACAATAGCAAATGGGCCTCAAAAGAAACAGGAGATCTGCTCAATTCCAGTCCCTTCAACCCTTCAACCTGCCACCAGACTAGAGAATTCTTGGGGGCTACTGGGTTCAGACATGTATGGATCCCCAACTTTCAGTTATGACAAAAGCCCTCTATGAAGCCACAAAGGGGGGAAAATGGGATCCTCTTATATGGGGGTCAACTAAGCAAAAGGCCTTTGAGGACATTAAATAAGCATTCACCTGTGCACCTGGATTATGGTTCCCTGACCTCACAAAGCCTTTCTTTCTGTATGTCCATGATCTGTCTGGAGTAACTGTGGGAGTTTTGACTCAGATGCTGGGGACATGGCACCGTCCAGTGGCCTATTTGTCCAAACAGCTGGACTCTATAGCCTAGGGCTGGCCACCTTGTTTATGGGCCACAGCTCTTCTGGTGTTAGAAGCTAATAAACTGGCCATGGGACAAGAATTGGTTGTCAGAGCTCCTCATTCAATTTTGACATCATTAAAATATAAAGGACACTATTGGCTGACTAATGAAAAAATGGTCAAATATCAGGTCATGTTATATGAAAACCCACGTATCCAAGTTGAGGTCATCAGAACTCTAAACCCAGCAAATTTGCTGCCCATTGGACCTGGAAAACCTGATCACAAATGTGTTGAGGTCATGGGTGAAGTGTTCTCCTGCAGATCAGACCTAACAGACCAGCCTCTCAAGGACCCTGATGCAGAGTACTTCACAGATGGAAGCAATTTTATAAAAGATAAGGTATGTTTTGCTGGATATGCAATGGTCACTCTGGACTCTACTGTTGAGACAGAACCTCTGCCTCAAGGAAATTCAGCACAAAAAGTAAAATTTATTGCTTTGACTCAAGCACCTCAGTTGACAGCAGGAGTCTATGTAAATATTTACAGACTCAAAATATGTGTTCGCTATCTTCATGTTCATAGGGCCTTATGTAAGGAAAAGGGGCTCATTAACTCAGGAGGAAAAAAAAAAGGCATGATGTATGGGCAAGGAATTCTTGAACTTTTGGATGCACTGTGGGCTCCCAGGAAAGTTGTGATTACATATTGCCAAGGTCATCAAAAGGGAAACACTGTGGTTTCTCAGGGCAACTGGAGAGCTGACAGAGAGGCCAGGTTAGCTGTCTGCAAGAAATGGGAAGAAAATCCAGTCCCAGGTTTAAATGCTGCCCTTCTACCTGGCCGACTAGCTAACAGAAAGGGAGCCAACATACTCCCAACATGAAAGTAAGTGATTTAAGACTGAACAAGAAAATTTTCTCCCAGGTGGATGGTGGAGATTTTCTGATGGCTGGAATAGCCATCCCGGAGTTTCTAACCTCAGCCTTTATCAAACAGTTTCGCAGGAAAATACGTTGGACATACAGCACTTGAGACAGTTCTGAGTCGACATTTCTATGACCCCCAGCTCACAAGCATCACCTGGATGATCTGCAAACAATGTGAGGTTTGTGCTCACAACAATTCTTGTCAGGGTCCAAAGCTTTCACCAGGAATCCAAAATATAGGAGGAACACCTTTTGAAGACTTGGAAGTAAACTTCACTGAACTACCATGCTCAAGGGGCTATAAATAACTTTTGTTTTTTTTTTGTGAGTTCATACTCTGTCTGGGTGGAAGCCTTTCCCACCCACACTGAAAAGGCTAAGGTGTCCCAATAATTATTGGCTCAGACAATGGGCCAGCTTTGGGGCAGAAGTGATATGATTACTAACCAAGAGTTTAAACATCAGATGAAAGTTAAGTACTGCCTATAGGCTGCAGAGTTCTGGTAAAGTTCAAAGGATGAACAGGACTTTAAGGCTCAATTGGGTAAGCTGTGTCAGGAGACTCACTTACATCATGATGAACTTCTCCCTATCACACTGATGTGGATTAGATCCACTCCCACTAGGAGGACTGGATTCTTTTCTTTTGAGATAATATATACGATCCCCCCTCTTATTAGGGGACTACAGGGAGACTTAAAAAAATAGGGAAATTAACCCTGAGTTGACAGCTTCAGGTCTTAGGGAAAACTTTACAGGTTCTCAACCAATGGGTTAGAGAAAGATTGTCAGTGAATTTGACCCAGGTGCACACTCCTTCAAGCCTGGAGATTGAGTCTGGGTCAAAGAATGAAATATTCAGCCCCTAAACTTCTTTGGAGGGGCCCTTTCAATGTTATTTTATCTACCCCAACTGCAGTAAAGTTTGCAGAGATAGGTCCCTGGATTCATTACACCAGACTCATGCCTGCAGCTGAGGACTGGGAGTGCTCTCCAGATGCTGCTATGCCCTTGAAGCTGACCATCCTGAAGAAAAAGGAGCACCGGAGAAGCTTGAGTATCAGAAGGACTACAGCCCTGCTCCAGTTACTCCGGAAGCTGACTGGTCTACGCATGGCCGAAGCTTGAGGAGGCTAAGGCCCTGTTTCAGCCACACAGGAGGGACTGGCTGATCAATACATGGTGAAAGATAAACTTCCCACCAGGATTAATGAACTCTTTCAACCTCTGAGATAGTTCTTACACAGTAATGCATTGCCACCCCTTGCTTCTAGGTATATACACAGTTCTCTATTTGCTTTTAGCTACTGGTTTGATAACAGTAACTCCTAACTGACTGGACTCTGGGTAATAAAATTTCACTTATATATTTTTTTTATCTTGCTTATATAAGTTTTCTAGGATTTGTTTGGTGTTATTGTTTTGCTCGAATTCGGGACCCCCAAAGACCACCAGAGACCCAAGATCGATGTAAGCAGCAAAGAGGTATTTATTGCGAGCTAGCTCAGTCCTCCGCGCACACACAGCAACTGGTGACGCTGAGCGGCCCCGAGCCCATGGTTTGCAGCAGTTTTATACATTCTTTGGAGAGGGCAGGGACTTCACATACATCATAGCAAATCATCACACACCGCGGGAAAATCAAATAACAACTCTAAAACATGATTAGCACATTCACTGGCGGGAACAAGTTGGGTAGGGGTGATTGGTCAGTACAAAAGGGGTATTCATTTGAACTGATTGGTTTAAGCCAAGAGGGGTGTACATGCTGAACTACATGGTTTCCCAACTTGTTATCAACCACCATAAACTGCTGGGAGGGTTATCTGGCATCCCAGGTATTTCCCTGTCTCATGCTGATTGGTGGCTGCTAGGGGGCTGCTATGGATCCCCACCTAGCCTGACTGAGTCAGGGACACCTGGCACAGCAGATCTCTCCTGTAGATAAACAACTTAGCAGGGTGGGAATGTGCCTAGGAGTGCTCTGTGGGTTTTTCCTAGGACAAAGGTCATGTCCCTTCCTTGGTCAGGCTTTGCTCTGAGGTAGAGGCTGGTTTTTCATTATTAGTTTGGCTTTGTTAATTTATGCTGTTTAACCTATGCTAACCAAAACATTAGCCTATTATTTAGTTTGGTTTCCTTTGATAACCTTAAGGGATTCTGCCCTACTCCTATTCCAACCATGGCGATTATGTGAACCATGGGTCAAGACAATCCACTATAACTAAGAGGTGGTAAAACATATATTTAGGACCTGTCTCACCAGAGGAATGTTATCGATGGATGACTGGAAAGGAAAAAGAGGTCCATTGGAAAGAAACTTGATTTAGAAGGTCACCAATCTTGGGGTGAAAGTAACTGGCCACCCCAGAGGATTATTGCCACTTATGGTCTCGCTACCTGGGGACGAAATGGCAGTTGAAATTATAGAACTCCTATTTACATGTTAAACGGAATTATTCACTTACAAGCTGTACTAGAAATTATTATTAATAAGACTGCCACAGCCTTTGACCTCCTAGCCATACAATAGACCAGATGTGAGTGGCTAATTATCAAAACCGCTTGGCATTAGATTACCTACTGGTTGAGAAAAAAAATACGTGGAGAGTTCAACAGCTCAAATTGTTACATCCAAATGGATGGCAATAGACCAATATTTAAGAATATAGCCAATAACACGAGAGAACTAGTACGTGTTAGTTCATACCTAAAAGGGCATTAAAGTTGGGGTCCCAATCATGCTTTTGGGAGATGGTTTTCAACTCTTGGCAGATTTAAAAGCTTAACTGGTGTAATGGGTATTCTGCTGTTAACCTGTTCATTGCTCCCATGTTTGGCTCCACTGTGCATTAAAACTATTGGGTCCACTGTAGAAGCTGCTGTTGAAAGGATGACCACTAAGATTTTGACATTCTATAAGGCTTTAAGCCATGATAATGGTAATGATGCTCTTAAATTTAAAGGATTAAATTATGGGGAGCACCATTAAATGGGGGAATTGAAGTGGCACCCCCTTTCTCCACAGAAAAGCCCTCTTCACCATGGCTGATTTTAGGACTGTCAGAAAAAGAGTCTCTGCAAAAGAGTCCAATGTAGATAAACTTCCTATTTTCATGTTGCCCTGTTTACTTGGCCACTGGCTGAGAAGATACCAGCACTCCAGGTGCTGGACACCCCCTTACTAGTTTTTCAAAAACGTATCCAGTATAGTACTTTGTAGAACTGTGCAAACAAGGCCTCTGGCCTTGAGCTGGGCTTCACAGAGATGTCTACATTTTTAAGTTACAAATGGGCTCCATGGTAACAGCTGGCAGGGGGAGGAAAGAAAGGGAGAAGAGGCTCTCCCCTTCTCAGGTGTTGTCCTTGGAGAGTTAACTTGCCCAGAACAGTGAAAGGAAAAGCTGCTTTTATGTGAACTTCTGCAGACTGTGAACTTCTGAGCCCCTCCCCTTACACACTGGGTATAAAACTCTGAAACTCCCTGAACTCGGGGTTGAGGGGGATTGATTGATTACAGCAAAGGCTGTACCCTCTGAACCTGGCTACAGACAAGTAAAACTGTTTCCTGCTGTCTTTGTTGCCTTGCCTCTTTTGTCCCTACAACAGAATGAGATGGACATCATTACCCTAAGTACATGTATGAAGACACAAATGGTGTGACTCCACTTTGTGTACAACCAGAGACATGAAAAATTGTGCTCTATGTGTATACTATGAATTGAAATGCATTCTGCTGTTATGTGTAACAAATTAGAATAAATAAATTAAAAAATAGTTTAAATTAAATCAGGTTAAATTAACTTAGGCTTAAATTAATTAATCAGTTCTGATTTCTGTTATTTCAATCAAGAAGCAAATATGCATTCTTTGTCATTTTTTTAACAAATAAAGATACTAAATATAGACATCTTAAAAAAAAGTGAGGCATATAAAAGTCCTAAGGTCAGAAAGTTGTTTTAAAATTCTCACTTCAGCAGGATTTCATGTGTGTTGGCCTTTCAGGTAGAAAAGTTCAGATTTCAGTAACTATTTTGTCCTACATACTCTGAATCCCCAGGCTAAGATGCTTGGTGCCTATTTATAGATATAATCATCATTTTATATGTGAATTGATTACCAAATATGTATTTTAAATCTCAAATGAAAGAATGGGTGATAAAATTAAATGATGCTCCTGGGAGTGTAAGAGGCATTGTAACTGGCCAGAGCTCATGTAGGGAACAGTTAAGGGACAGGGAACAACTTTCATTGACACATCTCACTTGAATGCATTTAAGGGTGCAGGTTTTCAGATGACTGGCATGTCTAACTGAACTAAATTTAAAAGTGATATAGATTAACGTATTAGCCAAATCTAACTTACACTAGATCAAATGGTCAAATTGTCTTCAGAGAATATCTTTTGAATTGAATTCTTAAATTATTAAGAATTATTGCAAATGTATATTTTCTTGATTTTCTAGAGAATGGTTTTCAGTGCTTTAACTCCATCCTGATCACACAGTGATTATGACTTCTAAATACATAATTATACACAAATATAATACCTACCTAAGGAAGACAGATCCAGTTAGAAGTCTTTCCCAAGTTTCCAAATGATCTTCAGGTAAACAAAGAGGTGTCATAAATTCCAAACTGTGAGTCCATAATAAGACTCCTGGAGATCCAAGACCAACAAACATTTATTGTTAAAATATTGATCAATATAATAGCTATGAAAATAAATAAGACATTAAGAGTTTTAGTTAATATTATTCAAATTTTCTCTTGGAAATAAAACATAATAGGGCATATTAATTAATGGAAAATAAATGGATTGAAAACCATGACAATTTATTTCTCCAACATAATGTATGTTTCAACACAGTTTTTCTTCTATCTCTGGGAAGAAAATAAGAGGGGGAAATATGTGCAGTCAAATGGGTTTACAGTTTTAGTGCTGTTTGCCGGTACTAAGCAAAGAAATAGTGAGATTGCTTTCACAGTCAGGAGAAAAGATTCAGTTCAGAGAAAATAAATATTGAAACTTTCCAGTAGGGATAAAAGTGATTACAGAGGAAAGATTTTCTCATTTGTTCTTAGTCTGCCCCCTTGTGGTCTCCAGAAAATTGAACCCAACGTGAGCTAAAAAATGGTAAACTTATATAACAGCCTTACAATACACATATAATATCGTTTCAGTATTGTTTTAAATGTGAATTTAGAGAAAAACACTTAAGCTCACTTAACAAAAAAAAATAATTAATTAATTAAAACTATCTCTGAAAACATTAAGAACGTATAGCCTTTAATTCCTAAATTTTAAGCATGAAATTACTTATATGAATCATATATACATATATACAGTATTTAGTTTATTAATTGCATAAACTATTACCATATAATAGTCATAACAAATTATATAAACTTATACATATTTCTTGATTTTTTATTTTTATAAACTTCGTAGAAATTAGAACTTTGTAGAAATTGTTAAAAAATGCTACCTGAAATGACAGGGGACTTTTTGCATTTATTTGATGTTCCATGAACATACCGAGATAAACTGAGTCATTGTCACCCAGTAGAGGAAGAGGCCCACAGGCTGTGTAGCTTATGAAATGGGAAGTTGCTCTGTGGGGCTGCTGGAAGCAGATCTGGACTCCAGAGCAGACAGTGTCACTCCTTGATTGGCTTAAATGATAAATGCCACTCGTTACAGGTTATAAAAGGTATCCAGTGATAACTGTTTCCTGGCATCTTTGGATAACCAATAGCTAAAAATTGCCTATGCACTTTAAGTTCTTATATTTTGAGTACTTAATCAAGCAATCTCTGAATTACTGTATTATTTATTAATCAATGTCATGTTTGACTTAGCTTTTATTACTTATTCCATGTTTCATTCTATCTTCTGCATTTGACAGAGGGCTTCCAGGAATGAAGGGGTATGCTGCTGTTGCATATGGATCTTTAGCTTCACAAGCTTGACAGTACATGAATACTTAAATGAAATAAATAAGAGAAAGCATAAACACAGCCTCGTGATTAACTGCACTGCCACTTTCCAAGCAGTGCCCAAGGGTTCAGTGTGACCACAACCTTTAAAGAAAAGTTAGTATGCTATTTCAAAATCAAAAGCAAAGGAAAAACAGGTGGGTACAATTTATGTCATACATACACACAAACACACACATACACAGACGTACATTCACACTCACATGCACGCACACACAATATTTTTGCCAAGACTTCTGCCCATAATTGCTTGATGATGCTGACAAGCCCCTCTCACTCCTTTGGACTTTATTTTCTCACCTGTAAAATGATAGTGTAGGAACTGGTCAGTATTTTTTTTTAACTGAGATCTATAGATCTATTCTAAGGGACATAATTACTCTGGGGAAATTATTTAAGTATTTTTCCATAATTATGATAACCTAAACCTAAGTGTAAATTATGAATCATTTGGATGACCACCTTCTCACTGATGAGCACTGCTGTGAAACCAAAACTTGAATCAGAGGCTCTGTGTTTTGGGGGAGTTTCTTCAGTACACACTCAGCCAAATCTTTGTGGCTCCTAAAGGTATTTTTGATGGTCCACTAGGACTCCAATTTGAGAAGCATTTTTCAAATTACTTCCAGTGTTCAACATTTATTTTATATTATAAATAATTTTATATAGATATAATATTATATATTATATATAATATTCACTTGATTTGAAGGGAGCTGCCAGCAGAAGGCAGCATACTACCAAAGAAAAACTTGATTTTTATCTGTGATTTTTAAGTGCTTGACTCTTATAAATGTATCCAAAGAAGCCAACCAATAAAAAAGATGGTAAGACATGTGATGTGGGAAGCCGAGCTGAACAGTGTCTGCAAAACAAAACTGTCCACGTCTAGGAAGGACTTGTTCAAATTTCCAGCATAGTGATGGTGAGCTATAGTGCTTTCTCCACGTTGTGAAGAAGGAATGTCATAAACTCTGAGGGAAAACAAAAGCCAAAGACATTAAGAGTGTCTGCGCCATCAGAGACACTGCAGCATCAGGAAAAGGAACCGCCCTCAGGAGAGCCCTTCACCAGCACCCGCGCCTCCAGAAGGGCTCAGAACAGCTCTCCTTGTACAAGACAAGGGACAAATGAAGGACCTGAGCACTGGCAGAGCAGTTGATCAAAACAGATGGCTTGCCTATCAGTTTCAGCATGAGCATGCTCTGAAGGAACAGGTGGTTCAGATGCTGGATGAATCAGCCGGGAAACACCAGACTGCAGGAGTCGGGGGCAGGAGAAGTCTGCGGTCTGCTGAGCTGTGAAGATGCATTTATGTTGATCAGATTGTTACAGAATCATCTACCAAAACAAATGATACCTGCAAATGTCTCCATTAAAGCAGAGTTCCAGAGTCACAAATTTGTTATGTTCACTTTAAAAAAAATCAGAATTCCAAAACCTTCCACTTGATTAGTTATAGGACTATTTAATTGCTCTATTGGTTTTCCTTCCTTGATTTGATTATTTGAGTTTTATTTAATTTAATCTGGTAATTTATGTATAACATTATCATAAATTGATTACCAAAATATTTAATGGTTGTAATTTTTTCATGGAACAATTATCACTCATCTAAAACTCTTGATTGAATAAATATTATTGTAAAATATGTCACTTTCTATTATTACTCATGTATGTTTTATTTCTGAATGTATGATAGAGGGAATATACTTCTAATGAACATTGAAATTATGACTTTAATTTTAAAAATAATTTTATATTTCTTTACAGGAGCATTTTTAAATTCTAAAATATAGTTGTTTAGCTACATATATTCACTCCTGATCAAACATGGCCAAGATAAAAATAAAAACTCAGATAAAAAGAAAACTTCCCATCTAAGTTGGATCTATCCTTTCTTTATCAACAGTAATGGAAAAATAACCAGCTCGAACAACTTTGCAGGAAAGACATAGTTAACCTAGAGGTCAAAACAAGCAGATGAACAGGCCCCATATTTTAGTCCAATGTTAGCACAAATCGAAGAGAAAGCAAACATCTCTCTCTTTGCTTTCAGAGTGCACAGGAGGAGAAGTGGCAGCTGGCTGTGCCTTCCAGAAGCCATCTATCACCCTCATGATGGCCTGACATGAAACTAGAGAGAACACCATGCCATTAACTCTGCAGAAGTGGGGGAGAGCCTGCCTTTTCCCTGTTTCCTTCCAATTGTTTCAGGTCTTTAGATCTGTGATCAATTGTGAGTTGGCTTTTGTACAGGGTGAGACATACAGTCTCCATCTTCTGTGTATGGATCTTTAGTTTTCTAGAATCTTTTATTGAAGAGGCTGTGCTTTCTCCAACGTGTATTTTGAGCATTTTTGTAGAGAATCAGTTGGCTGTAGATGTGAGTTTATTTGTCAGAGGTCAAAACATGCCAAACCATTCCTAAATAGCCTTCAAAATAATGACTTGCTTGCTCCACCAGGCCTGGGGGTTAGCAAGGTCCCTTAGGTGTCCCTGAGATGTCCTGTACATTTCCCTCTTGAGCGGATGGTTATCCAGTAGATAAGCCTGGGGCTTTTGGCTGAGTCCTGCTAAATCCACAGCACACCCTCGGACCTTGTCCTTTGGCTCAAAGTGATGTCTCAACACTTTGATAATTTGTACAAAAGCCTTGTGATTATTCCATCTCTATGTGTGCCACCTATACTATTAATTTTGTTGAAGTTTTTCTGTTAATTTTTATTAAATTTATAACTCTTAAAAAGCAAACTATATCATAAATAGGAAACCAATAATTAGCTACCATTAATGTAACAGAAACAGTATACTAATAAATGCAATCTAAATAGTTTTGCTTATTAATGCTACAAACCAGAGGCCTCATGTGCTCCTTTTTGAAGAGGTAATAGCAAGTTTCAGAGAATATTAAAAACTTGACTGTTTATCATGACATTTATCACAATAGGTGAAATATGGTATCAGGCTAGTTGTTCATTGAAAGATGAATGGATGGTGAAAATACAGTATAGGTAATAATTATTCAACCCAAAGAAGAATGAAATCCTGCCATTTGCAGTAAAATGGGTGGAACTGGAATAAAATGCTCTCTCTCCTAAGGTAAAAAGCTGGGCTAGAAGTAGAATAGTGATTGGAATAACAGAGGTTGGAAAGGGTGTGTGTGGTGGAGGGCGGATAAAGGGAGGTTGGATTATATCAGTTCACACTATGTGCATATGTGGAAATATCACACTGCAGCCCACTAAAATACAATAAATACCTGTTAGTCAAAAATAAAATAATTATTCAATATTTTTATTGACATGTATTAATTGTACATATTAATGGGATTCAGTGTGCTGTTTCCACATATGCATATGGTATGTGCTGATCAAACCCAACCTCCCATTTTCCACACCCTCCCCCAACTCTCCCAATATCTAGTATTCACTATTCTGCTTTCAGAATGGCTTATTTTAGCTTCTATATGAGACAGAACATGTGCTACTTGTCCTTCTGTGTCTGGCTCATTTTACTTGACAGAATGTCTTCCAGTTCCACCCATTTTTCTACAAATTACAAGATTTCATTCCTCTTTATGACTGAATAATTTCCCATTGTGCATTATCTGTACCACATTTCCTTTATCCACTCATCTTTTGATGGGCGGCTAGGCTGGCTCTATGTCTTGGCTATTGAGAAGAGTGCTGCAGTAAACAAGGGCATTGGGTTAGCTCCTTTGCAAGCTGAGATCATCCACTACTGGAAACATACCCACAATTGGGACAGGTGGACCACACAATAGATATATTTGCAGGTTTGTTTTTTTTTCAGAACTTCCATACTGTTCCCAGAATGTCTGTAGTAAATTTAATTCCCACCAACAGTGTGTAAAAGTTTTTTTCTGCACATTCTTGACAGCATTTTAAAAATGTTTTCATAATAGCCATTGTAAGTAGGGATAGATGGGATCTCATTGTTGTTTTGATTTGCATTTCCCGAACATTCATGATATAGAGCATTTTTTCCATATAGTTGTTGGCTATTAATATCTCTCCTTCTGAGAAGTGTATATTGAGATCATCTGGCCAGTTTTTAATTGATTTATATCTGTTAGGATTTTTTTTAGTTTGTTGTCCACTGTGGATATTGAACTTGTGTCAGTTGAATAGTTGACAAATGTTTTCTCCTGTTCTGTAAATTGTTTCCATTCTGTCAATTGTTTTCTTTGCTGTGCAGCTTGTCAGTTTGATGTCATCTGACTTGTCAGTTGATTCTGTTTCTTGTGTTTTTGAAGTAGCATCCAGGAAATCATGGCCTGTACCAACATCTTGAAATGTCTCCCTGTTTCCTTCCAGTTGTTTCAGGTCTTTAGATCTGTGATCAATTGTGAGTTGGCTTTTGTACAGGGTGAGACATATGGTCTCCATCTTCTGTGTATGGGTCTTCAGTTTTCCAGAATCTTTCATTGAAGAGGCTGTGCTTTCTCTAACGTGTGTTTTGGGCATCATTGTTGAGAGTCAGTTGCCTGTAGATGTGTGAGTTTATTTGTCAGAGGTCAAAACATGCCAAACCATCCCTAAATAGCCTTCAAAATAATGGCTGGCTTGCTCTACCAGGCCTGGGGGTTAGCAGAGTCTCTTAGGTGTCCCTGAGATGTCCTGTACATTTCCCTCTTAAGCAGATGGTTTGTCCAGTAGATAAGCCCTCTACGCCCGGTCAAAGGAGAATTGCTAATTTTATCAAACATAGGCTAATTTATATTTATCTCACTTTCAGAATAAAATTCTTAACAGGCTATAGATGAAATTCTATTTCCTAAGACATTTTTTAACCTTTTATTATAAAGATTCTCAAGCTGTCAGTAATATTTTATGCACTTCACTTCATAAGGTGCCAGGGCTGATGCTTCACTTTCTAACAGGCTCTGGTCATGTCAAGGAGTCAAGAGCACATTTTTTACATTTTTTTTTCTCAATGAAGGAAGCCAGGCAATAAACTATATTTTTTTAGATCTTGGAGAAATATTTGTAACAAAATTACTCATCACTAGAACATTCTGAAAAAACATTTCCTGTAGTTTATATTTGAGGTTACTGTTATTTTTTTGTTCAGTTAATTCCTCTTTTATTGTTCCTCTTGGGTTCACTATTTAATGTTGTCATTTCTGCTCTTTCATGTTTTCATAAGTAGTTTTACATTTAGAGTTAGAAATAATATTTGGGTTTTTTTTCTATTATTTTCTATCTTGTGAACTTTCTCCAGCTCTTATTCTATTTAGTGACACTTGATACTTTCTGTTTTATCAGTTAAGCTGGTAATTTGTTTATTTGGAGATTCAAATGAGTTGATTTCACTTGCTTTCACTTTCAGGTACTTCTTTTGTTCTCTTTGTGGGCTGTACATAACACAGATATTCATTTTGACATCATTATGAAAGCATGGCGTATAATTTGTTCTAATTGAGTCCCCAGCACTTCCCTTCTTCCTCTCCTCCTTCCTCCCCCTGCTACCTTCCCTCTATTCTTCTGATCTTTATGCTATTTTAACTAGTGTCTTGTGGATTTCACAATGGTGAGATCCACTGTGGTGTGTTCATACATGTGCACAGGAGAGTTGGGTCAGACTCACCCTGTCTTTCCCTCCCCCCTCCCTCCCCCTCCCTTCATTCCCCTTTGTCTACTCCACTGATCTTCCTTCTATTTAATTTTATTTATTTATTTATTATCTATTTATTTCTGGTTATCCCCTCCCTCCTTATTTTGGATTAGCTTCTGCACATCAGAGAAAACATTCCTCCACCTTGACTTTGGGGATTGGCTAATGTCACTCAGGGTGTTGACCTTCAATCCATCCACTCCCTGACACGTGCCATGATGTCATTCTTCTTTTCAGCTGACTCCTGCTCTTTGGCTATTTCCTCTCTCTGGGTTCTTCTCCAGCTCTTTGGAGGGAGACTTACCAGCAGTAGCTGTTCTGTCTGATTTACAATTGGAGGCATCAAGGTCAACACGTGAGCCCTTAAGGGAGAGTTTGGTGAAAGGGTTACCTTCTGTGAAAGGTCACATTTTTATTTTCAGATTTTTGTCTTTCCTTTTCTAGAATTTTCATAGGATCATATTCAAACAAAGAAGTTGAAAAAATTTTACAGAGAATACCCGTGGGTATATACTTTCCACCTAAATTTGACAATAAACAATTTATTTTTTCTGTGCCTGTTTCCTCAGCCTCTCTTCACTACCATATTTTATGCACCAATCCATCGTAGGTTTGGTATATTTCAAAGTTGCACACATCGGTCATCTCATCTCTCCACCTTCTGGTGTGTGTTTCACTAACCAGAAGGACAGGATTTATTTTTGTCCTTACTGTCTTTGAGATCAAGTTTACATACAATGGAATGCACAAATTTTATGTCATCCATTGAGTTCTGACAATTGTACACACCTAGGAACTCCAGACTCTCTCCCTGTCAAAATGCAGAATGCACTGTTGCCGCAGTCTGGCTGGGCACAATCAGGAGCCACTTGTCAAAAGAAACTAACTTTATTTTTAGAACCACACACGCCAAACAAAACAGCCTCTCAGGAAAAACCCTCAGAGCCTCAACTGCCACCACGGGCTTTCCACAAGCCTCTCTCTCCCCCCACAAGCTTCTCTCCACCTCCCACAATCCTCCTGCTCTTGAGGCCGATTGGCTGGGTCACGTGGGCGGAGCCAAAAAAGTCCCCCAATGAGCAGCTCCGTGGTCTGAAAGGGCAGGGAAACAGCCCAATGAGCATCACCGCAGAGGAGCCAATCAGCTAGATGTTGCTGGGGCCGAGGAGCCAATCAGCTAGATGTTGCTGGGGCCCCTGTGAGCCAATCATCAGCCGGCAGCTGGAAGTTTGCTGGCAGCTGGAAGTTTGCTGGGGCCCCTTCGGCTGTGGCTCTCAACACACTGTCACCCCCAGAGGCTCCGTCCCATCCCTTTCTAATGTGTCCCAGCCCCATGTCTACAGAAGGAATCTTTGCTTCGATTGTTCAAATCATAGTAGACTTGTATTTTCAGCTGTCAGAAATCTTTTCACATGCTCTAGTTTTCGTTAGTGGTAAAATAATTATTTGGGTAAAATACTGTTAAATTTTAATAACAAATGTCAACGTATTTTGTAGTCAAGAGGAGTCAAATGGCATGCACTATCTGATTCTACCCTCCCACCAACCTTATTTTATAGATGAAGAACTTGGAGCTACCTGAGGAGGAAGATAGGAATTGCAGCCCAGATCCAACCCCAGGGTTGCAATCTTCAGAGCCAGAGTTTCCCCCATTATCTCACACAATTTTCCAATTTTTTTATATGCAAAATGAGAATGTATAGGGTGATCATAAAATCTGGAAACATACATAGCATTTAATAGATTGACCCTACTTGTTTTTCCTCCAAAATGTTCTAGAAATTAAGGTTGATGCAGTGACAATGAGATGCAAATCCTCAGGAGTGGCACGAGACAGATGTGTGAGCAGAGCTATGAGGTGCTGTATGGTTGTGCTCAGGGAGGTGCTGCACGGCCTCCTGGTGTGCCCTTGCACACCTGAGCACCTTCCATGTCAGTGCAAATCACTTGTTTCCATGTGACATTAGCAGCTCCTAATGTGTGCTCACATCTGTTCCCAAATTCCACAGTCTCTCTACAGGGTTCAGAATTCTGCCTCCTAAGATCATCTGAAGGCAAATGTCCTCTCTACAAGATGAACAATGTCTATTGGTGATTTCTATGTTACACCGTCTTTGCCACCATCCAGCAAATGTCTTGCATCAACCCATCCAACTGAAGATCAATCCGATTAGCTTCTTCATCTGTCCCTAACCTGATCCACTGTATTCTGGAAGTAGAGTGCTGAACAAATTGTCTTTTTTTTCTTTTAATTACTTGCCATATTATAAAGTCTGTTTACATTGTGCTTAAAACTAAACACAAACTTTTCAAATTATAAAGTTACAAATTTACCATGTCTACTAGACTTATAAATTCCACAAAACCATTGCATCATTCAATCTATTTCTTACTTGTTCTCACAAATTAGCCTCCTATATTGAGTGACTACATAAACTTATCTGCTAAATGACAAGCATGTATCTTTTAGTTTTAGGTGTGTGACTTTAAAGAGTCTTCAATGAATTTTTTGAATAATTTTATAGAATTGACAAATACATAATAAATATTTATATTCTGTATTTCCCTGAAAGTTTAGCATTGATACAGACTTTTTTTAGTGTTAAAATTTACCTTTCTGAAATGGCATATTATAGACTAACTGAAATGTTGAAGAGAAATTTTAATTATAATGAAAAAGATTGTCATTTCAATTTGAAAATTTTCATATATCAAGATCTAGAGAAAAAAAGGGGGTGAAATTAAATGTTTGACTTGGCCTGAAAGTAAATTTAATAAGTTAATTTTAATACACTTTATTATGCTGCCTTGCCAGAAGGGTTGATGACCTTTCCCTAAGAAGCTGTGACCACTTCTGCCTAAACACGGAGTGTTGAACACATATGTATTTCTCTGCTTCTCAAGGAATAACCCTCATAAGACAATGAAAGAACTGCATTATCTAAATCTTTCAGGAAAAGAGAACGAAAATGGAAAAAAAAAAGGGGGGGGGCTGTCTGAGATTTTGGAATATAGAAAGATTTGAAAAAGCAGAGTAGCCTATGTCCATGAGAAACAAGGAAACCTGGCCACAGAAAGCCAGAGAGACTCAGAAGTTTAAGTCACAAGAAGTCGTAAAACTCAATGGTTGGATGAGGGATTAAAACATAGAGTTGATGTAAAGATCTAAATTTATGGGAACCTGTATTTAAAATTTCAGAATAAATTAAATTAAGTGGTCACCCATATGGGTAACAGCAGACCCATGGAAGACAGGTAACAACAATAACACAAAAATCCGAAAATTTACACATTGAACCCAAAGTTGTACTTCTTGGTTCTAAATACATTGGCAACAGGTATGCATGTTTCAACAAAATACTAACATTTATTTCTCTAAAATATATGAATAACTGAAGGCAAGGCCAAAAGTTAATATTTGTCGATCTAACCAGCTTGAACATTGCTTACCATAATGTAACGCAAAGTTCACTGGTTAGTATAATAATCCTCCGTTTGTTTTTGTGCATTTTTGGTCCAAACAGAAATAATTACTTGACAATTGAGGAAAATTTCCAGTATGAAAACAGATTGGTGTGCAAAAGGCAGAAATCAGAAGAAAAGATAAGTCATGAAGCAGAAAAAAGTTTTTAAAATATATAATTGGCATGTTAATTACCACAAAAGGAGAACTGGTATCAATGATACAAGAACAGGACAAACTAAACAGAAAACGGGAGGCTGGAGGTGTAGCACAAGGGTAGAGCAAGTGCTTAGCATTTTGCCTAACACACATCTACATGGAGCATGGGTTCAATCTCCAGAACTGCCCCACCTGTGCCTCAAATATAGAATAGAGAACCAGAAAAAAAATGCCTTGGAAAATAAACATATGGAATATAAGGTAGCATAAGTAAAAAATTCAATGGAAATGCTGGGAGGTAAAAGTACAGAAGTATCACATTATCACAAATACAGACAGAGCAGAAAAGAGAGCTAAGTGGAAAATAACAGGAAAAAGATAAGAAAACTTGAGGACTAATTCAAGAGTTGTAACATCTGAATAAAAGGAATCATAAAAAGAGGAAGTAGAGAAGACAGGATGGAGGAGAAGGGTGTATGTTCGCCAGGACGGTCATAACAAATTACCATCAGCTTTGTGACTTAAATGACAACTTTATTTTATCTAGAAATCTGAGGTCAAAGGTCAAGAGGGAGGATTTGATTTCCAGATAATAAAGAGGTAACTACTTAGAGTATCTGAGTAGGAGGTGCTCAGATATCTGGGTTATCCTAACAGAGTTAGACATAGGAATCTTACATTTATAATTTTTCTAGTAATTCAAATATAAGAAAATAAAAACTAGAAGGTGGAAAAAATGTGTATAGTGTGTGCGGTGAGCAACTTATCCTTTCAAAATGCAAATATGATTCTCTTTTTTAATTAAAACCCTTCAGTGATTCTCCCTGCCCCCGCAGTCCTGCTGATCTCGGGGCAGCAGGGGACCAGCACACTGCCCCTTGCCCCTGTGTTCCAGGACCCTTGTTTCCTCTCACCTCACTTTGTCCCTTCTACATATGCTGCCTGGGTTCCCTTGAGCCCTCAGCCACATTTTACAGTTAACAGAAATTAGGTCTCCATCCTCTTCCTACCCACACCCATGAGAAGCTTAGGACTAGGACACCCTGCATGTCCTGGGCTGACCCATGCTCACAGCTCTACATGCACCCTGGGTCTCCCATTAGCCTCCTTCTCTCTTCTGAATATTTCCACTTTTTCTTTCAGAAATCACAGCTGGTCAAAAGTGAAATATCTTTAATCTCGAACCTCAACTCTACCCCGAAAGTCTCTTACTTTCTTTCACAAACTGGAACACACTGTGGCCAAGTTCTGGTTCTCCTGCAGCCTTTACAGTTGATGCATCTGGAGCACCAGTGGCCCCAAGTGGGGATTTCCATGGCCCCTGCCAGCCCTCCTCCTCCCACTTCTCCACAGTCCTCGCACTGTCCCTCCTGCCCTCCACGCTGCTCTCACCTACAGGTTCCTGAGCCGCTGCCCATGTTCCCTGCAGACAGTACCCCCTGGGTCACTGATGCTCCCCACATATACCCAGGGACCTGGCATCCCGATACCCCTCCGGGACTCCCTTCCAGGGTCCTCTCCACTCAGGACCTTGCCCTCCACTCTTGCAATGCCAGTTTCTCCACTGCATCTCAGTCAACCATACCCGCACTTCACTCACCGATTCATTTTCTAGGTCTGTTCATCAGCCCTTGCATGTGTTCAGATCATCCTTTTTGGGTTCCCCACGCCAACAATTCTCCAAACTTAGCAGGATCTTTGAGCCCATGAGAACCTTATTTTTCTGTCTCACACCATCCTCATGAGCTCAGTCTTTTCTTTCCCCAATTAGACTCCATGCTGTGTCATTTGAGTCCTTTGCTCCTGGGTACTCTAACCTATTTGCCCCTTCTCTTTACTCCCATCCTTCCCTGGCACTGTCTTGATACCTGAACCTTCTCTTAGCCCAACCCCTCACAGGCGCTCCCACCAAGGGGAAGATCAACCCATGCTGCCTGTTCTCACAATCATGGCAACACCAAGGGACCCCCTCCTTCCCCTCCGCTGCTGTTCCTTGTGCATGAACACCTGCTGCACACCTTCCCCGGGCCCTCGGCCCACACTTCCCCTCACTCTCAGCTAACAATGCATTTTACTGAAAATTCAGAAGCAAACAAGAGAACATCCCTTCATCCCACTATTTTGCCTAACACACATCAACACCTTTGGGCAACCCCTCTGCCTTCGATGATGTCCTAACTATGCATTCTTAAATAATGCAGACCCTGGCACAACCCCACCTCCGCCAGGCTCCCGGCTCACAGCACTGTCCTAAAGCTGCCTCTCTGTAGTCTGGTCTTTCCCTCCCTTGTCTTGTCAGCAGAAATGGTTGTCAGAACATGATGTTCCCTGTACCTCATCGCCAGTTCTGCTTTCTGGCTTTCTCAGTTTCCTTTGCTAATTTTTTCTCAAATGTTCCAAGAACTGGCACACATCAGGTTTCAATCCACAACCTCCTCTTCTTCTAGCAGTAAGTTATTCCTCAGATTTTTTTTTAAAGATGGCTTACTTACTGTCTGCATCCTGATGGCTTCCAGATTTATATGCCACATCTATTTCTCTTTCCTAGGCCCTAAAAATGTACACAATTGGCAATTTGATATATCTAATAAACAACAAAATATAACATAGCTGTTCTTCAACTCCTCCAAAGCTCAGTAAACAGAATTCTTCCCTCCAGTTACATGCTTCAAAAGCCTTGTATTAATCTTTTATTCCCCTTTCTTTCATAGATCACATCGAATCCATTAGCAATTTTAATTGGCTTCACTTTCCTTTTTCTTTTTCATTTATCATGTTTATTTGGACAGCATACATACATATGTACAATAATAGGCTTCACTTTCAAAGTTATCCCCAACAAATAATTTCATTCCTTATCATTTTTCCTTTATTTTCTTTTATTCTCCTTACTTTTCTTTTGTTGGCAGTGCTGGGGTGGAGAGCAGGGTCTCACACATGTTAGGCAAGGGCTCTACCACTGAGCTACACTCCAAACCCTTTGGGAAGTGAGTTTAAACATGTTATTTATTAACCAAATATGATTTCATGTAGTCAGGCACTGTAAAAGCAACAAATTTATTTTTATTTAGAAAATTAAGCAGGACATTTACTAAAGACTTTTAATGTATCTTTTTTTTTTCTGCAGAGATGAGAGTTCAACAACAAAAAAGTTGATTTAAATGTTGTCATCGTTGACATAAAACATTTGGCTGAAGTTCCCATTTGTTTAAATAAATAAACAAAAATGTGGAATGCTTAAAGTCAGTAACATTTACTAGTGTGGACCATATGTCACTTGGCTTTCTCAGTTGATATTCCAAAGAATTTATTCTAAAACTTGAAGAACAAATAAAAAATACTTTTAAAAGATGAAACAAAAATAAACATAAGGGGCTGGGGTTGTGCCTTAGTGGTAGAGGGCTTGCCTAGCACTTGTGAGGCTCTGGGTTCGATCCTTAGTACCACATAAAAATAAATAAATAAAATAAAGATATTGTGTCCAACTATAACTAAAAAAATAAATATTTAAAAAAATTAAAAAACATAAGCTTCAATCAGTTCCATAGGATTTCCATTTAATTCACTAATATCTATTGAGCTCCACTGTGAGACCTGCTCTGAGGGGTTCTCTGGAACTACAACATGACGGCATCACCTGACCTTGTCCACACAGCAGGATGTGCTGTGGGCCCTGCAAAGATACAGGAACCTGCTAAGAGAAGGCTGAGTTTGAAGGCTAAGGACAGTACAGAAGCATAGACAAGGTCAGGAAAGACGCTTCCTCTAGACAACCAAATCCTGTGACGCTGGGTGGAAATGCATGTACAGTCCTATCCACGTCTTTAAAAATACTGCTACAAAATAAACCAGAAAGCGGTCATTATAAAATAGTTAATGGATTTCTATATGAATCTAACCAAGAGTCAACATCAAATCACTCACAGCTTTAATCATCAGTGTCATAAAAACAAACATGCAGGAATTATATGCCTATTATTCAAGTTAAATCCACATGATCCTAGTGATGCACTTGACACTCTTCCCCACTCACACAGTCACATCCACAAACACAGAGGTGAAGACGTGGGGCACACAACCATCAGGAACAAATATTTACAGAGAATAAATGCAGTTCTGTCTTAGATACCCAGGACGAGGTCACCATTGATTAATCAATCTGAAATAGAACCCAAGTTGGGTAGTGGAAAACAGTCAATGGAAAGAACAGAACTCACACTGTGAAAAGAAAGGGGGACTGCAGTGCCCCCCACCATCGACAAATGCCTTCAACACCCGGGAAGGATTTCTAAGCCACGCCCCTTCTCAATATTCTATGAGCAGCACCCATAAGGTTTCCTAAGAAAAGCTTCTATACAGTGACCCTTGTCCCTTGAAGGCCCTTTAAGGTTTCCAGGCCCAAGCGTTCAACCCAACCAGGCATTGGGGCAGCAGGGATGGCAAGGGCCCTGCCTCGAGGCAGAGAGGCAGGAAGTACCAGGTGCAGGGCTGGGGCCTGGCCTGTTCATGATCACACAGCTGCCTCCCTGGAACTGGCCACGGTGGGGATGGTCAGGAATCTGGGCCTTGGAGGACTAGCATCAGGAGTAGAGTGACCACAGCAAGCCCAGGTCCTCCCGACTCTCCTGGTTATGCAGCCCTGCTTTCCTGTCAGCCTGGGCAGTTCTGCAGGCCCAGGGGCAAGTCCAGGGGGAGAGGGCCTCAAATCAACTCCCAGGTCTGCCTCCTACTATTCAGGTCCCTTTGAGTCCGTCACTGAACTGCTCTGAGCCTCTGTTTTCTCACCTATAAAATACGGATGTTATATTTAATTTGTATTCTGTGTCTAGAAATTGAAATAAAATTTTATATATATAATACAGTTCCAGCAAGTCATAAAATCAATAACTCATCCTTTCCAGGAGCTGATTGGAAGGCAGGCTGGGGGCGCATGCCTGCCATCCCAGAGATCCGAGAGGTTGAGGCAAGGGGATCACAAGTTGTAAGCAAACTGGAAAATTGAGTGAGACCCTGACTCAAATTAAAAAATAAAAAGGGCTGGACATGCAGCAGAGTGGTAGGGCACCCCCTCCTGGGTCAATCCTTAGTGAAGAAAAAAACCAAAAATTCCACAAGGAAACAGGTGAGAGGAATCAATCACTTCTCCTGTCCCTTCAGATGCCATGGATGCAGGTGGCGACAGGCAGAGGACAGGTGGAGGAAGGGTGTGGAGAGCCGAAGGGAGCTTCTGGGTTGGGGCCCTTGACTGAGGTGACTGTGTATAAGAGGAAGCTTCCCTCACTGCTCCACCCATTTCTCTTTCTGATGAAAACCACCCTCCCATGACCAAGTGACCCTGTGCTGCCCACCCCCCCTACTTAAGCGAGACCCCTGGTAGACCTGGTGAAAAGCGTGACCTTGAACAATAAGAACAGTCATTCAAAAATGGGAAGTTAGGGGGCTGGGGATGTGGCTCAAGTGGTAGCGCGCTCGCCTGGCATGCATGGGTTTGATCCTCAGCACCACATACAAAGAAAATAAAGATGTTGTGTCCACCAAAAACCGAAAAATAAATATTAAAAATTCTCTCTCTCTTCTCTCTCTCTCTCTCTCTCTTAAAAAAAAGGGAAATTAGGCTAAAGGTGTGAAGCATAAGGCATACGCATCCTGTGTAAGAGGAATACGGGAGGCCATGAGGAATGGGCAAGTGGGGAGGCCACTAAGGAAGAGCTCACAGTGGGTCAATGGAGATGGTGGGTCAATGATGTCAGCAGAGAACTGAACGGAAGCCTCCAGTATCAAGATGGAGCCTCTTATGTGCTAAAAAAGAAAAGAAGGAAAGAAGGGATAGAGAGAGAGAAACTCAATCAAAACGAAGCCAGGTGGCCAAAAAAAGAAGAACCCTTAGGCACATATATATTCCTAGGACAAGAATTATTATGAGGACTGCCTCAAACTGCAAAATTTCAGATAAACTGCTTGCAAAAGAACACTTGCCTGGCAACAGCTGTCTCCACCGAGGAGCTGACCTCCATCACCAGTGATCTTTTTTTTCCAAAAGATTTTACATGGGCTTTCTCCCTCTCTGACTCCTCCCACCCCTTCTTTTAAAAGCTTTTCCTTCACTGGCTGCAGTGGCACAAGCCTGTAATCTCAGAGGCTCCGGAGGAGGCTGAAGCAGGAGGATCACGAGTTCAAAGCCAGCCTCAGCAAAAGCAAGGTGCTAAGCAACTCAGTGAGACCCTGTCTCTAAATAAAATACAAAATAGGGCTGGGGATGTGGCTCAGTGGTCAAGTGCCCCTGGGTTCAATCCTCAGTACCAAAAAAAAAAAAAAGAGTTTTCCTTTCTTTCCCATGCCCCAATATCTTGGGATATACTTATGGCCCACCACAGAACACCTCAGGGTCTCACTCAGTATTCCAGGTTTGCTTACAACTTACAGATGGCAGGGGCTTGCTTTTTCCAAATACACTCTTTGTTTTAAAAAGTTCTTCTCTCTGTAGCTCAATTAACTTTGAGATAGATATATACTTGATAGATACATACATATACACAGACAGACAGACAGGTAGATATAGAAAGAGAAATTTAGACAGAGATACTAGCTCCCATTCATGAATTGCTCAAGTTTTAAATTCTAGTTCCTTGATGACGCCTCACATACTTGCCTTCCTTTTTTTTTTTTTTATCAGTGACTGCATTCTTACCATCAGCCTCTTTTGCAATTACATATGGACTCACTAGAACATTATGGGGGAGATCATCTACCTAGTTGGTGTTTTCTGTTTTATAAAATCCCCAAACAACTCTACTATATGGGGCCAGTAAAAATCACAGATGCTCTATTTCAGCAAGTTTAGGGTAATGATATGAAGAAGAAATACATATTACAATCATGAACTGTGATCTCAAACATGTACATTCCTCATCTCAGAGTTGAACTGACATGACAGGTCATGCTTATTTCATGAGATAAGAAATGATGCCCCTTAATCTAACTCACCGCAGAGAAAGCCAAGAAATTGCATCAGTAAGCAGACACCTTCTGCTTTTGCTCTGCAAGCACTAGTAATGGAATGCCATATCAAGTGTAGCAGAGACAGCACATCAAAGGATGGGAAATACAGTGCACTTGGAAGCCAAGAGCCACATAAGGATTTCACCCTTTTCTAAGTTCAGTATTTAGTATTTCAAATGTCAAATAGTATTCAAGGAAATGTAAGTGAGATGAAGGCTTCCATTATAGGTCTCATCATGTCCTTAGGCTACTTCCGCTGTAGTTCCTGAGTGGTAACAGCATTTCAAGAAAATATGCTATGAAGTGAAATTTTCAAGGTGGGACATTTTTTTTTGTCTTATCTGTCTTTCCCCAGGACAATCAGTATGATACTAAACCATAAGAAGAATAATTTAAACATATCACTAATTTATCTCTTTGTTACCAAGTATATGTGGGAGGTAGCACTTGTCTATTTATCTGCTTATGGAAGGTGGTGAATAACATGCAGCAATTTGTTATAAAAAGGCTAGCATGTTGTAAATTACACTTACTTCTAAGGAAATTGCCAAATACAAGTAGTCTGTCATGCAGATCTTTGGCTCCATATTTAAGCAAGCCACACCACTTTGCCTTACTTGGAACTTAGATTTGAGAGGGTGAGACTAGCCACAAAGTTCATATCCTTGGAATGAAAATATCACAGAGTCATTAGCTGTGGGATTTAAAGATAGAAGAGGTCAAGGAACAGGCTCTCACAGCACATGGGGGCTTAGCAACTATGAAACATAAGAAAATAAACTTTGAGGGAAAATAGAGAAATTCAAGCAAATAATATATCTATGAAACATTTGCATCAAATTTCAACTACTGATGGGTCATTTTGCTATGTGCATGCCATTATTCAGAAAAACTTAAAAAGATATCCCAATACTGCAGATTCAAAGCCCCAGTCCTCAGTGGATTCTCAACATAGATGTTATTAAATTGCATTTTTTTAGTCTGTAATATGATCTCTCAGGGATTTTTAAACCCCAGAGGAACTATGCAGATCCAAAACATGCATTACAAATAAGTCCTGTCTGTTTAGCATAATTAACTATATCCCCAAACTTTAAAAGCCCTTTACCATGTAAGGCTTGATCTCTAGACCCCAGGAAGTGTGAGGTGAATTCTGTGCAGAGACATGGAAATATTGCTTCTGAGAAATGATAATTAGCTATTTCAAAACATCTTGCTCATTTTCTGTAACTCTAAAAGTTCCTCTATTTTGTATTAAAATATAACTTATCATCATTTTTGTAAGGTCATGACCAGCATAGGTTGCTGCTCCCATCTGTTATCACAAGACTGGCCTGACCTGTGGTGGGGACGGGGTAGCAAAACCAAGCCCTTAGTCCTGGTATGCTTTCAAGAATGTCTGCAGCAAGCTTTCCAGAGAGAGGGATGTTCCTGTTCAGGAAGCTGTGAGGCTCAAGGATGGGTTCAGTGTAGCCCTTCCAGATGAAGAGCACCAGTTCTTCAAAAGAATACCTTTATCTCTTGGTCCTAAGGTCTCTATTATTCTGACTATCTAAGATTGTGCCAGAGGAAGTTCCTTGGACATACAGGAGCAAAACTTTATTGTGGGTTCTGGGGATTGAACCCACGGGTGTTCTACCACTGAGCTACATCCCCAGCCCTGTTTAATTTTTATTGAGATGGAGTCTTATTAGATCACTGAAGCTGGCCTCCGACTTGCCCTCCTTCTGCCTCAGTCACCTGATCTGCTGGCATCTGTGCACCACCACACCCAGCTGCAAAGAAGCATTTCTGAGGGACATTTTCCCTTCTTAGGTGGGCACCTTTGTAAGCACAACAGTGCAACAGACTTCTTCTAGTTTATTCTAGTCAACTCCACATGGCACTTATAAAACATTTATTGCCAGAGTTATCAAGATAACTCATTTTACATTTCATTTCTTTCTCTTTACAACACTTGCACAGTTTGAAATGAAGGACATTAAACTGGCAGAAATAAAAGCAGCCACATAAATGGCAGTCTATACAATAAAGACTATCAAGAGGATATCTTATTTGCTATTATGACTGCATCTCACAGCAATGTGTAACTTTAAACTAAGACAGGTGCAAATCAAGATGTACATAGTCATTTTCCCTCTGAGGCTTGTGTGGCAATTATTTATGTGATGACATAAATAATACTCTTGAATTTCATGATTTAAGCAGGACATGCAATTTTAAGTCATTTATCACTTTGCTCCTAAAAGACATTGGAGCAGAATGATTATCCCTTCAGACTTAATGATTCTAATCAGAGTCATGTGTTCTCATTGGAAAGATATTTTATTATTCTATGTTCAGCTGATGAATGTGTGAAGGCGAGGAGGAACAAAATAAAGCCACACTCAACATTTATTTCAGATAGCTTTCTCTCCCTGTAGGCCTAGGTAGGCTGTTTTACTCTCTCTGTATTCAGATACTTAAAGATGAAATTACTGCAGTCAGGAGTGAGGGATGTGCTGTCTTCTAATTAAGTGAATTAATGGGACGAAGAATGCGGTTTCCTTCTCTTGTCTTAGTGACACTGTGAAGGAAGCCTTGGGGGTGCCCTGGGGCCAGAGGGCTACAGGGAGAAGGAGGAAGGGGACAGCACTTTTGAACGCTCCTCAAGGCCTTATCATGACCACTAATGGCCGTGCCATGGTCACCACCTGCCATCAGCTGCGTCCAATAGGGCAGATTCCTTGTTTCCGGCTCATGAGTGCATGTCTGTGAGAAAAGGAGGACTGGTCCACGCTTTGGGATCGTCTGGTGTCCATCAGGATCACTCACCTGCTTGTAGAGGAGGGACGTCAGTGTACTCAGCAAAGGGAGTTAGGAATTTTCCACTCCACAATGTTTCCACAAACATTTATTGGACTACTATCCATTTTTCAAGAAATCCTTGTTTCAAGACTCAAAAGGGTAAATGAGGCAAAGATGAAGGAGAAAATGTCCTAATACTGTTTGTTTTTTTTAACTGAGCTATTCTCTTGTGGCTGAGGCAGGGGACTCCTAGCCATTTTAGTGTTCTCTATGTGCAAAGTAGTGTCTGGTCAAGGGTAGTTTTTATTTATTTTTATTTTTTTAGATTTTAAAGCTCTTTCTTTGCATATTAAAAATATTGTACATTTTAATAATTAAAATCGTGAACAAAAAAATGTGGCTCTCTGACTAAATTGTACTTTACAGGCTGCATGAAGGGTAGTTTTTACAATGCACACTGGTTGAAAGAGTGATCTTTCACACTGCGTGTGTGTGTGTGTGCACATATATACATACATATGTGTGTGAACATACACACATTTATCTCTAACTATACTTATTTGCTATACATAAACTCCTGGTTTGTCTATTCCCATGATGTAAATATTCCCACCAAGACCAAGATCAACCTACCCCTTGCCATCAACTACCCTGAAACATTTCTGAAAACTCAGCAATATGTTCTTACACAATGTCATGAGGGAGATCCAGCCACAGCCAGCTGCATGCTGGGGTACTGCTTGTGAGTATAGATATCTGTTTATACAAGTGTCTTCTGAACCCTGGAGGGTTTTGTTCACATTACTTGGGACATTCAGAATAGCCATTTCCTTTCCTTGACCAGCATCACAACATAATGACTCAAGTCTCTTATCAACCACGGACACCATCAGCATTCTCTACGAGCCGAGCCAGATACAACTCAATTGAGTACAATTAGTACTCAAACAAAAATGCATACCTTCCCTTTACATTTTAATTCATATAATTTAGAGTGTGCATTTACATTTGGCTTAGAAATTTCTGGGCTATAAATACAATTAAAAAATTTTTGTATTATTTCATAATATGAAATATATTTTTAGTGGCACAAAAAGTTTCATTATTTAGAGTACAACTAAATATTTCCATTTTTTTCTCAGCATCATAACAAAGAACTCATTTTCTAACTCACATATTTATTTTCTCTCCAAATGACACTTGAAAAAGGATAAACTTTGTAATTAAAGGTGAAAAAATATTTGAACCTTTTTATATCCAGAACAACTTTCTTGTTGTGTTTGCATATTTTGGAAACATTTTAACATGCTTTGTAGACAGATTTATAACATACTGTGGGAGCAAACGTAATGCTTAGCTAAAATCTACTTAATTTAAGTGGCGAGGTTTCTCCAAGTGATTTAAAAAACATTTCTCACCTCATCTCTGATTTTTTTAATATATCAAAATTTACAAATGTCAATCATATAATATTTTTTTAAAGATGGCTTACTTATTATCTGCATCCTGATGGCTTTCAGATTTATATACCACAACTTACATCACAGCATCGAGAGTCCTCTGTTTCCAGAAACATGGAGTCAGTATAGGTTTCCTACTCCTCCTGCTAAGTGCAACTAAAGCCCTGGACACACTGTCTAAACAGAGGAGAGCTGAAAGATGGAAAGCAGAAAATAGCAAGCTGCAATCTTCAGTACCCAAGGAAGGAGCATTTTGGTGACTTCCCTTGGTTTTCTTTTTGTCCCGGATATGCCAGACTAGGAGCTAAGAAAACTGACAACTTGGTAATATAGACAGGCACAAACAACAAAAGAATTGCAGCCAAAGTCTGCTCTTTCTTATAGTGGGACAGGAAAAGGGCATCCTAGTAAGACTCACAGATAGCAACCACCCTCACTGAACCAAACACCACGGAAATAACTGACATATCCCATCATAGCAGCAAAGGCTGAGTGGGAGCCCAGGTGTCCACACCTGCCAAGATGTACTGAGGCACCTCAATGCCCCTGTCATCCTGTGACAGAGGAGATCAAGTAGAAAGCCAGGACTTTCATTCCCCTGGGTGTCAGAGGGGACCAACAGCAGAGCATCAAGACTTGCACCACTACCCAGTGGTAACAAGCTCACCCCAACGCAGGGTCAGCGGAGCCCCAGGAGAACAGCATCGGTGCATTACCTCTCCAGACAAGAAGAGAATAATCATGACAAAGGACTAGCATTCAGGAAGGACTAGCATCCAGAATACATAAAGAGCTCTCAACACTCAAGAATAAACAAGAACCATATGGTCTAATTAAAATATGGGAAAATACATGAATAGTCAATTCACTGTAAAAGATATACAAATGGAAAATGAGCACATGAAATAAATTTGGTATCACTAATGATTAGGAAAGTGCAAATTCAATCCACAACCAGATACCATTGAATACCTGTCAGAGTAGTTAAAATTAAAAATGGCAGCCACACCCGATGCTGGTGAGAATGCAGAGGAACATGGATCGCTTATATATTGCAGGAAGAAATATAAACCGGAGCTGCCACATTGGAAAATGGTTGGACATTTCCTAAAATATTAAGCATGCGACTACCATTGGTGACACATGCCATAACCTGGGATCCAAGGGATCATGAAGACTGAAGAAAACCTTTCCTAGGGGATTTCGCACTGTGAGGTTCTGTTTATGTGATGTTTTCAAAATGATGAAATTCTAGAGAAGGAGAAAGGATCAGTGTTGCTGGTTTTTAAGAAGGGGGCGGGGTGGGTAAGTGGTGGGCAACAGGGCGACCTGAGGGATCCTCGTGGCAAGGCAATGACTGCATCAAGAGGTCAATGTTGTCATGGGATGTGTGTAAGACTGCAGTGTTGCAATGCCTGACGGCTGGGGAGCCAGAGGAGGAGTACGTGAGATCTCTCTTGTTCTATTTCTTACAATTACATGTGACCGTACAGTCATTTTAACTAAATGTTTAACTAAAAATATCACCATGCAACTGAACCTGCAAGTGTGAGGCACACCCTCTTATTTAAATTGGATATATGTGTGAGCAAAATTCCTAGTATTTGCTTCTTTGCCAATACTTTGGTGGAAACTCCTATTGGTCTTTTCTCTCGACCAATAATTTGCTATTGTCCCCTCTTTCATGCTGTGTTATCGATACTGTGTTTCTTCTTTATTTCTCAGATGTCACACTACTGACTTTTATCTCAGAAAAATATAATTTTATGATTTTTTTTAACTTCACCAGGACTTAAAAAATAACATAAAATTTTGTCTGAAAATTTAGAACTTTGTGTTACAAAACACATAAATGAGCATTAGACATTTTGATTGTCAAAGAGTACCAATTTCTTAAAGGCACAGCAGGCAAAGTAGAATTAACAAAATATGTATAAATTCTGGCACAACGTTTTTCATCTGTGTAGATAAACAGTAGCTATAAGGTGGATGGGAGTAGCAGTCTGTCTAAACTAAAACAAATGTGCAGCTGATCCAGTAAAGAGAAGAATAGGGCAGATTCCTTGAAATTTGCTAATTTCTCCCGTCAGCAGTGAATTTGTTGCTTTTAGTATAGGTGGAGGATTTGTTCTTCCCATAAGTTCTTGTTTGTTGGCCTCAGCATGCCTGTACCTAAGCTTGCAAACATTGCTCTTTGTCAGCACAGCACCTCTCTCTACTGTCCTGGGTTCTAGAATTCCGCCCCCCCCCCCTTCTTATAATGTACTTTTCCTTTTGGTTCCCTTCCTAAGCACACACAGCATGGTGGTGTCCTTGGAGAGGACACTTTCCAGCATTCCCACCACAGACCTTCTGAAAGACCTTTCTCTAGAGAACAATATTTGGAAACTTGGTATTCCCCTCTGTTCTCTATGCATTTTCTTCCTGCTGTTTACAGGAGACTTACGTAAGAAGCAATGATGAACAAAGTCCCTCCATGATTCACAAATCCACATATTCCCAAAAATGAATGCTGGCCATCTCATGCACTGTGTTTCCTTCTAACTCCACCCACGCTCCAACACCTGGGTGCTCTGAGCTGACACTGACACCATAGGAGTCTGGAGCCTGATTACACAGGTCACTAAGGATGATCACGGAAACGTTAATTCACAATGCTTAGATCTGGATATTTTTCAAAGCAAGTTTGAAGCAGTTTATAACAAAAATACAATACAGATACAGTAAAACCATTAAAGCCAGGGTAAGCTAATCTAGTTAATGTATCAACTGTGGTCAAACCACAACCAAGAGGGTGACAGGAAACCAGGACAATAAGGAATCAAGAATATGCAGTAAAAATGGTGAGGGGTAGGGGGCAAACTCCTGGTACCCCTTTAAGAAGATTTCCTATCAGAGAAACAGAAAATTTATATTCAAATGAAAGCTCCTTATATTGAAGCCAAGGTATACCGGGAGCGACACCTTTAATTGGTAGGTTCTTAGAGCACTGTAGTGAGAAACACCATCAGGCTTGGGCATAGCAGAAGCCACAGCCTGCTGGAAGCAGGACATCTGCCGCAGACTCAGACCTGAGAGAGGCATCCTTAGGCCCTCCTGTGTCATCTACAGCCCCCTCCCCCAATGTCCTTCATAGCTGTGGAAGTCCAGGCTCAGGTGATGATATGAAGTGTCCAAAATCAAATATTAAATTAATTCTGATTTAGCCAATCAACAACAGGGACATAGAACATAGTAGGCGATCAAACTCTGTTCTATGAATTAATCATGGAAAGAAGGTCAGATGTGAGGTAGACCCTGAAGGATCAGTGCCTGAGTGGTAACCATGAGACAAGAGAAGCACCTGAAACGGCTTTGTTCTAATCTCCGCTTCTTTTCTTCCTCTCCCAGTGCTTGATACTGAACAATCAACACACTGGAAGATTTTTAATTTAGTTTTAAAAATTTAATCTGATTTTAAAAGTTTTATAAGAGTTTTTAAAGTTTCATTTTCCCCATATTCTAATTTCTGCCCCAAATTAACTTTTTACAGTTTTCATTTTCCAATTAATGTTGGGAACTGAACTGTTGATGCTTCAGTTCCCATTTTCAGTTCCCTTTAAAGATGTTAGGAAAAGAGGGCTGGGGATGTGGCTCAAGCTGTAGTGCGCTCGCCTGCATGCGTGTGGCCCGGGTTCGATCCTCAGCATCACATACAAACAAAGATGTTGTGTCTGCCGAAAACTAAAAAATAAATATTAAAATTTCTCTCTCTCTCTCTCTCTCAAAAAAAAAAAAAAGATCTTAGGAAAAGAACAAAGAAATAGTAGAATAAAGGGAATGGGTCAGTTTTATTCAAAAGTTTGCAAGGACATAGGGAATTACAGGCCATGCCGGTATTAAAAGAAATCCAGTAGCTGTTGCCTTTCACTCTGGTCACAGTGAACGAGCAGAGTTTTCTCTACACTGAAAGTCTGCAGGCATAAGCTTTCATGCCCCAAAGTGCTTCGGCAGTGAGAAGGTCTTGTCGACTATGGGATGTTATATCAATCTCCTGAAGATATATTGGCCCGGTCAAACTGGGACACCCTCTCTCAAGCTTGCTATCGTTCCTCTTTGTTAATGATGAAAGTAGTCAATGGCAGACTCTGGTCTAGGGATGAATGAAAGAGGGTTCCTCTTCCGGCAGGTAAAAAGGGTGTAGAGAGAGCTCTCAGGGAGGGCTCCCTACCATGCTCATCTCCCGCAAGATGGTACTTAAATCTCCCTCATGCTCAGGACCTTCCCCTCTGTTCTCAAGGTCACGTCCCCAGCCCTTTCCTTCCTAACCACTGAGTCCCCACTTCCTCATCCTTAGGAACTCAACTCAATGGCTTCTAAACCCATCTCTACATCTGACATTCAAGCTAGGTGTTTTGACCAGCAAGGATTCTTATAAATAATACTAAGTGATATTAGAATTTAATATTAGGTCAATGTGAAAAAAATACTTCTTATAGACACATAAATAATTCCTATAGGATGAAGGAGATATTTTAAAAGGTAGCAATTGACTCATTTTCATAATTCTTTACAGTGTTTGACTATAATGTCATTAGTTGCTACAATGTGAAACATCTTCACTTAGTTCATTACAATATTGATCTAATCTGAAGTCAAATTGTATTAGTTTTTCAGTGTCATAAATCAGTGTAAAATATAAATTTAAATTAATATTGGCATTAATGAGTATGTTGTGAAGGTAAAGATTCTAATACAAGAGAATCATGTCACCAAATTTTTTATGGGGTCGCATCATTGACTTTATTGAATTCATAACACAATCAGCAAGCACTTAGCTCACTTAGTGAGCATGATCCTTGTTCTCTCTGCAATTCTGAAAACCTCTCTATTACTAAAATGCTCAGTGAAATTCAACTGGACTGACTTCTTGTTCTTTATTCAAGGAGCAAATTTTATTTTTGAGCAAGCAAGACAGAGAATGGTTAATCAGGAGCCAAGGGGAAGTGCCTCTACAGTATGTCCATCAAAATAACCAACAAGCTGGCTTTTGTTTTCATTATTAATGCCAAATGTTACACGGATCAAGCAAATTTATAAAAACCACAGTCAATGTGAATTGGGAGAAGCTGAGTAGTTGAATGACTAATTAGCAAATGAATGGTATTTCGATATTTCAGACAAACTCTCAATCAAAAAGATTATACCATAATCAATGGTTAAGAATGAAATTTGTCTCCATCTTTCACTCAAATGCTTGAACTTCACATATCTTGATTTTTTATCAGGGAAGCAAAACAACAGTACTTTTACAGAAGCATTAATAAGTTATCACATGAATCATTAAAAAATCATTTAGCTGTTAAAATTTGAGAATGAACTAAAAGATAAAAGGTGAGTTCACTGTGTTTCTAGGTAAAATATTAATACTTCAAGGAATTTGTTTTTTTTTTTTGTACTGGGTGGAGCCCAGGGGTACTTAACCACTGAGTCTCATCTCCAGCCCTTTTTATTTTATTTTATTTTTTTTAATTTTGAGACAAGGTCTCACCAAGTTGATCCACCTGCCTCAGCCTCCTGAGTTTCTGGGATTGCAGGCATGTACCACCATGCCTAGCCACTTAATGTATTTTAATTCAGCAGAAAACAATATTTTGTTTTTTAGTTAAAGTATTGCTAATAGATATGACACATTTTTCTTTTTACATAATAAGAAAAAACAATCATGTAGAATTTTGCATTATAAGTATAACTTAAATGATAGAGTTTGATTGTTAGAGGAAGTAGATTCCTTTGCCTTAACTTTAGTGCCCATGTTGAATAGTCCGTATCCCTTGGGAAAGGAAATTTAGTTAATAAAATTTGCATGATTCCTGCTGCCTGGAGAATTGAGAGACAATCACAGACAACCTCTACTGTACTTTCCCTTTGCTGTTCCCTATCGTTTTTTCCCCTTCGTGAATCATTTCTTGGAAAGAGGAAGAGCCAGGCAGGCTTGGTTATGTCTACCCAGCACACCAAATACCCTCCTTGGTTTCACAGGACACCTTGGATCTGTTGCATTCTTCTTTCCCCATAAGACTGTAGAGGAAATTCCTTGAACCGATTGATCATCCTCCTCCTGCCCTGTGTGGGATTTCTTGAAGGTCGTGGGACCTTGGGATGGTGTGCTCTCCCCACAGACCCTCTGAGCTGTGGAAGGAAGTACCTCACAGTGTGCAGAGCAGCTGGCTGGCATTAGCTGCCGAAAAGTGCTGTCACAGTTTGTTACTGACTCTGGTTTTTTGCCTAAAATGTCTAATTCTTTTTAGAATCATCAGATTTGATAAACAATAAGTCTTATACCCCATAATGAGTTGTAGTAATTCTTTTAAACTTACTTTTTCAGATGAAACCACATAAAATTGCCATATTTAAGGTCAAATTCTTCAATATCAGTAGCATTTGGTTTTGACTTAATATTTTCTTCTTTACCCCGAAGGAGGCACAATAATGTTCAAAAGCTCAGAGTGAAGAATCAAACAAGCAAGGCAAGTCATGGTCCACTCATTTCTTAGCTGTGTAATGGTGGAAAATTTATTTAATCGTTGTTGGGCTTCAGTTTCTTCCCCTGAATATCCTAATAACTTTAACATCATGAAGTGCCTTAAACTCTTGCAGCTATTAAAGAACTTAGTACATAGAGTAGGTGTTCAAAAGATGCTAGTGGAAGCTAATAAGTAGGGTGGTATTAGATTTGATTAATATTTTGGTTGTCTTTCCCATTTTTTTCCTCTGGAATTTCCTGATTGTGCTCTGGGTTGGTATTCCCAGCCCATTGCATTTCACTACTGTGAACGTTGTAAGTTTTATGGGGTAGGGATCATTATTCCCATCTTCCAAATAAGGAAATTAAAATATGTAATTTTTTTTTTAAGATCTCATAACTAGTAAAAGGCAAAGTCAGGACAATGACTCCTTGGTCTTTTTAGTCATGCTGACTTTTACAAGGTCATCTTAAGAAAATGTTCTAGCATTGATGGTGTTGAATCCTAATTTTCATTCAAGAGCAAAGTCTGGGTTAGAAAGGTCTGACCTGGGCGGGGCTCTCACTCCTACCTTACTGCCTCTGGGAGAGCAAGCTTTCCTGCAAACTCAACTGCCTTTCCAACTCCCCTTGCTCCTCAAGCCATGAACTTCACTATGTTGTTTCTAAAAAAGAAGACAGCAAAAACCAAAAACTTTGCCCCATTGAAACTGACTATACTATTTGCAATCATTTCCGAGGAGCTTTGTAATTCAGCAGGCGGAGCTGGCAATGCAAAAAGAAAAGATGGGGTCGTTCATTATGAAATCATGAAGAATTTCATATACGAATGTGACAGGAAAGCATTAGATTAGGTGTGTGGCCCCTCTGGGTGCAAGACCCTGCGAGGTTGCATTAGCAGTCAATGACACCAGCCCTGCTCATGGGCCATGGCCCTGCATCTAACCTCGTCCCTGGGCTGATTCCTTTTGTGTGAAAAATGACCAGAAGTACTGGATATCTCTCACTGGTCTTCAGGACATACTGAGAACACCAGGAGTACTGGAAATCTTCCCTAAGTCTTTCCCCTGACTCACTCTCCTCCTCCAGTGACAACGTCCTGAGGGAAGGGGCCCCTGGCAAGGTGGATTTGGCAGGGAAGCAGGTCACCAGTCTGAGTCTGGATGGCAGGCCTGTGGAAAAGGAGAAGTGCAAACCACTTCTGTGGTGGTCAGGAGGTGGGGAGGAGAAAGAGGAAGCTCTGGGGAACTCCCACCTCCCCACAGAGGGAATTGCCCGATCTCCATTGGAAGGGTGGCAGAAACCTGTGAAATACGCCCAGGTGCCTTTGCTCCTCTGTGTTAATTTAGGTGTAAAATTAACAACACTGACGGTTTTGCAAATACGTTTGCCCATTTAAATTCATAGACAGGAATAATATTTTAGCCTTTCTCTAAAGAAAAGAGAAAGTAGAAAAGTGCCTGTCATCAATTCCCAGAACTTATTGTACACATCAAGAAGAATGTCACTCACTCTCACAGGAGTCAGAGGTCCGCAGGTGCTTTCAGAATGGAAGTTGCAGAGGCTTAAACTTCAGTCACCCTTAACTGATTCTGTGACCCTAGGAAAGTTAATGATCTCTCTGATCTCAGTTTTGCATTCTATAAAATAAAAATAATAACAAACTTAGAGGCATACTCTAAGCATTTAACATAAATAAAAGTTTTCAGTTCAATGCCTGGCTATCATAAAAACCCAACAAATTAAAGATATGCTATTTCAGATAAATAAACATGTTGTATGTGTAAATATTTATTCACATATAAATACATTTATATTTAATTCATGTATATAATTTTAAGTACACTTATATATATTTAAAGAATATTTATGTTTTTTTTTTTTTTTTTTGAAGATTCTCAGTTTAAGGCTCATAGAGACTGGGGAAAGAGGAAACTCCTGGTTAGGAGGAGACATAATGAAGTTTCTTGTGGACTCCTGCTTATCACTGCTAACTCTACAATCAACTTATATGGCACTCAAATTGAATTTCTACTGCCTGAACAGTTAGGCATTTCCTCAGCATAATCCCCAAGCTTCACATCAAGCAGTCAGAGTGTTTACTTGATCATAAATCTAACATAATCCTCAGGAAAAGCCAGGTGTGCTTCCTGTCTGAAACGGAGGCAATGAGCTCCCGGTGCTACTCAGGCATTGATTGGGATGGATACACTGCAGTCTCTGGAGTGGCTTTTATAGTACCTCTCTCCCTAATCCCTAGCCACCTGATGCATTTTTAAGTGTCTCTTGAACTTAATCACAGCAAGTAAAATGGAAAAAATAATTGAAAAAAAAGCTCTAGTGTTCCTTTTCTAGTACATTAACAGGATATAAGTACAGTCCCTTCAAAGTTTCCGTTTTATAGCTCCCTCAAAGTTGTTGATAACAGTAGCTTAGTCATTGTATGCCCAACCTAGCATTCACCAAAAAATTGAAAATTGAAGAAAAAAACAGATGCAATTGTATACTCAACAGAATGTGTTGTCTGAGTCCGCAAATAAATATGAAAATAAGGACTGCTTCTCCGTGACTTCGTTAGTGGATAAAACCAATCCGACTGTAGTGTTCTCCAAATCTGTTTGTCAAATGTGTTTTCTGCAAAATGAGTCATTTGTTCCGTGTCTCCATTCTGCAGAAATTTCCCTGCATGCATGTCTCTGACTTGGAGGTTTGACTGCATAAATTATCCCTGACTTTTGAATTATTAATCTTGGCTGCCTGATATGCAAATTAGACCCAACTAAGCATGTCTGGCCACACTGCACTGGGTCAGAAGCTGTCTCCAGAACTGGCCGAGGTTCTGTCAAGGGAGAGGCCATCCAGCAGAATGGTAAGCTGCTCTGCATCTCCTCCTCCCACCAGCAGGGCAGGCTGCTGCTGGGGGCTTTGGGAAAAACTGCTCTGTGAGCCAAAGGGGTAAAAGTCCTGTTTAGGGGAAGCGCTCTCAAGGAGAGGAAAACCAGCCAAAGAAACTAAAGGGAAGCCCTAATTGTTGCCTTTGCATTTTGTTTATACAAAATTAAATGTCTTGTGTTAGTTGCCAAATGCTAAGTTTATTTCATTTAGAAAGGTTTACTGTATTTACTGACATCTCGGTAACATATTGCAACAAAAATTAGTAATTGGATTCACCTGAATACTTACAGAAAAAATTAAAGATCCTGAATCATATGAAATAGTTTATCATGCTTAGAAAGCAAAGTATTAGATGGAATTTTAAGGTATTTTAAAAATTAAATTTAGCCTTTATAGGTAATAAAATAAGATGATTCAAGAATATAACTTACTGAAGAAAAATTAAAAATTACAGAAATCATTGCTACTCTACCTATTTGTAGTATATTTGTAAAGAAATTAATGTGCATACTATTTGATGCCATTCTATCACTTTTCAATAATTTAGTTTCTGATGTAACTTATGCAATATATGAAAATTAAGTCACTAGTTAAATTACTGTATTTTTTTCAGTGTGAATATATATTTTCACTCAAATTGTAAATTCACTTTATGGTAGCAGTAAAAAATTAAAATTCCACAAATTTTCTATGTTTAATTTTGATGGTTGTAAGAAAACAATTTAAAGTCTAAGAAACTATCATATATATATATATATATATATATATATATATATTTTAAATTTAGTTGTTGAAACTGTATGTTTCCAAAAGGATGAATATATTTAAAGTGAAAGAAATATTATCCCAAATTTAAAAATCAGTATTATTGATCTGTTTATGAGAGTAAATTTGACATTGCTTCTAGTGTATTAATTCTAGCAGGTTTAGATATTTTGGACTAAGAATTATTGACTTCACTTTAGTATACAACACTTTTTAAAGAAAAAGATCTGTTAAAAGAATTTAAACAAATCAGTTATAAGCTATTTATCACTAATTCCATTTCCAAGAGTATAACCACTAGACAGTGGAAGAGACTAGTAATTTTTTATGACAAAGTTTTCCTTTCAGTAGAGAGTTGTGCTTAAAGAAACAATTTACTTCCCCAATTTCTTCAATCGTGATGGCCACATGAAAAACACACATACACATATCACGCAATTTGGAATATAACCGTGGCTCTTTGAGAAGTTGAGCTGGCCTACAAATATTGGATCGCCTGCCTTTACAAAGCCATAATTTGTGAATATTATAGACTTATAAAAAACTTTCCATTATTAAACAAAAGTATCAAAGAAACCAATAATAAAACATCACTAAAAACATCATCTCATTTTTATAAATGCAAATTCAAATAAATATTAAAGTGTAGAATGGTACCCTAATATTATAAATGATGGGTTTAAAGATCTTTTTTCCCTTATTTTTGCCTATTTGCATCGATAGGTATTATACAATTAGTATGTATTTCATACATACATTTAAAAAAATATTTTTTAGTTGTAGATAGACACAATAACTTTATTTTATTTATTTATTTTTATGTGGTGCTAGGCAAGTGCTCTACAACCCAGCCCCATACATATATTTTTAAAGGTTTTTTTTTTTTTTTTTTATGGGGCAACCGCTCTATGAGAAGCAACGTGCAGGTATAAATTAATGGAGGAAAGGAACAGGTGAGTTTAGTCCCTAATTTCCTTACTCCACCCTGCAGGGCTCTATCCTTGCTAGCTCCCTCAATATCCAGCCTCTTTGGAAAGTAGAAGAGCTCCTCATCATTTCCACGAGGTCCCTAACTTGCCTGAGTGGTGGTCAGTGGCAATCTGGCTTCAAGTCACGCCTGTCCTCATAGACACAGTTTTCATTCATGATCCTCCAAACTTTCTGCTGCGCACAGTTGCATAAACTACTGACAAAAGCCAGCACTTACTAGGCAGAAATACGACCTGGTTCCTGGTTATGACTGGAAAAAGGAAATTCAAAACTGAAACTAGTGAGTTTCTTGTCTGAAGGAAATTTTCTACTATCTTAATTTCAATTTTAAGTGTGCACCCCACCTTCTGGGTGCTCCCCAAATAACAAAGGTATCCAGATTGAACCTTTAGACTGTCCAGCCATTTAAAACTTGGGCAAAGAAGGGTCAGTCACAAGGGAGTCTGCAGTGGGGACTGGAGGGACCAGATTGGCACATCATAGAAAACAGGGAGCGCATGCTTCCAGGAGGCTGGGAACGGCAGCAGCAGCAGGAGAGTTGGAGCTAGTGAAAAAGACCACTGATCTGAAAAAACAAGGACTATTAGCTTACACAGAGAAGTTCCTTGGCCCTTTTTCTATATTTCTAAGAATTAAAACTTTTAATATTACTGAATACATGCTGCCTTACTATAAAAAAATTGTCAGAGACTAAAAGGAAAAAGGACATGGAAAAAACTATTTGGAATATCATTGTTAGGAATGAAACTACCAACACTTTGATGCAAATCTTTCGAATGTTTCTTAATTTCAGGTGTGAATTCTTAATTAAATGCCTTGGATTATTAAATGTATCCTAGAAGACACACACATTTTCTATAAATGTTTCAAAGCCATAGCTATTGGTACTACCGTTTCCAATTTTTAATATCATTTATATTATACAGAGTGTCATATTTTGTAATGAAATACAGCAATTTGGGGTTCAGTTTTGTGGACATGCTACTTCTCTGAACTTGGAGGAGTTATTTATAAAACTCCTGGTAAACAGTCAGATGTTTACAGTTCTATCTTCACTCAACAAGCATTTTCCGACCACCTACCATCTGCTAGTCACTGGGCCAGATGTAGAAGATAAACAATGAGTCAAACAAAGTTGCGAGAGGTGCTAGGAAGTTCAACTTGCCCCACAGCGCCAGGGGGAGGGGCTGGCTTAGAATGGGGGCCAGAGAGCTTGTTCTGGGAAACTCACACTTGATTTGAGTCCTGAAAGAAGTCTACATGTAAGATGAATAATGTCACACAAGAGAGTCACTTCAGGAAGACAGCCCTGGACCACTCTGTGTGTTCAAGAGCAGGTGGGAGGAGAGGTGAACATGGAACGCTAAGGCAGGCCAAGTGGCACCCAGGAGCCAGGTCATGGTGTGGGGTCCCCATCAATGATTCAGACTGCAGTCCTTGGACTGTGGAAAGTCATTGACGTCTAGGAGAGCAATGTGATTCTATTTTCAAGATTATGTGGCTATTATAGCGACAATAAATTGAAAAGGTCCGGAGAAGATGTAAGACAGTAAGAGAATGTGACATAATCCAAGATAGAGAGAACAGTGGCTTAGACTAGAATATGGTGTGTGGGTACAGTGATGAACTTGAGAAACATCTGGAATGACAGGCAACAAGATGTGGGAGTTGACTCATTACTGGGGTTAAATAAGGGATGACTTTGAGGTCGTTGCTTAGAGTTCTGTGGTGCACACTTGGGTCCATGATGACACAATTTTACTGAGATAGGTGGATATTCTGCAACACTGGTAAGGAAGTGGAAGAACTTAGCATAGGCTTTCTTTTTTTAAATTCTATTTAGTTTACATGAGAGTAGAATGTATTTTGACATGTTATACAAACATGGAGTATAACTTCCCATTCTTGTGGTTGTACATGATGTAGAGTTACACTGGTCGTTATTCATACACGAACATAGGAAAGTTATATGTGATTCATTCCTCTGTCTTTCCTATTCCCAGAAACCCCCCACTTCCCTTCATTCTCCTTTGTCTACCCAACAAACTTCTGTTCTTCCCTCCTACCCCTGCTTATTGTGTGTTAGCATCCACATACCAGAAAGAACATTTGAGCTTTGGTTTTAGGGGATTGGCTTATTTCACTTAACATGATAGTCTCCAGTTCCATCTGTTTACTGGCAAGTCCCATAGTCTCATTCTTCTTTATGAATGAGAAATATTTCATTGGGTATATGTACCACAATTTTCTGTATCCATTCACCTGTTGAAGGGAACCTAGGTTGGTTCCATAGCTTACTATTATGAATTGAACTGCTATAAACATTGATGTGGCTGTGTCATTGTAGTATGCTGATTCTAAGTCCTTTGGGTATGTACTGAGGAGTGGGATAACTGGGTGAAATGGTGGTTCTATTCCATGTTTTCTAAGGAATCTTCATACTGCTTTCCAAAGTGGTTGCACCAACGTGCAGTCCCACCAGCAATGTATGAGTTTACCTTTTCCCCACATCCTCACCAACATTTATTATTATTTGTATTCTTGATAATTGCCATTCTGACTGGAGTGAGATGTAATTTGAGTAGTTTTAATTTGAATTTTTATAATTGCTAGAGATGCTTAATATTGTTTCATGTTTATTGACCGATCACATTTCTTCTTCTGTGAAATGTCTGTTCAGTTCCTTTGCCCACTTACCACTTGGGTCATATGTTTTTTTTGTGTGTGTGATTTAGTTTTTTGAGTTCTTATATATCCTGAGATTAATGCTGTATCTGAGGTGCAGGTGGCAAAGATTTTCTCCCATTCTGTAAGCTCTTTCTTCACGTTCTTGATTGTTTCCTTTGCTCTGAAGAAGTTTTTTTGTTTGATTCCATTCCTTTTATTGATTCTCGATTTTATTTCTTACGCTTTAGGAGTCTTGTTGAGAAACTCAGTTCCTAAGCCAACTCAATAGAGATTTGGGCCTACTTTTTCTTCTATTAGGTATAGGGTCTTGGGTGTAAAGCCTAGGTCCTTGATCCACTTAGAGTTGAGTTTTGTGCACCGTGAGGGATAAGGGTTTAATTTAATTTTTCTACATATGGATTTCCAGTTTTCCCAGCACCATTTGTTGAAGAGGACATCTTTTCTCTAATGTACGTTTATGGTATTTTTTTTAGTATGACATAACTATATTTATGTGGGTCTGTCTCTGTGTTTTCTGTTCGGTACCAATGGTCTTCATGTCTGTTTTGGTGCCAGTGTCACTTAGCATAGGATTTAATGGCAGAGACATTGGTGAGAAATAATACATGACAATAAGTATAAAAGCCAGAGCTTATAAAACAGGTCTGGGCTGGTTGTAAATCTAGGAGTTGTTGGTCGATGGCCAGCTTTGGAAGGTCGAAAGTGGATGAGATTATCTAGGCCGAATGTAGAGAAGGAACCCCAGAGCTGAGCCCTGAACCTAGGATCTACCAGTTGAGCCACAAAAGAGCCTGCAGAGCACAGCTAGGGTGGAGGGAGGAAAACCAGGAGGCTGTGAGGGGACAGAAGGTGACAGGAGGGCATTTTCTCTAATCCTGGTGTGAGAAGCATCTGAGAAGTCAGAATAGAGCCTGGGGAAGAGGAGCTCTGTGGGGTGGCTGGGTGGGTGGGCGCTAAGGCAGCTCCCAGGGTCCAGTGTTGGGCCACATGCACAGTGGGACAGGTCCTCCCGGACGCTGGGCCAGGAGGGGCAGTGACCCATGAAGCCAGGGAGCGGTGCCTGCACCTGCACCTGCTCCTGCTCCTGCTGTTGAGGCTTATCCCACGACAGCCGTGACCCTGGTGGAGAAGCAGCCCCGAGACCCACCAGAAGGCTGAAGAGACATCAGGAACGAACAGCGTGGTCCGGAGAGCCTAAGCAGACCCCAGGCAGGCCCAGCTCGGCTGCAGGCCCGAGACTCATCCTCACAAATCAACACTCAGTGCTGCAGAGGTGGGGACTTTGTCTCACGAGTTTGAAGGATAAAATCCACACACACACAGGGTGAGAGAAAGTAACAGGATTTACTTGATTAGCATAAAGAAAGCAGAGCTCCCGAGGAGGGACTGGTCCCATGAGAGAGGCGCCCAAGCCCGCCCACCACAGGGGTTTGTGTGGATCTACAGGTTGGAAGTCCGCCCTGCCCAACCCTGGGGACAGCTTCAGTGTATCCATGCAGCCTTTAGTCCCATCAAAATGTCAACCAGGCACTTTTCCTCCTTTGGAGTGTCACCGATCGTCACATAGGTCCTGATTTTAAAGTAGCCTCTTTGTAAGTTTCTTAGCAAATATCTGCAGGGATATTGTGCTCTCCTGTCTAAGAAGTGACCCAGGGCCCTGCTCCCTCTCCTCCCAGCCTTTAGGTAAGCCACTTGAATTGGAAGGAGGTCGTGCAACTTTTCCAGAAGCTTCTATGGTAGAAGATTCTACTGAATGTTTGATGCTGCTTCTTGATAAAAACAGTTCAGATGCACTTATTATTTTGCTGTACTTACCCAAATTCTTCAATTGAAGGAATCATTTCATTGCCACTAAAACCTATTTAATAAGAAGTTGGTTTTTTATTTAGAAAATTCAACCTTGAGATAAGTAAGATGTAATATTGAATAGTGGCAATCCAGCACATTTTTTAGATAACTCAAATTCTTTGAAATACCTTATCCAACCACAATCTGGTCTGATGACAAGGGAGAAAATGAAGAGTTAGCAAGATGTTTGAGATCTATTGAATTAGATTGCTGTTTTCATGGTCTGTATTCAGAAGATAGCCCTGTGAAGATCTTTCACTAGCATCTGACCTCAACAAGTGTTGTGCTCTGAGTATTGGGGGCTTCACACAGTACATGCATTGGGACCTAACAGTACTAAGAGGCAGGTCCTTGGGGAACAGGTAAGTCATGAGGACTCTGCCTCATCAATGAGATCTGGTTCAGGGGGATGCCTTGCACCACTGCTGTGAGCATCAAAAGGCACTATCTTTGGAGCAAAGAGCAATTGTCAGCTCACCAGACACGGTCACTCCTGGCACCTTGACCTTGGACTTCCCACCCTTCACACTGTGAGGAAAACATTTCTATTATTTATAGATTACCCACTGTAAGGTAAATTGCTATAGCAGCAGGGTTAGACTAAAATAGCAGGTATTTAATTTTCCAAGCATCAGAGAAATTATGTGTCAAATGAAAAGAACACAAGTCCCTCTTTCATTATGTCACTGTGAGCATTAAATGAGATAATTCTTGGAAAGTAGTGCATCAGTGCCTGCCCCACTATCAGCTCTCAAAAACAGTAGGCACTATTATCATTAGTAAGATGCTCAGTTTCACATTGTAAACTTTGAAATAGTCTATTTCAAGATTGCAGTTGTAGATTGGATTTCTAACAATCCCTATTTCCTTCTCTAGGTTATGGTTCAATTCAGTTTAACTCAGCAGAATTTGTTGGACAGCAATGATGCACCCGGGACTGTGGTACGTTCTAGAAACAAAAGCAAATTAGACTCTCCTCTTCACTTCCTTTACCACACTCTGCTTTGGACTCTTGCTGTTTGTTAAGCCCTCTGTGCACTTCTTTCTTAGGGCCTTTGAACATGCCCTTCCTGTGTCAGAAACACTCTTCTTCCAGATAGGGAAATGGCTCTTTCCCTCTCCACTGAAATTTCTGTGTATATGTAATCCCATACAGAAGCAGCTCCCTGAACATCATATATAAGAATAGCTCACAGCCACCCTCTACTCCAAGAACTCTAAAATTTTAGCTTTCCTCCTTTTTATTTATAGCATCTGGTATTATATGGCATCATTTATTTATTTCCTGACTTTCTAACTTTTTAAATTTTTATTTATTTGTTTCTTTTGTTACTGGAAATCAAGCTTAACCACTGAGCCACTTCCCCAACCCTTTTTATATTTTATTTTGAGCTGAGGTCTCACTGAATTGCTTAAGGGCTCACTAAGTTGTTGAGGCTGGCTTTGAACTTGTGATCCTCCTGCCTCAGCCTCCCAAGCCACTGGGATTACAGGCGTGCACCACCACGCCTGGATATTTCCTAAAATTTCCCAAGAGAGTGAACACTGAGCTAGGAATTTTGCTTAGCTCACTGCTATCATTCCTCCAGTGTTCCTTTTGTTAACGGCGGTCTGCAGAGTCTTGTCCTGCGTCACATTCTCATGTTTTGCCCTTGCATTTCCTGTCTTCTTCAGGCGTGGAATGAAACGTGCAAGGACTGGCTGGAGGTCCAGTCGGCCTTGGAGAAGTACTACCTCTCCATCTTTTATGGCTTTGAGTTCGTCGTGGGAATGCTTGGGAACACCACGGTGGTTTTCGGCTACCTCTTCTGTCTGAAGAACTGGAGCAGCAGTAACGTCTACCTGTTCAACCTGGCCATCTCGGACCTGGCCTTCCTGTGCACGCTGCCCATGCTGATGCGAAGCTACGCCAAGGGAGCCTGGCAGTACGGCGAGGTGCTCTGCGTGAGCAACCGCTACGTGCTGCACGCCAACCTCTACACCAGCATCCTCTTCCTCACCTTCATCAGCGTCGACCGCTATCTGCTCATGAAGTTCCCTTTCCGGGAGCACCTTCTGCAGAAGAAGGAGTTGGCCGTCTTGATCTCCTTGGCCATCTGGGCGTTGGTCACCTTGGAGCTGCTGCCTATCCTCCACGTGATCGGCCCGGTCACCACGGAGGAGGGCACGAGCTGCACCGACTACGCCAGCTCGGGGGACCCGCGGTACAACCTCGTCTACAGCCTGTGCCTGACCCTGGTGGGGTTCCTGGCACCGCTGGCCGTCATGTGCTTCTTCTCCTACAAGATCACTATTTTTCTGCGGCAGCGGAGCCGGCAGCTGAGCGTGGCGCAGACGCTGGAGAAGCCCCTGGCGCTGGTGGTCCTGGCCGTGGTGGTCTTCTCCGTGCTCTTCACGCCCTACCACGTGCTGCGCAACGTGCGCATCGCCTCGCGCCTGGGCGGCGGGCAGGGCTGCATGCAGGTGGTCATCAGCTGCCTGTACGTGCTGTCGCGTCCGCTGGCCTTCCTGAGCAGCGCTGTCAACCCTGTCTTCTACTTCCTGCTGGGCGACCACTTCAGGGAGATGCTGGCCAGCAGGCTGCGGCAGGGCTGGCAGTCCCTCACGGCGCTCAGAGGGTGACTTGGCTCTGCACAAGGCCACCGCTCCCAGCAAGCCGTCGGCGGCCTGGCTCCTCCTGACCCAGAGTCCATCAGGAGGGGCTCCGAACTGAAGCTTGAGAGGGGCGTGGCACCTGGACATGCGGTGGGAAGCAGGGGAGAAAGTGAGGGGCTCTCCACCCATGAACTCAAGAGATCCAGCCCCAGGTGCTCAAAGACTTCTCACCCGGAGCGAGCTTCTGGTGCCTGGAGTCAGGGGGCAGACCCGCAGCCACTGTGTTGGCCAAGTTCTCCGGTAATTCTCATTTGTACCATCCCAGACCTAGCCAAATAGCAGATTAGATATATTCTGTCAGATGTCGTTTTTAGGAGTTGTGTTCTTAAGAAAACTGAAAGTAACAAGGATTCAGAAAGCAGTGTAATGAGTTCAAGCATATTTCCTTACACTGACCATGTGTTGAGGTGGATGTGTATTTAATCACTAATCACTCTTTGTTTTTGTTTTTGTTTTGTTTGTTTTTTTTTTGGTTAGATGGGTTATCAGTGGAAAGAACCTGAAGAGATAATTCAGCAAAGGGAGAAAATAGATTTGTTTGTGCTTGGAAATTTAGGCAATCTAGGAAATTTAAATTTAATACAAATCTTGGTATTGTATCAAAATACTAGAGACATGCCAAGGATAGTTGCAAAAATTTCAGGTGTAGAACATAAAATGACAACTGAGGAACCTCAAGCCAAATAAAACAGAACAAAAGTGAGTACATGGATTTTATGATGATTGTGCCGTTTTGGAATTTTATTCTCCCCGTTTGACCACCAGTTCATGGAAATAGGTCAAAGTTCATCAGGCTTTCTGCTCTTGATTAAATAACCAACTTTAAAAAGTCTTACTATCACAAAACCAGCAAATAAGAGGAAATGGAATGGCAATCCCCTGTCCCTTGGGTTAGTTTTTCCCTTTTGGAAAAAGGTCATGGTTTCTCTCCTCCCTTCTTTTGTTTTATAAGCGCTGGAATCATTTACAAGGAAGACGTTTTCTGGGAGACAGTGACTCACACATCCAGATAAGGCTTGTTTTCATAGAACATTGCATAAGACCCTTGGAGGAAATGTTCTCTGTAAGATGTACCTTATGCAATTATAGAACATAAGGAATAATTATGTCCATATTAACACAGATGGTCCCAGGAGGTTAGGCACCATTCCATGCCACAAAACAGAGTAGGGTGTGGGGGCAGGGACTTGTGCTGTGTTTGCTTTTAAAAGTCATACAAGTATTACATAATCACTCACTGATATGCAACCAAGTGTGACCACTGCCATGTGTCTGAGTTCCTTTCTTTGATGTCATTAGCTGTAAGGAGTAACATGAAGGATAAAATAAGCATTTTGAATTCGGGGACATAAAATTCCTTTGCTTTTCCCAGTCTGAAATACTCTGATGGCATTATATTCTAATATTTCAGAATCCTCAAATATTTCCAGTGAATCCTACTAGACCCTAAATACCTGAACTATTATAAAACACATTTGCTGTGAATTTAATATTATCTATCTATCTATCTATCTATCTATCTATCTCTATCTCTTTCTCTATCTCTATTTCTATCTTTGCAGTGCTAGTGATCAAACCCTAGAGCCCTGTGCATACTAGGCAAGCACCATACAATTTGGCAAAACCCACAGCCCCTAAGAATTTATAGTATATTTTGGTCATGTCTCAACGTTATCAATGTTAAAATTTTTCAATGTAATTTTATAAGTTATCTAAGAAACAGAACTCCTTAATTTCCTCATCAGAACACATTACAGACAAGACCTTAGGAAAGAAGTATTATTTCTGCAAAACTAGCAACCTATAATTTAACTTTAACTTGTGCTTTATGTGTGGATTTCATTTTGTATACATAAAATTAAATTTCTTTCCTCTACTGCCATTCCAAGGAATGTCAAGGGTGGATTCTTTCTGTTAGTGCATTGGAATATTTTGTCAAACCATAAACTTACATATATCTTATAATTAAAAAGTTAAAAAACTTTATAGCAAATTTCTTGATTCTTAATTGGTGCTCAAATCTATCATGTGGTAACTTAATCCTGAATAAACTAAAGGGTTCTACACTAAAATTACAAGAGCTATTTCATCTGCTTTTTTACTAAGCAATTGTCGGAATTACGATCAATTTTGGAAATTGTTTCTGGAATTGTAGCTTACAAAGGAAATAACACTGAGCTTTTGTATCTTGTCCTTTAATTGGCTTCCTGATGTCTTCAGAGGATGTCCAGTGTCCTGTAACCTGGACTCACCTGCTCCTCTTACCTTATCTCTGCACCTTGGGTGCACCATGTACTCTAGGAGGACTGCTCCCTCCACTCCTGTATTCAGAACCTTCTCCAGATCACCTTGTCCATATGCCTGCTCCCCCCTGTTCCACCCTGGCTGTTCCCTTCTGTTCCACCCTGGCTGCATGTAAATCTCCCAAGCATCTGATTAGGTTCATCTCATCTGTTCATTGGTCATTCCTTCAAGCTTTCCCTTATGTCCAATTCACCCCAAATTTGGAAGTAAAACTTAGTACCCCTGGGGCTTTGGGCTACAGCTAAGTGCTGTTTATATGAAACACACTATTTTTTTTAACCACCTATTATACTTGTTTCGATTTATGTCAAATCCAGAGTCCATGAGTTGAAAATCAGACCTATTTTTTGTTTGGTTTGTCTTTGTTTCCATAATATCCAGAAAGCTTTTTTAAATTACTGTTTATTATTCATGAGTGCATGTACAGAATAAACTGGAATTTGATGCTCCTCTGGATACACCTGGTCAAGCTATTTTCTGCCAACACTAGTAAATAAGTGTTTCATGTGGATAATTGCAGGTACCTGTACAAACACGGGTTCCAGATGCCATTCTGCCGCCCCTTATGTTTTCTTCTATATGTTTGAACATAGTTTTAAGGGATGCTTGGAATCCAGGTCTGTTAGAGTCACATCGGGGTCATTTGGGGGTTGTTCTCCATTGATTTCCTTTTTCTCTTATGCACAGGTCAAACTTCCCTTTTGAATAACAAACAGCATATTCAAATGCAAAGTTTCCTAGACTCATTAACTTTATTTGCAGAAACAGAGGTTTGACCTAATTTCTAAAGATGGAAAATTATGATCCTTTTCATGCCCCATGTAAACCTATGTTGACAAATACTTAAAAATTAATGGCATGATGATGTGTGTATACGGTTCAAAAGTATTAGCTTTATTGTGTAACTCACTAGGCTGCCAAGAGCTTTGCCACACTGGCCTGTATCACCATCTTGCAGAAGAGCCTTGTGAAGGAGATTTCAAAGAAAGGGTCAGAGCTGGATTTGAAACTTAAATCTTTCTGATTCTGAAGAAATGTGACCTCTCTGTGACAATCTCTTCTGAAATGTCATCCAAGTGATCACCAACAGTTTTACCCCAAAGGTTTAAATGGGAAGGCTGTTTAGAGAACGTTATGTGCATCACTTTCAATGAGAGGAGACGAATATGAGCGGGGGTGGGGGTGGGAATTATTGTTTTCTTCCTGAAAATGTCTTTTCCTTCACTTAAGCCTTAACTGTTGACACAGTAGAGCAATTGAAACCAATTTAATGGATGTAATTACAGAGTCACCCTTCATCCAAATTGTACTAAGCTTAAATATATAAAAGTTCATTTCAAAAACTTTTCATTTAAGTTCATCTGCAGTGAACGTTGATGTTATCAGGGTAGGATAAAAGGACGGGGGGGGGGACCCATCCTTAGATTTACTAACAGTTACTCAAGCGGTTGGCATCTCAACTCACAAAATACACATTTCCTGTGGTTCTTTTAACAGATCAAAAACTGAGTAATAAATATTTCTGTCAGTGTGCTGTTACACTGGTACAATCTATAGCACCTATATGTAGAAATGAGAAATGATCACCTCAACTTTAGCCTTTACTGTGCTCACAACAGGACAGACTTTTTCAACCACGCCAAGCACAGAGTCAAACAGGCAAAAGCAGGCTTCTCTGGTCCAGGATCGAGGCCCTCGAGGATGAAGGGTGACTCTGAGCACAGCACAGTGTGGGTCATTTGGTGTTTTCTTCTGTCCCAACCCTCCAGGATAGCTGTCTGAGTTCCATGGAGCAATATGGATGTAAACTAATTCGAGATGAGTTGCTTCATTACAAGCTTTGCAAAATACCCCCTAAACCCCAAGACAGTCAAAACTGAAAATGAAGAAGAAAGACTCTCCCACACTTGATCTCAGAATATCAAGCTGTTTTGAGGTCTGAGTGGCACATGCGATGTTTGTAGTGATGGTGGCCCCTGTGAGAATCTGTGACCCCGCAGCAAAGTGAAAGCAGCCACTGGGAGGGAGAAAGGTGGTCAGTCAGAAGGCTCATGCTCAATGACCCCAGGAGAATGCCACAGAGAAGAATCCAGAACAGAAGCAGAAGCATGAACCCATCTTGGTGCCACTATGATCTGGGTCTTTAAAATGCCCCCAAAATCTCAGGCTTTGGAAGCATGGTCCCCAATACAGCAAGGTTCAGAGGTGGGGTTTGGAAGTAAGGATTAGGTCATGGGGCTCTAACCTCATCAGTGAATTAATCCATTTCAGGACTACAGGGTGATGACTGTAGGCAGGTGGGGAGTGGCTGGAGGAGGTAGGGTCCTGGGGACGTGGCCTTGGACTACATCTGACCCTGGCCTTTTAACCTCTCTCTTCCTGGCTGCCATGAGCTGAGCCACTTTCCTCTAGCACAGTCTCCTGTCATGATGTTCTGCCTCACCGAGGCCCAGAGCAGTGAAGTCCACCAGCCATGGATGGCTTCGCTGAAAGTATGAGCCCAAAATAAACTTCTCCTCCCCTAAGTGGTTCTTTCAGGTATTTTGGTCACAGTGACGAAAAGCTGACTAACACAATGGTCTTACATAAACACACTCATCACATTATTTTAAACATGTTGAGTGGGCTGAGCATAAGCAAGAAAAAGCGTTGGTACTCGATGATTCCCTTTGTGTCCACACATCGGTGGGCCCAGAAAATTCTCCCTGTGTCCATCCTTCCATTGTTTCATTCCAGCTCATGTTTGCTTATCAAATTCTGTCTCAGGGACTGGGGAGGTGTGCTAAGCTCTGGCATGACCTTGGGGCCTAAACACATGCAGAACGACCATGAAAACCGTATTGCAGAAACAGGCAGAATTCTGTGGCAGCCTTCCACGTCCACAACAAGTCTTCCTGTTCAACAAATATTCTCCGGATACCTGTGCTGGCAGAAATGTCGCTGCTGGTTAAGGTGTGAACAGCCAACATCGCTGGCCTTCAGTTAGTGCAGGGTCTCGTAGGAAAGTAGTATACGGGGGTGCTCGGGCAAGCACATCTGCCCAGGGGTCAGAGTACATGGAAGAGGGTCGTAAATGCAGGTCCCTGTGCTGGGGAGTGACTTGGACGGGATGCCCGTCCTCCTCAGAAGGAGTCCAGGTCTGAAGCACCTGCTGGGGCATTTGCAGGGACACCGGATGAGGGAGCAGTTCCTTTGCCGGTGCCCATTCTCAGTGGTGTCTCTCTTGGTGGCGAAACCACACAGGCACTTGGGCTGTTCAGCCTGCAGTGATGTGAATGTGGAATTATTCAAGAGTTCTCAAACTAGGACTCTTCCTGAAGGGTTTTGTTTTTTTAAGAAGGCTCCAATGAAGACAGAAAATTAGTTTCACTGAAGAGTCAGATGACTTTATGTCCCTGGTCCTACTCTCCCTCCTGGGCTGCTGTGCTGGCCCCGATGCCCTCTTTCATCCTCCTCCTCCTCCCTCGACCCGTGCCTTCTCTCTAGGCTTGACCTCTTCCCTGTGCTGCCTGCGCAGGTCTCCACACGCCTTTGCCTCTCTGTGCACCCTCTCATGAAGATCAATTAATGAGGCCAGAACTGCACTTGCTGTGCTCCTCAACAGACTTGCCACCGTCTGCCCATGCTCTCAGGGACACAGGGATGCATCTTTCCCTTCCTCTTCTCCATGTCCTTATCCTGCCTTTTGTCCAATCTACCAGCTTCTGTCTCTAGTGTAGATTTGTCTCCTAAGTTCATTCCCCATCAGTCTTTTCTGGACATCATTCATGTGCCTATTATCTCTCCACGCTCAGGAACCACACAGGAAGTGGGGCAGTAGGTGGTGAAAGAGAAACACCCAAGTGATCCAAGAAGTCAAGGAAGTGAGTAAAGACTCACAGAGAGGCCAGCCTCCAGCTCACTCTCTGGGCTACCTCCATATCATGACCTCTGTTAACCTCTGGGCACAGGGTACAATGCCACCCACAGAAGACACACTTTATGTAATTCCGTGGTGTAGGGAAGGTTGACTTCATCTTCCATTTAAAAAATTTATAGATGGCCTGTCAGTAAAGAGAAACATTTTATCATGATAATTATAACATTAAATAATTAAACTCCACCCGCCCCCCCAATGCTGTGAATGGACCCAAGGCCCTCATGCATTCTGGGCAAGCACTTTACCACTGAGCCACATCCCCAGCCCCCTTGGCAGGGTTTCATAAGGTATCTTAAGAACCTTGCGGTCAACATCAACTGCAAAGCTCTCAAGCTATTTTCTTTTTTTTTCAAACTCATGAAAAATTTCATGCCCCTCTGTAGGTGAACCATTTTCAATGCTTCAACATTTTCCAAAGCCCTCGAGAATGCAGACTTCTGAAGGTAAATGCCCAGATGTACAAGTACCTGCACCTCATTGTGGATTGTAACAAGCAATCTCACTTTATAACTATGTTTTTTTTTTCTATTGTGGTATTGAAATAGCAATGAAGTATTGATTAGAGATCAAGTATTCAGTATACAGTTTACTTATGATTTTTGATTTATTGGCATAAGTACACTTATCAGTAAAATTAATACTTCTTATGAATAGTTAACTAATGTTTTTTTACTAATCGTTGTTTATAACCATTCACAAAATGATACTTGTTTTGATCTTTAGCACCATTACACCATGTCTGAATCACATTGTCCAAATTAGTCTTTGGCAAATACCAAGATTTAAATTAAACGGTATCTAAATATTTTAAAATAACCTTACTTCCCAGAAAAGATATCATCTTTTATCAATATTTGCTAATATCTTCAAGGTTAGGAGAAGGCAGAGAGAGCTCTGGCATGCCAGACTTTCTGACCCAAAGTAACAGAGGAAGTACCAAGGAAAGTTCACAGGTTATTTGAACATTTAGGTTACGATAGATTGATATTAAAGTTCCAGATAGCTTCTAGTAACCCAGGCTTCATGAAGTAAGATTATATCTTCATTTATTAATACCTGAATCCTAAACCATGAAAATTCTGCCAAAACCACTCCATAGATAAGAACTCTCTAGAAAACATCGTTAATCTGTCTTACAGGCTGTGGGATTTTACCATGTTTGCAGAAGTAGGCCAGGTCATCACTAGCCTTTTTCTTTCCTAGTTGCCTGTCCACTCCCTGAAATGGATCACAGGCAGCTGCTGAAATCTTTCCTTCCCAATCAGTGACGAATAGATCAAAAAGCAGCTGTGAGAATCCTGACTCATTTCCAAATTCAGTTCCAGCACTCTCCAGCCTGGTCAGTTTCATTCTGTAAACATCACCAAACTCTGCTGAGTTGATTGTAAATAGATCTTGTCATGTTCAAATCACACATGGAATCAAGTTTGAGTCCATCCAGGGTCCGATTTATTTTCAAATCAGCATTATTCAAGTCACTTCTCATGTGAAAATACTCTTGACTTCAAATATTTTAATTTGTTAGAATATTGTGTTATTTTTATAACTTCTTATTGTTGTTTAAGGCATAAGAATCCACATTCAATGAGCTGGATAGGTCAGTTGTCAATGTTTGTCTCTTTAGGCAAAGCACTGTTAATAAACATTTCTTAAACATGTTTGCCTCTGCTTTCTCACGTTTCTGGAAGGTATATTGAGCCTTAGAGTAATGAAGATGAAGCTCATGTCATAATTCTAAAGGATTTGTGTGAATTTAAATATTGTAAGATTTAGATGAATAAAGGGAAGGGCTAAATAATCTCTATAACAACATACCACCAAATAAAAATGTGAAGTGATTGTGCAATCCTGGGAACAGAAAAATAAAGAGTTTGTAAATTGGGCAACAATTTGATCATGTATAATTTGTTAAGGGAAACGGATCAGAATTGTATTTTTTTGCTGTTGTCTATAATATTGATACACTGAAAAGAGCAAAGATCATTCATTTAGCGAAGTCACTGGGTAACCATTAGAAGATATTTATGGAGGTATTTAATCATACAACTGAAATGGCTTTATTGGGAAACAGTCGCTTAGGTTAGCACATATTACTCAGAAGTTTCTGAGAAAGAGCAAGCATGGTGGGCTTCTCATCTGATCTTTCACAATTTAGAAATACCTCATGGTTAAGAAATTATCTAAGATGGAGTTAACCACTTATATGTGTATATTATCTAAAGATGATTAAGTTAACCACTTATATGTGTATATTATCTAAAGATGTATTTGTTTATTACTTTATGGTCTATAAATACTGATAAAGGATCACTGCCATATTTGTTTTCAAATAATCTGACATTTTAGCTCTTTTTAGCAAAAAATGAAACATAATAAAAAAGGTGGAATAGTAAGTGAACCCCAGTGTTGCTGTCACTTAGATAGCAACACTGTTTATCAGCTGAGATCTTGTTTTTTCCTATTCACTCTGAGCATCTGTGACCTTTGTCATATGTCTCTGCAGTGCCTCCCTGTATGCCTCTCCTGCTGAGTTTTGACCTCACCTGTGGATGCTGAACTTGGCCATGAATGTTTGTGGCCATGACACTAGTGTAGACTAAACTGTGCCATGGCTGAGTCTGACCAGTGGGTCCTACCATTTGCCCTGAGAAGGAAAGAACCCTCAGTCTACAGGGACTGACCAACTCACGGGCCAAACTGGAATGCAAGCCACACAGCTCCTTCACAAAATGGGCACAATGAGGACATTGTGCCTCATGGTGTTATTTTGGAAAAGATACTGTGTTATGAGCCTTATGTACTTGGCACAATGAGTGACCCTCATATGTTCTATCAAGACACTTTTCACATGCAAGAAATTTCCATGCATCTTTAAGAGTCCTCAGAGCTAAGATTAAACCAAATACAAGAACATCCCACAAAAGTGGAAGTGATCACATATTCTCTTCCACATGTTGATGCACTAAACCCTTTGATCAGGGACAGCCTAGGATGGCAGGAGAAGCATGCCATGTAAAAAAGTAATTGTCAAGAGAGTCCCTTGTGACTGGTGTCTATTTGGTGTTTGGCATTGTGAAGATATTCACACATTTACTCCCTAGAGCAAACTTTAAAATCAGATGCAAAAATAAGAAGAAAACTTATGCATCCACTCTGCATCCAGTGCATTCCACCTGTAAATCAGGCCAGACCCCCATTCAGCCTTCTGTGTTTCTCACCAGGACATGGACAACTTTCTGAAGCCCTTCTCTGCTATTCCCAAAGGATGAGGAACCTGGGATCTGGTGTATGTGGCCTTCTATGATTAATTATGTTCTCCTCTTGCTAAATCACGATGAAGTGCGTGTGTCCGGAGAGGACAGATCCTCAAGACTTTCAATTCCTCAGTTTTCAGAGAGCCTGTGTCCTTGGTCCCTGCCAAAGCCCTGGGGCTCTGCATTCTACCATCCAGAGTGTGCAGGGGAGGGAGTCCTCACAAAATGCCGTCTGAGTTTCCAGACTCTGGTTCCCTGTAAACACATTCTCCCCTGCACTTGCTAAACGCCCCTCTTCTGTGTGGGAAAGTACTCTTATCTCAGGAAGCTTTTCCCCAGCTTTCTCCCCAGACTCCTTGCTCAGCTGTCTCCAGAGGCCCAACCTTTTGTAACTCAAAAATCCTTTGTGATCTCAAAAACCTTGGCTTGCAGAAAGCTTGGCTGCAACTCCTGGCTTAACATCTCTCTTCAGGAAATCAGTGGATTTCCTTTTTCTCAGCTGCATTTGCCCTCCCTGGAGAGGAGCAAAAGCCATTCCCTGGCCAGGTGGAGATCAGGACAGCAACCTGAGAGGATCGCAGGGAAATGCAGTGACCTCCTCTGAATTCCACCCGCCGCAGAGACCAGCAGAGCGCCAGGCACTGGGTAGGGGCTGAAGAAGCTCGAGTGCCCAGATTTTCCTTGCCTTTATAAATAAAATCCTGCATTATTCTTAAGATCTCTACTGCTCACAGTAACAGTCAAACGTCTCTCTCTTTTACCTATAGAACATTCTTCCAGAAAACACCAGTGTCTTTTTTCACTAGACATATATCCTAACACAGTTCCTAAGCTTATCAACACGCACATTGAAAACAATACCAATACAGGTAAAGTATCAATGTGTCTTCTAACTCCTGCAACTGCACCATCCCAGTGACATCAGGTCCTCACATGCCCCATTGTTGGTGTGACCCACTGGTTCCCTGGCTGCTGCTGCACAGGCTGTGGCACGTGGCAGGTGTGGCCTCCCTGGGGATGTGGTTTGCTTGCTTCTGTCTGGCATCATGCCCTGTGGAGCCGATTTCATTACTTGCCTCCCATGTCCTGAGCTTCAGGAGTGAGGCTGCCTGCCTCTTGGAGTGACACCTGCTCTCAGTTTGTGTGAGTTAGTGGAAAAAGCTGAGCCAGGGAGCATCCTGGGGCTTCTTCCCCCTGTGGCTACAGCAACAAGACACTGTCTTTGGACAGTGGACCTTCGCCAAACACCAAATCTCCAGAGTCCCAACAGTGCTGTGGTCAAAGTGGTTCATGTCTTTCTCGCAGAAAACAGGTAGGGCAACACCAGTAGGTGACTCTGCCCCACCACGTCACAAAGGGACACCTCTCCTTCCATTCCATTGCTCCTCCATCTTCTGTGATGTCATCCATATCTGCAAGAACCCCTGCACCTCCACAACCGGGTTAGGCCTTGCAGGGAGGAGAGAATGGAGACACTTGAGAGTTTCTATTGATTTATTTAGAGAAAAGATTCCTTTCATTTTAACACAAGTTTATAATTCAATCATTTTTGTGTCAGTAACTGCAAATATTTCCTAAAGAAAAACTGAAGGCGTTGGCTAGCAGATAGGATAGCAAAACTTAATTCAAAATCATTAGGCGAGAGCTTCCTTTTTTTAAGGACCCAAAGTCGATATCACTTCCATTCCTTCCATTGACTAGAATTCATTCCCACCGTTAATTCTTGCTATAAGAGAAGATGAGAAATATGGTTTCTAGTAGGTAGGCAAGACCCTGGACTCTTAATAAAAGAAATAAACAGAGAATGCTGTATTTCCATAGCCCACAACCAGCTGTTGGGATTAGCAGCCAAAGCTCAGGATCTTCTTCCTGATCCTGTGAGCAAGACCAAGCCTTTGAGCACAGGAAGTCCAGTTCCGTGTTTATCAGCCTTGACACTTAATGCTGGAGCCAGATATCTCTCCAGGGGTGGATGGTGGGATGTTCTGGGCGTGGTGAACATTTAGGTCCATCCCTCGGTTTGGTTTTACTCACCTCGGGACAGTAGCACTCCCTATCCTACTGGGAACAACCAAACAGCACCTGCAGGAATCATCAAATGTCCCAGGAGTGGCTGGGGAGACATTCCAAAGGAGAACCACTGCTCAGCTGTAAGATAGTGGCCAGGGACGCTCTCTCTTTAAAGACACAACCCCTTTGTTTTCAAACAAATGATCCCTGATGGTCAGAATTTTCTGTGGGAATTGGGTCAGTCCTACCCCCAAATCCTTTTTACCCATTCAAAACCATCAAGTACATCCTAAAGGCTAATAACACTTCACGCTGATTGATAGGAAGTGGTGGAGATAAGTTAAAAACCATGTCCTCAGAGCTTCATGGTCTCATAAAGAAGATAATGCACATAAATATTACTACAAGGGAGATAAGAAACCCAATAGCGAGAGTACATGACATAAAGTAGGACCTGCTCCTCATACATCACCAGCTCCTTGGCGATGTTCCTGACACCCAGGGTGCCCTGCTGGCCCTCCTTGTCTGATTTGCTATCAGGATGACAGAGTTCACAGCCAAGCCTCAGGCTTTTCCTACACTTTGACTGTAAGATGCTCTTCCAGGAAATTTCTGGAGCCTTGTCACATTACTTCTGGTAAGCCCCACTTGCTCTCACGAGACATTGTCTGGAAAAAAAGGGAAATCCTGTGGTTGTCTGAAGATCTGCTGAAGACTCAAGTGCTTCATGCTTCTTTGGAGCCATTTGGTTATGTATAACAGAGATGCATGTAAAGTATCTTGGGACAGACAGGGGATGTGTCAAAAGGGCATGGAACACACACACACACACACACACACACACAGAATATAATTCCTTTCATGTAGTTGCAGAATAACTTTAATAACTGGCTATGCAAATATCCACTACTCTGAATAGGTAACAAAAAAATCCCACATTATGTACAACCATAATGCCCCAATCAAAATAAAACTTCCATTTTTCCAATTTGTCTTTTCTCACTTTAAAAATATAACCACTTTGTTTATACTTATTTTACTTATCTTGTTAGATGTTAGTGAGGCTAGCAAAGAATTTATGATAATAGCATTTTTAAAAAAATCCAGTCCTCTTTTTGTATCCAAATTTGAGTCTTTCTCTCCTATCCTTGATGTTTACACCTGGAGAAGGAGACTTTGTAAATAAAGTGGACATTAGCAACCCTTTGCACTCTGAGCTGAGCCTTAATAAATCTTCCCAAGCCCCATGATTAGAGACTCTGCTTCCAGAGCAACTCCTGAATGAGCAAGGACCACAGGTTCTTGTCAGAATCTTGGTGTGCCCTCAAGATTAATGTCATCATTGGAGGTGATTAGGTCTGGAGCCCTCTGTCCTCAGGAATGGGCCTCCAGGGAGCATCCTGGGGCTTCTTCCTCCTGTGGCTACAGCAACAAGCCGCTTGCTGTCTCTGGACGGTGGACCCTCGCCAAACACCAAATCTCCTGGCTCCTTGATCTTGGACTTCTCATCCTGCCTGACACTGAGTGATGAATGTGTAAGTTACCAAGTCTTCCAGATTTTCTGTAGACGCTTCAACAGACTAAGACACTACAGAGCCTCTGCCCTGGGCCCCAGCAGTTCTGTACCCGGGTCAGCATGCGCCAACTGGTTTCTCTCTCAAAGGAAGGGTGTGAAGCAGAAGACCCATCAGGACCCTCAGATGATAAAATTGTTTTTTATGTGATTGGTGAAGAAGACAAAGTTGATTTTAAGGCAGGAACACAGAGAATCCTCAGGGAACCAGTGTCGTACCCTGGATGTTTGGGTGTGTACATGAAGGCAGCAGCTCCAGCCATTTGTTTATTCAGGAGCCTGAGAAAGTTAAAAGGTCGCTGAGTGAACCCATGTGGCCGAGATGTGAGAGACAGCAGCAGGGCAGCCTTGTTAGCCTGGCGAGGATTTGTGGGTTTCCCATTAGTCGAGGGTCACTAGGCCTGGACCATCTTACTGGTCCTCAATCCAGGAAACCGTCATTTGGTGAGACAACCCCAGGAGCACGCTGGAGTTGCGCAGAGGTGGAGAACCTTGGCTGGAGAGCAGAGGACCTACAGCACACGACTCCAGAGCCAGGACACTCCAAGAGGAGGCTTCACTTACAGGACTCCAAAGACCAGAGGCTGCAAGTTAAGTAAAAAGATTGTTGCTTCCTTTTCCCAATCCCATATCTCCATTTAGAGGACTTGGGAGCAGAAGAGGAAGACTAGGGTCCTAAGCAGGAAAAGCTTTGAATTATAATATTCTGTCCATTTTTCAAGTAAGTGAATAGGACTTGACTAACCCACATGATTGTGAAGACTGACAGATGTCAGAAGGCCCTAAGACATCATTTCCAGTATGTTTCAGATAGGGGGTTCAAAGGGAGCATCATGAAGGCTGAGTTGAGACAATTCTGACTTCAGCAACCATCCAGAACCAGGCCTGGAAGAGAGAACAGGAACTCTCCCCCATGGGGATGGCTATACTATAGGACTAAGGTGGGCTGTGGGGATGGGGTCTGGTACCCACTGGAATGGTGACATGACTGACCCTCTGACGAATGAGGTCCTGGTCCTCACAGAACTGAGATTTTTAGTTCAAATGAGTCTTGAGAAATCTTGAAAAATCAGAAACAGATATTAGTGGCATAAATAAATACTAAATGAGAGGCATAAATCTGACCAATAGTCTCAGTGTTGGCATGTCCCATGATGCCTGCAAGGGACAGCGGTTCTCACTGTGAGATTTAAGGAATGGCTATTCTGAAGCTGAAGGAAGTGACAGAATTGAGCTTTTATTTGTCCAGAGCAATTCTGGCTCCGTCTGAAACCGTGAATTGGGCTTTCTCCAGATCCCATCTACCTACCTGTCCAATATGGGTGCCATTTGAAGGTATTTTAATGTTTGGATAATATGATGGTACTGGAGAAGAATCTGGGAAGGAAAAGCTGAATTCTTAGAGCGTTAAGACCATCTCAGGGAAGCAGAATTGGGGGTAAGAAGTGTCAGTTCTGCAGAACCTCTGCCCTGTTTGCTGTGCACTAGAAGCAGTTTCTCATCAGGCAGAGGCTGGCCTTCTCTGCTGGCCTCCTTCCAGGAGACTTGGAGAAGTCTGCATGTTTGGGAGTTCAGCTGAGGTTTAAGGTCAAAGAGTACATCTGATCCTCCCTGCTGACTTGGGAGAGCTTGGTTAGCTCTGTGTTCCCTCCCATCTGTGGGCAGATGTCCCTGGAGCTGTAAGAGGAGAGGGAAGGCCTTACCCATCCAGGGAAGCTCTGAGGAAGAGTTCTAGTCCCGAGACCTGGGATTTCCAGGCTTGGGGGGCCAGAGCTTTTCTATATATGAATATTTTATATCGAAAGAAATAAAGGGTGATATTTGTTTCGATTAGAAATTCTGATTCAAGTCTTCTGTTTTCCTTTTAAAATTTTTTACAGGTGACTTCAGTGCTTAGAGTTCAGAACATATTTTAATCAATCTATCTCCATTAGAATTCTGCTGATTCCAGTCAGTGTTACACAACAAATGTTGAGGTTGACCTAGAAACTGTAAGAGTGGTGTTTATGTTCTCAAAAATTAAACAACTGGAGACAGGGCACCCGGGGTCTGCTAGTCCTTGGTCAAAGCTGTGGGCCTCTTCCTGAGCTAGAACTTTTATCCATGAAGTGGGCCACACAATAGGCTTCTGGAGTGTGTGGTGGACAGCCTTTGCAAGAGTGCCTTAGTGGGGACAGTGTCACATGTCCTCGTATCCTAGACTGTCGGGCTCACAAGCTATGATGTTATGCTGGTTCCCTGCCAGGTTTCAGCCAGAACAGGCAAATGCCCTGTGAGGCCATGCCACCCTCAGACCCCTGGTGCCCTCCTCAAAGTGGGAGTAAGACCACCAGCTTGGGCCTCAGAGAGCTGGTGTCGGCAGAGACATAAGCAGGAATCTGGGGCTCCCCAGGGGTCAGAGCAACAGCAGCTGAGATTGTACAACTGTAAATCAGCCTCTTCTTGGTGGAAACAGAGGACTACCAGAGGGTCTTTGGGAGGGTTTGGAGGTGCAGGTGAGAGGGAGTGGAAAGGCGAACAGTCTGGTGAGGTTGACTCACCTCTGGCCATGGGAGAGCCCTGGTCCACGCCTGGCAGATGTGGTCACAACTAGGGAACAGGGTTCTTCTTCCCCTGATCTGAGTGATGACAGCATGAGTCGGAGCCAATCCAGTCGGAAGGTGTGATAAGGCAGATGACATTTACATCAAATGTGGCTCTTTGCCCTTAGGAAAATATTACCTGGCTAGTCAGCCGATGTGGAGATGATCCTGCTATCGAACTGTGTGATAGGTCTGCCTGTCTCTTCTGTGCTCAGAACCAGAGAGACAGGACTGGCCAGCCTGTTCCAATCATGGACTACTCTGTAAATGCCCTGCTCAGGAACCTTCAACCTGGCCCCTTCCAGACCTCCCCTCCCCCCCCCGCCCCGCCCCGGGAAGAGGGATAATAGATGTGTGTTGCTTTAAACCACTAAATGTGTGGTCATCTATTTGTACAGCAGAAAAGGAAAATTAATACATCATCTATGAATCGCACTAGTTCTTGAACTTCATGATGAAGGAATCCTATAGTATTTACATCTTTGTGCTTAAGCTGCCGTCCCACGACAGTCTCTGATGTCCGTGTCTGTGTGGGTACAGGTAGACACAGTTGGCTCGTCTTCAGTGAAGAGAACACTGCCCAGAGTCTCATTCCACCACCATAGAGCTTTTCTATATATGAATAAAGATGTAGTAAACATCATTGCCTTTTAGTGGACATATGTTTGTATTTCTCTTGGGTATGAATCTACAGGAAAAACTTCCATGGAAACATCGCAGGTGTATGTTCTTCTCTCCTGGAAACATCCAAGCAGTCGTCCAAAGAAGTTGTGTTGTTCACCTAGCATACAATAAATCCACGATTAACTTAACAAGTTCCTCTGTGCAGGCAGTAGCTTGAATTGAATGGAGTTTCTCTTCAGAATTTCCTAAAATAGACTCACCATCTACATGAAATTCCCAGAAATTTAAGCAATAAAAATTGGTGAATAGTTAACTAGTTACCACATTCAATATCGGCTGTTATATAAAGCAAAAAAAAAAAAAAAGAAAAGAAAAAGAAAAGCATATTTGTAGTGTTTGATAAGTGAATGAAAATGAGTTAACATGTATTTATATATGAAAAATATAAATTTTAATTTGTATTATATTTCACTAATATTTGGGAACTGGTCTTTCAAACAGAGCTGGGTCTCATGGTGACAAAAATGAAACATTTCTTGGGGGGAGTGGGGTTAACATTAACTTGAAAATTCTTTTTTTTTTAACACCTAAAGAAGCTTGAGACTTGCCCAACACTGCTCTAACGTGGTGATGAAAAGTAGGCAGGATGGCGGGTTTGCAGGACAGTGACAAGAAAAAGTGAAGGTGCTGCAGGGGTATCCAAAGGAGCTCTGCCTGCTCTCTGCGAGGATTGCAGCTCATTTTATTACTCTATCATCTCTGAGTGAAAACATACACACAAACACACACACACACACACACACACACACACACACACACACACACACACAGAGCAAATAATGCAAGGTTAAGAGACAAAACGCATCTTCTGGCCAAGTGCTTATTTTGGAGGTTGTGATGAACTGATCTACCATGTCAGTAAGACGTGTGCTTTTACTGCCCCCCTGCGGTTTTCATCTGTCACTGCAGCATCTCTGACCAAGAGTGAATATTTTCCATTAAATTCATTCAGCCTTCACGTTTTAGAGGCTATTTGACAAAGGCAATCTGGAATAATGATATTTTATTTGAAATATTTTCTAAATGACAAAATAAAATATCAGGTGACTATATGTGGTCTGTTGAAGCATGTCCTCTTTGTACTGCTTTGCAAAAAATATTTTTGTTCTTTTGCGATTGATCTGTGACTCCACCAGCTCTTAGACATCTGGTCATTGTTTGGGAGGAGGGGTGGGGCGAGGTTAGTCCCTTAAAGACACTTCATTTCAGTAAACATTTTGAATGCAAGCTTCAGCCTTTTGTAAACATTTCTCTCCTCCCTGTGAACCTTCCTGGAGAATGTCGGAGGGTGCAGGAAATTCCCTGAGCTTCCCTGAGGGCAATGGCTTTACCAGCCTGAATGTCCAGGGCCACGTTGCTGCCTCGGTTTCCCCTGGGACTGCTAGTGCCCTGGGCCCTGGCTGATCCCTCTTCCTCCCCTCCCTGCTACCCCCTCACCAGCCTCCAGCTTAGGAAGTTGGTTGCAGCTTCTTCTCCTGGTGTATTTATTCCTAAACGTGACCTTCAGGGGACTGTTCCAGGCCTCCTGCTTCTCCTGACTTCTTTTCCAAGTGTGGGAGGCAAAATAAATGTCAGGGTATTTTCACACCAAGAGCCAGTCCGTGTTGAGGCAGGTATCTTGGTCCGTTTTCTATGCTGCTATAAAAGAATACCTGAGAGACTGGGTAATTTATAATGAACAAAGTTGTTGTTGTTTTTTTTTTCTTACACTTGTGGAGGATGGGAAATCCAAGGCCGAGGGGTCCACATCTGGCCAGGACCTTCCTGTTGCTCATCCCATGGCAGAAAGTGGGAGGGCAAGGGAGCATGACGACAGAGACCCCGGAAGGGTGACCCCCTTCACCAGGAGCCCACTCGTGAGGACTGATGCACTGCAGATGGCAGCATAGGTCCCTTCTCCAGAGCGGCCCTCAGGTCCCTCTCACCTCTGAAGGCCCACTCTCCACGCTGCTGCAGTATGATGGTCTCCAACACAGGGTTTGGGGGACACATTCAAAATACGACAAAGGTGTGCACCCCCAGCCCTCCTTTTGCTGAAAGCCCCCATTGCTCCAGTGCTCGCTGCATCAGAATCCCCTGGGAGGGAGACCCAGGCCTGGCTTCCAACTCCGTAGACTAGGCGAGCTCCAACGTCGGTCTGCTTGTTCGGGGACCACCCTTTAAAGCCTCTGTCCTAAACTAGCACTTCCCCTAATTGTTCACACCAAGTCCATGTCAAGTACTATAAAATACATAAAGGTAAACCTAAGGGGACCCAGGGACCTATCAATGGAGATTGGCATAAGTGTTCACTACATTTTCCTTATTATATCATTATGATAATGATATATGCAAATGCTATAGTGATTTTTTTGCTATAGTGATTTTAATTGATATAAAATAATTTTATAAAAACTACAATTAAAATAATTCCCAAATATCCTAATGATTGACTTCTAATAATACAATTCATAAATATAAAGTTTTATGTTTGAAAGATTCCTAATCAAGATTTCAAATTCTGGTTAGTTACCCTCAACAAAACCTTTATTCCCACGTGCACGTGATGAAAAATTGTTTAACACAATGGTGGTTTGTTTACAAGCTGTGAAGTCTTTTCCTTTTCTTCAGCTGAAAAGTTTATTTTTGAAATTTCTGATAAGAATGGAAATTAATTTTAAACACAAGGAATTTTTTTTGTGTGTGTATGTGGTGCCGGGGATTGAACAAGGAAAACAAAACAAAGTACTGAGCTTTGTTTTTCCTAAAATATGTATACATATTTGTGTGCACAAAAGTTTCAAACCAGTTAGGTAAACACCTACAAATGTGATAATATAGAATAGAATATTTTCTTTCTTACCTCCATCCTTCCTTCTCTCTTTCTCTTTTATGTGTGTGTATGATATTTACGTATACATACGTAATTATAATATGTGTGTGTGTGTGTGTGTGTGTATAATCTCTCCTTTCATTAAGGTCTTTGAATTTAGCCATCAATGTTTTGTGGTTTCCTACAGACAGTTCATATACATATTTCATTAGATCTACATCAAAGTATTTAAATTTGGGGTCTATTATAAATGGAATATTTTATTTCAAAGACGAATTGTTCACTGATGTAAATGGTAATCAACTGTCTTTTTGTATCAATCTTCTATCTTTTAATCTTTCAGTGTGCCATCATTAGTTACAGAAACTTTTTGTAATTGGGATTTTTAAATAGGCAATCATGTCATTTGTGGATATAATTGTCTTTCTTTCTTTTAAATCTGTATTTAGTCAAATTGTGTCCACTGATTTTTCTTATCTTATTGCAGAGGCACGACGTCTAGAAGGAATCATGAAGGAGGTCATTCTTGCTTTGCTTCTAGTCACAGGCAGAAGCCCACAGTCTCTGACCATTAAGTATAGTGTTAGCTGTGCAGTTCCTGGGGGTTTCCTTACCAACTAGAGGAAGTTTCCTAGTCTTCCCAGTTTGCTGAGCATGTTTATAATGCATGGATACCAGATTATGTCAAATGCTTTTTCTATTCCAATTAACATGGCTTTTCTTCTTTACCCTGTTGAAGTGGTAAATTACCTTGAACCACTATAAATATTGTATCAACCATGTATACTTACTTAGAATAATTATCACTTGGTCACAGCATATAATTCCTTTTTGAATTGTTAGGTTTAATTTGCTGATACTTTTTGAGGATTTCTGCATCTGTGTTCATGAGAGACATGAGTGTGTAATCCCACTTTTTGTTATATCTTTATCTGGTTTTGTTATTAATGTGATAATGGCCTCATGGAATGAGTTAGGAAACATTCCTTCTGCTCATATCTGAAAGAGATTGTGGAGAATTCACATATTTCTTCTTCAGTGTTTGTAGAATTCACTAGAGAAAACATTTTGTCTTGGTGTTTTGCTTTTGAGAAGTTTTTAGTTATTCAATTTAAAGCATAAAGTGCTACACATTCTTGTGCTGCTATTTACCATTAACTAGTGTACATTTGTACACTATATATGATATTTACATATGTTATACTCATTCAGCTATTTCTATATGTTTGTGATTACAATACCTATATCTATACTTAATCAAATTGTCATTTCTTCTTGAGTTTGATGGTTGGTGTTCCGGAAGGGATTGGCCTGTTTTATCTGTTATCTGTTTGTAACCTTATACTCTTCTCCTGATCCTCAAGTTTCCATGGGAGTTTTGGTGGCAATTCCTCTTTGGGTTCAATACAATTAGATTCTTCTTTCCTCTGCCCTTGCTTAGCTTGGCAGGAGGTTCAGCAATTTCATTAGACTTTCCAGAAACAGCTTTTGATTTCATTGATATTCTCTGTTGTTTTCCTATTCTCAAATGTCATCAGTTTCTGCTGTAATTATTATTTCTCTCCTCCTGTTCACTTTTTGGTTAGGTTGTTCTTTTCTGTCTCATTTTCTAGATGGACACTGAGGTTATTGATCGTTAGATCTTTCTCTTTCTGTTCTGATACATGTGTTAAATCCTGTGAATTTCTTTCTACAAACAGTTTTCACTGCATCTTACACATTTTGATAAGTTGTATTTTTCTTTTAATTTCATTTTGATGTCCTGTGAGTTTTCTTTGACTCCTGTGTTATTTCTAACTGCTTCTTTTAATCAAGCTGCCAAATCTATGGGGTTTAGCTATGGACTCTGGAGCTGACTATTACAGCTATTTTTCTTTTTAGTCTTGAAAATTTCCCTTGTTTTGATATCAGCATTGTCAGAAATTAACAGAGCTAATCCAACGTTCCGTTGACCAGTATTAGCATGAAAAACCTTTCTCCATTCCACCTTTAACCGGTCAGTCTATATTTAATCTGTTATGTCCCATTGTCCCATATAGGGGACAGCTATAAAACTTAAATTGAGCAACAGATATACCGTAGAGGTAAACTTTGAAGTAAGTATTTATATTTTCTTAAGAAAATTAATATGCATTTATTCATTAATATTCATTAATATTAATAATTATATCATTAACATTATTAATGATACTGAAATTATATGAGAAGCTCTAGATTATGATTTCTAACCTAGTGTAATGTACAAAGCTGATTTTGTTGAATATCCATAGAGTTGAAAACTTGGGACTTAATGGGTAAAGGTGGGTTTTTGTGTTCAACACATTGACCACCGTGTGTGTGTGCGCACGCGCGCACGTGCGTGCGTGTGTGTGTGTGTGTGTGTGTGTTATGCCCACTCTGACAAACTGTGACTTTTAATTGACATGATTAGACAATTCACATTTAAAGTAATTGTGGTCATTTATTGTTGGATTGATACCTCCATGTTTGTAACGGTTTTCAATTTTTTTCTTCTTTTTTCCCTGGGGGTCACACTTCTTTTCTGATCCCTCTGCTTTCCACTGGACCATTTACAGATTCCATCTAATCTCTCTTTTGTATTAAGTGTGCTTCTTTCCAAGCCTGTTTATTGGTGCCTTAGCGTGCCCATCATCCTTTCTTAATGAATGCAAATCTACCACCTTCCGCATGGTGCAGAGTGCTCCTGCTGGGCTCTCCTCAACCTCCCTTGCTGGCCCTTCGGAATTGCCTTATTGACCGTGGTCACCATAGGCCATGACCCTCCAGTTCATTGTTATCATTACTTTAAACTGATATTAACCCAATTAAGAATGAAACATGTTACATTTTATTTTACTTTCGTTTTTTCCTTAACTTACTTTTTGTTTGTCCCCTTTACTGCCTTGGACATATCTATCATAGTTATTTTGGTTTTTTATTATGGTCACTTTAAATTTTCTTTCCGAAATTCAAACATCTGTGTCTTACCTGTGTCTGATCCTCGTGCTGCTGTTCCTCTGCAGACTTTGGGAGTGTGTTGGGGCACAGGGATGCTGCTGCTTCCTTCTTTTGTATGTCTTGTAATCTCTGTTGAAAGCCTGATGAGTGGCCTGCATGATTGGAATTTGGGAGAACAGCCCTTGACTGTGACTCAGGAACCTGGAGGGGCTCTGGGTAGCTCCACCTCTATCCTGGCTGCAGGTGCCCGAGGCTTGATGCTTTCTGCTCTCCTTGACTTTCTCTCCTCTGGACTTGTGTTTCCTGAGCACCTGGGCCCCTGGGGTCTGCATCTCACAATCCTTTCAGATGGCATCCTCTGCTGTCACCTGGAGTCCTGTGGGTGTGGTGGTGAGGTGTGGGGGAGGGGAAGCCTGCAACTACTAGGGACTAAGTCTCAGCCTTTGACTCTGGGCTGTGGCCTTCTCTAGTGCCTGCAGGGTACCTCCCTCACCCTCTTAGTGAAGACAGAAGGCGAGAGGGTGCTGCAGTGGCAGGATCGCCCTTCTCCAGCTGGGGTACAGCTCAGCTGAAGTCTTTTTCTTTGAACGCGTCCTTTACTGGGGAGAATTCTGTGGGTGCACTTCATATGGATTAGCCTCTCCTTCCCCTACCAGAGCCACAAGGGGTCTTCTTGGATCCAGGAGGTCAAACCCAGGAAGAGTGTTGGAGGCTTTCTAAGACTGTGGCCCAGGTCTTTCAACTAGAGCACGCTTAGCCACCAGCCATCGAGTGGGCTACCCTGTGGGTGCTCTTCCAGCCTGTGGGCCTCTGGTGACCTCTGTTCCTACTCAGCTGCTGCCCCGTGATTCTCCAGATTCACCTGTTTTATTTTCCCATTAGTTCTGCAGCCAATTACCACAAATGTGGAGTTTCAAAACAATGCAGACTCATCATCTTGACGTCTGGAAGTCAGAATTCTAAAATGAGTCGCTATGGGCTAAAATCGATGGACAGGTAGGTTGCTTTTCTTCTGGACACTCCAGAGGAGAAGGTTGCCTTGTCTTCTCCACCTTCTGGAGGCCACTTGCACTCCTGGGGTGGCGGACTCAACCCCTTGTTGCCTGTTCCTGTGAGCCCAGGGCATCTGTGCAGTTCTCTCTGCCTCTGTCTTCTGCCTTTGAGGACCCTGTTGTTATACTGGACCTAAGGGGGTCATCCCAAATGATCTCTCTGCCTAAGTAGCAGTTGACTGGCAAACACAGCTCCATCTCTTACCTCAGTGCCCCTTTGCTGTGTGAAATAGAGTATGTATGGGTCCCAGGGTTAGCCCCTGTCCCCCGGGGGCCATCTTCCTGCCCATCCCACCTATCCTATGTCCAGTATCAGTGTGCTTTGAAAATCCAGTTCTCCAAGGATTCTAAGAACAGCTGTTGATTTCCAAGTTCTTGGCTGGTTTTTGTTCTAAGGGTGAGTGATTATTCGGAGCCTCTTGTTACTCACGGGGCTGACAGCAGAATAGCGAGTGCGTCTTCCTACTAGAGACAGAGTTCCAAAGAGCACTCACTGGCTTTGTCACCAGGAGGTTGAAGAGGGATGGGGAAAGGAGGTGTGTCTCCCTTAAAAACAGTTTAAAGAATTTAGAGCAAAAGATAGAGCACAAAAGACCCACATTTCACAAAAGGATCCAGGGGTCCTTTGAAAATAAGTCAAAAGGCAAGGACCATAGAGAGAAGGCTATTACTAAATTATAATCTCCAACCACGCTTACCTCCCAGGCCCCCTGAACTTGGGAAAACCCTTTTCTTTTGGTTGAATAAGCTGAAAATGTTTTAGATATAAACATATAAGTATCTGGTTTTTCTTGAAAATATAAGACACCTTACAGTTTCTCTGATGTAGAAGCTAAGCTTCAGGATGGCCCTGAACCCCAGAAATGATGGCCCTGCCGGCCATGGTAGGACACCTGGCTCTTCTTGCTTCATTCATGCTACTTGCCTATTACTGAGATCTATTGAACTTGAGGAACTCACTTGTGTAATGAATATATTTCAGTGAAGTATCGTGGCTCTTTTTAAGAAACATTTTCACCTGCAAACCAAGCTAGACAAACAAAACCTATTTAACCCTGTGTTAATTAATTAGGCCAGTCTTGAAAATTGAAAGAAAGAAAGAAAAGAAAAATTTAGAGCACATTATTCTGTAGAAATTAAAATATTTGTGTCTATCATTTAAACTACTTTATTTCCACAGTCAAATGTTTAAACACATGTCCAAAAGTCACAAATGTCATCTAATCCACGAGGATATTTTTTTCTCTTTTTCTTAGTTTTGAAAATGTCCCACATAGAATGAATTCCTAGACACTTGCTGAGATGGAGGTGGTGGGTCAGCTGCATAATGAGACTCAGGTGTCCGAGGGAGGCGACACCATTTCATATGTGCATCATTATCACCAGGATCCACAATTCGGTCACTATGTTCACTCTTGCTTGAATATTTTGAACAAATGTTGATGTAAATGTATTCATTTCCCTCTTGCAAAAGCTCTCAAAGTGCATCTTCCCTCCTGACTTTGACAGCACAGGGCAGAGATGGCCATGCTCTCAGGAAGTGTGATACCGTGTGAGGCTTCTGTTGCCTCCACAGGGTGCTGCCCGGCTGTTGCACCAGAGGGTGCCCACGGGCAGCTCAGCTGGCATTTTCTTTGGGCCATATCTTACTTGTGTTCAATTGTTTTTCAAAGAGCAGAAGATTTAAAAATTTTAGAAGTTTGTATTTCCAGGATTTTTTTTATTGGGAATCTATTTCCATCCATCAAAAGAACTCTGATCTTAAGAAAATTTCCATCTTGAGGAAGGAGCTGGAGGGATGCAATGATGTACTGTTTGGCAGAACTCCTGCCTCTCTCATACCCCCAACCTGTGTGCTAGTGTCCCTGTGGCACCTCAGTTGGCACCCCTGTCCTCTGCTGCTCGTCTTTGGCTCAAGCCTCGGTTGCCCAGCCATCTTCTTATGTGGACCTGGGGAAGCCTGTGTAGGAGGCCTCTCCATTACACCCGAGGCTCCCAGGTACGAGTCTGTCAATCAAGGCTTAGAATCACTGGTATGCTCTGAAGTGTGCAAGCCATATTTGAGAGGAAGTCTTGCAGTCAGATGATAGCTACCTCCTTTTGTGCTCTGCTTAATTATGCTATCAAAGTATTTTGAAAACCCAGTCAAGATTCTTTGGGCTCAAGAAACACCAGAAACACTCAAGACCATAGCAATTTACAACGAGCTACTGAGTGTGCAAGTCGGACCCCAGGGGACATTTCAGGATGGGAGGAGACAGGTGGAGTGGGGGGCAGGCGCGGGTGGGAGCCCTGGGCTTTTCTCCTGAACTCTCTTCCCAAGTTTCTGCTTCTTGGTTCTTTCTTAAGCAGCCCCCTTTCTCTTGCTCTTTGTTCCATTGCTTTTTCTCTTCCAAGTTCACAACACTGCGCCCTGGGCCTCCCACCTCCTGACGCTCACCAGCCACCGTGGCCTGGCTCTGTCTGTAAGAGGTCTGTCTGTCCACCTGACCTTCTGAAACCAACCACACAATCACAGGACCGCTGAACGCAATCCCACGCAGCTTCTGGGTGGTCCGCCCTGGGAAGCACTTCTGGTCCTGTTAGCAGAGCCGGTGACCTGTTACCATCACAATCACTAGTGCCTCCTCTTATCATGGCCGTGAACAGCGCTGCTAATGCGTCTTAGTTGCTGTCTGTGCAGCAATCTTGTGAGCACTCCAGGCGGGATTCATTTAATCCCAATTACAATTTACAAGGCAGACACTAGTTTGAAGGCAGTTTATGGGTAAGGACGCTGAGCATGTCATATGTGTTCAGCAGGGACTTGAAGGAAAGCTCCTCTGCCACGAGCTAAGGGTGGGACAAGCAATGACAGGCCTGACTAGAACAAACCATTTCCCTTTGGGCTTGCAAGACAGGTGGTTGCAGGGAAAGGCAGGGTGATCCCTTACTAAAACTGGCTTGCAATTTGCCTTGTCTGCATAGTTGTTAATTTCTTGGGTGCTTTAAGGCTGGTACAGTGAGCCTTCAGGACAGGAGGGATTCAGGGCCATGCTTTAAAATATACAGAGAACTCTCCTTCCCACCCAGCTTCCCTGCTCCCCGATCCTGGCCACTTCTTCCTTTTCTCTCTTCCCCTTTCTTGAACCCCTTCTGCTGCTAGCTCCTCACAAGTGACCTTCTGGTTCCCTCCTCTGAAGACTGAATCTCACAGGTCTAGAAAAGGCTGGGAAGTGACCAGATTGGTGCATTCTTGAGAATGAGGGTTCGCTGCCCACCTGAAACTTCGGGGGAGTCACAGGTTTGTATGCAGACTTGGTATCTCAAGGCCAGTCACCCCAGGTGAATTGCAAGAATAAATGTAGGGTGCCATCTAAGGACCAGCAGCTACCCCCACGTCTAAGGTGGCACACTGGACACAGCAGACAGGTCTGGGTACTGGGAGGGGCACTAAGCCTGGGGGGGACTTCAGTGGGCAAAGAGAACCTTGGGGAGAGTGGGCACAGGGGGTGGGACAAACTGTAGCAAACAAGAGGGTGTTGCTTCAGCTGTCACACTACTGATTACTTTTGGGTTCTGTGAATATATTTGTCCAAATCCTGCAGAGGTTCTGCAAACACATGCACATTGGACACTGAAAACCACACACCCCAGATTTCCTCCCACCAAACGGGGGCTCTGCTCCTCCCTCCCTCCCTCCCTCCCTCCCTTCCGCCCTTCTTTCCTTCCTTCTCTGCTTCCCTCCTGTGAGAAGTGTTTATTGAGTCCCTTCCATGTGCCAGGGACTTTTTAGGAGCTAGGGATCAAGTAGTGAATAAAACTGTCATGTTCCCTGCACTCAAAGGGCTCCTGTACCAGAGCCGAGGACACTCAGTAAGCAGAAGTTCTAGGGGACGTCTGTGGCCCACATCTGCCTGACACGGGCTGGGCTCATCCAGCCAGGCCTGACAGAGGATCCGCCACCCTGAAGGTGCCCTCCAGCCCCCAGTGCCGCACTCACTCATGCCGCCTCCCAGATTCCTGCCTTTCTTTGTGGATGAATTACACTTTCTTCCCAACTCCCCAGACTTTCTTAAAAACTCATGTTTTTCTTCTTTCCTTCAGAAGACCATGGAGTCAGCCCTGCACTGTCACGGGACTGGAGGTCAGCACAGCACCCCTCAACATCTTAGTTTGAAAAGTTGAATGAAGGCAGTTTTCCTTTCCTAGGGAAATTTGAAGTTAGAACCTAAATAAAGTAACTTCTAGGAATCCAGCCTAAATACACTCCCATCTTCATCTCTCCTGAGGCTGGCCTTCACTCCATGTTTCCCCCAGGTTTTCATCAGCAGCAGAATGGACCTCCTACCTTCTAGACAGCATCTGTTTATGGCCATGATAAGAGGGAACAAGGCCCTGAGCTGTCTCTTCCCTCACTCTGAGCTCACGCTTCTCCATTCCAGCTGTTTGCCAGCAGTTTTTAATAGTCAGCTTTCAACCAAGGGCAGCCTTGGTGGCATTGTGACAGGCTTTATAGGCAGGTGACAGACAACAGGAAGTCCATTGACCGGATCTCCCTAAAGGGATATTAAATAGGGAGGGAAAAGACTCCAAGGTCAACTTAAGTAGCTGAAAAGAATGGTGTCTACCATTGCCTGGTGTTGAAATCGGGGCAGAACACACCTATCCAGACTGACAACCCAAGACCTCAGAAAGCAGAGGCTGCTTGGAGCAAATTAATTGTGTTGCAAAAGAAAGCATTAAGTACGCCCCTATTATTAGAATTCTTAATATTTTATATTCTGTGTAGGGCAGAGTAGGAGACCTTTCTCTATAAATGATTAGGGAAGGTTTTTTACATTTTTGAGACAGACTAAAATGTGTCCAGCTATGTGCTAATGGTAACCTAGTCTCTAAAAATAAATTCTGTGTCTGTTACTTACAATTGCAGCTTCATTGAGAGCCTATTTTACGTGGTTTTTCCACGCCTAGAAAAAAAAAAAAGAGGTGCTGTTCTTACTGCAAACACTTTTGAAAAATCTATTTGATGATTTTGTGGGACCGTAAAAGCGCTTAAGCATGACTCATGTGCTGTGGAGTCACCGACAGGATGGTACTGATTGTTTTTTAACTCCCCACAGATGTTGGAAAATTACAAGTCCAGTGCTTCATAAAAATAAAAATACCACTGTACCTATGCCTGGATCCTGCCTTCATTTTAATGAATGAATTCTTTTAAAGCTTTGGACCTGAGTGTGTTTGGCTTTTTGAGGCAATGATTAACTAATGGAGCCAAACTACCAAAAACTGAAACTAACTGGCTCTACTTCATGAGCAGCTACAAAAGAAAAAGAAGGCTTGGCATTTCCCCCTTGTCCTCTCTTATTGCCTCTCTTATCATCTATTTAATCGAAAGACAGTGAATGATGCACATTTTGGTGGACTGAGAAGAAGACAGGGCAGATCTCCCCACTGTCCTCCCTATATTTTGTGCCTGGGGAAACTGGTGTCCAGAAGGCTGGAGAGATTTGCTACAGTGACAGATAATCAGGGAAACACGACTGTGATCTGTGTTCTCCTGATCAGGATGCTAGGTGGGAGGAAATACATAAAAATAACAAAATTTTAGTAAATTAGAAAATTCTACACCAGATGCAATTTTCTATTAAATCCTGGATGGAGCCGACATAACAGAGGAAGAACGGAATCCACCATCAGGAAAAAGAAAACAGGGAGGGCATGTTTTTCAGTGTTGGGGATGGGGCCCACCTCGAGCTCGGTGCATGCGAGACACACTCCACCACGGAGCCACATCCCCAGCCCAAGATGGAATATTTCTCTCTCACAAGTTGCTGATTATATACAGAAAATTCTGGAAAGGCTAGAAAGAGAAGCCAGGACTTACTGGCAGTTGAGGGATTAAGCTTGCCCTGACTACACGACCTGGTGGTGCCACCCACAGCCAAGAAAGCACCCTCTCCGGAGAGTCCCAGACCCGGGGCATATTCTCCTACTCAAACCCAGTCACAGCTACCAAGAATTGTCATTGGAAGCCACCAAAACTAACTCAAAATGAGCTAAATCTTAAAGGAATTCTCAAAATGTTATCACAGAGTTTCCAAAAAAGCCAGAGTGTTAAGCTCAAAACAGACAGGAACTAAGGAAGACAGTACCAGGAACATGGCCACAAATATTCCTCAGGAAACAGCGAAATGACTGCTCCGGCCACAGCTGCAGGATGCCAGATAGCACCCTGCCCACCCTGGGCGTCACATGGCTCCATTGCCAGGACTGCCTCCAGAACTGTCTTCCTGCAGCAGGAGAACTTCTGTACCTGCATCACTTGCAATGTCGAGGTTGCACGTCCGAACCCTAAATATTGCAAAAGCTGCGAAAGTAACTGCTTGTCGTTCCTTACTCTCATGTCCATTGAGAGCACTGAAGAGCTAGGCAGGGTGGTGTGTGCTGGTAATCCCAGCTGCATGGGAGGCTGAGGCAGGAGGATAATAAGTTCAAGGCCAGCCTCAGCAATTTAGTGAGTACCGGTCTCACAAATAAAGTTTAAAATAAAAAGGGGGCTGCGGGTGTAGCCCAGTAGTAGAGCACTTGCCCTCCAGCTTGCAGGAGGCCCTGGGTATAATCCATAGTATCACATAAAACAAGAGCCAAGAGTGACTCTTTACCCCATTCTTTGCCCAAGAAAGGATGCGGGTGCATGTGTCAGCAGCCCGCACTGCCTGTGGCCAGCCTGGTGAGGCCCACTCCCATGGTCAGGCGGGAGGCTAGGTCACTTTAAAAGAACATTTACATAGTAGACAGAGGAATAATTCACAGGAGCAGCTTCACCATCCAAAGGACATATGACACAGGTCTCCACCAGCCAGCCTTCTGCAAGCCTTCCACTGCCCAGCCGTGTCACCTTGAGTGATCCTCCACCTCTGGGGTCCTGTACGTCATCTTACAAACAAGGGAGTCGGTGATCTGAGGGTCCCTTCTAACCCCAGCATGTGAGAATCCAGGCACGGGGTGGCTCAGTCCTGCTGCTTGTCAATCAGATCCCCATCAGATAAACCATTGAGTGGTTGAAAGCAAGTTTGTGCAGACAGAGAAGAAAGAAAACCAAGGTCACTTTTTAAAAAATTGCATTATTCATGCTTTGATCTAGAATGGGAAAATTTAAAAAATCCATCTCAAGGATTACAATGATTCTGTCAACAACTGGATGTCTGTAGAGGCCTCTGGAGTATCCAACTTGGATTCACTGGCGAGAATTTGTCCTGGTGAGGAAGGTGGACACCAGAGCACAGGGTAGGCCCGGAATGTGCCTGTCCTACATCATCAAGACCATTGCTGTTGTAGTTTTGATGACACCCTGGGCATCCTCCAGCAGGTGTGACTTCTAGTGACTAACTTACTGCTTTCTGTATGCTGAACGTTTATTCCTCAATCCCAAGAAACTCATACGATGAGACAAAGTCATTTCTTTAAAAAAAAAAAAAAAAACAAACCTTCAGACACCAGAGTGCCTGGTCATGACGTGGTATTAAGGAGGTTGTTCCCTTTTCTTGGATCTTGTCTTTATTCCTTTTCCTTGTTTGCTGCATGATTCCTGTAACACACAAAGACAGGGTGGGCTCCTGTGGCTCTGTATCCACCTAGAGGGAGTGCAACCGGGAGACCTGACTCAACTTCATCTCTGCTTCAAACCCCGAGCAGAGTTTGCCTGTGTGTGTGTGTGTGTGTGTGGCATTGGGACTGAGCCCAGGGCCTTGTGCATGCAGGTACGTGCTCCACCTCTGAGTTCTACCCCAGCTCTGGAGTTGCTTTGAAGGAAACTTAATTGTTGGTAAAAACAGAGTGAGAAAAACGAAGCCAGATGGTGGTGACAACCCTGACACTCAATCCTTCAGAAAGATGACCAAGGCACTGACGAGGCCTTCATTGCTAGGGAGTGATGGGAATAGCTTTCTTATCTCCATATTATTTACTAAGCTGACTTCTAGACAATAAGGTACTGCGTAAAATATTCAGGTGGTGTTCTACTGAGAAACACTCTCATCCTTATCATCAGAACACATTTTGTTATGATTCTGTTTTCCACAAATATAAGTCATGAATAGGACTAGTCAATATACACTAGCTCTGACTGTATGTCCACAATCATGGGTTTCTATATTAATAACAAATTTCATAATACTGCATGTACAAATCAATTTCATAAAAGAAAATTCTGGAACATAGTGACATCGATTAGTAAATACAAGAAGAGAATAATTTAATTTCCCATATTAACATTAAAGCATTTGAAACGATGGCAGTGGATTGAAGCGTGAACACTTCGCAGATCACTTCATACCTGCCCAGGCCTCCTGTTCTTACTGGAGGGTGCTGAGCAGGAAGTGTGAACAACAGCGGTGCTCATTCGAACACTGGAGGTAAAGAAGCGACAGAGCTTGGAACACCATCTTGGGGAATTGACTGGGCTTTCTCAATCATTAGTCATAGGGAAGGGAGTGAGAACACCAAGAAGATCTATTTAAGCAGCACTTTCTATTCAAACAATTTGATAAAAAAATCCATTCAATATTTAAAACCAAAGCAGTGAAGCATTTGGCAACCTAAGCAAGCTCTCGGCAGCTGAGATCTTCTGGTAGTCTTCCCACACCTGTCCTGCTGTGGGTAAAAGCTGGAATTCCATCTTCTAGCTCTGCCTGTTCATCTTGGGCATTCAGCCTACATTAGCTAGATATTGGGTGTGGATGTCTGGAGTTTGAGATTTTCTTTTGAAAATCAATATTTACTTAATGAACCTTTTTCTTTTTAAAGGATAAAGTAATCTTCTGTTGTTTTTCTTTTCAGGGTGGGTCTGGTACTTTCCAACTATCAAATAGAAGCAGCTGAGATTCGAGAAGTTCACATGGGTTTAAGATTAAAACAGAGCATTTTGGTTCTTTTAAGGGGTTGAAACTATGGCTAATCAGAGCTTCTGATCACTCTTTTTTTGCCCAAAATACAGGGTCCTTTTATTTTGGTAGGTGATCATGGGCGAATATAAGAATAACTCCAAGGCATCCAAATATGACTCTTTTTTTCTTCCAAGTGACACTCAGAGGGTATCCTTAGTTCCCCAACCTCCATTCCACACACACCATTATGTATTTCAAACCAAGCGTAAGAAATGAATGGATTTAGCACTGACAGAAAAAGTCCCTTAGCCTTCAGAAAACCAACTCGATTCATCCTGAGCCAAGATGAAAGTGATATTACAGTATTGCGCAGGCGGATGGACAACTTTTGTCAATTAGTTTTAAAAAATCCCTCCCTTTAATTAGAAAAACATAAAAATTCGGCTTTAAATTTTTTTGTTGTTGTTTAAACAGCCAATTATCATCCTTTATTTACAGAGCAGAGTGATTGTAGCCGTTGACTCTTCCACACTAGAAAATAAAGCCCTGGAGAAAAAGTTAGCACGGAGGCAGTCTTGGCATCTGCAGTCAGTTTAGAAAACTAGGAAAGGCACATTAGAACAAAAAGAAAGGAAAAAAAATCTAAAAACTGAAGACAGAACCAGATGTCGACTACTAGACGTCGGTGGCAACAAGAGAAAACAACACATGTGGATTCAATGTTCTTTGCTCAGTCAGAACCTTAGAAAAACATTCTCTGAACGATCAGAAAAAATGATGTTTGGCTGTAAACTAGTGCCCAATACACCCCACTGCATTCCTCTGCCGGAGAAGTAGGAGGATGCAGAGGACAGGCCCTGAGGGGTGGCCCGACTTCCAGGACAAGAGCCAGAAGTCTCCAGTTGCAGGAGAACAGCCCTCCTCTCCTCGGGGGGGACGCCTTCCAAGACCCCCTTGGCTGCCTGACCCTGTATGCTGGGTTCTTTCTATTTGCATACACCAGTGATGAAGTTTAATTTATAAGTCAGGCACAGTCAGAGACTAACAATAACTACTAGCAAAAAAAAAAAAAAAAAAAGAACAATTATAACACTATACTACAATAAAAGTTATTTCAAACTTGTGAGTTATTTATTCCTGGAATTTTCCACTCAGTAGTTCTGGTCCTGAGTTGACTGTGGGTAACTGAAACTGTGGAAAACAAAACCGCAGGTCACATTGTACTGGGCTCCTCTAAATAGAGCTCATGCCTCATGGGCTCATCTCGCCATTAGCGTCACCACCACATTTAACTTGTCCAGGGGAAGATGGATCGGTCCATGACCTCGGTGTCAACTATTGAGAAAGTAATGAAAAAAACGGAGTCGCGTGTTTATATAACTTGTATATAATCCCCCAGCTGGAAGCTTAAAAGTGGTTTGGTTTTGGCTGTGTCCATTTTCTTCTCCACAAGCCTATTCCTCTTCCATGATCCCTGCCTCACTTAAGGCATTTCACAGCCAACCAAGCTCTAAAACCTTTTGAGAAGGAATAAAAGGAAAATTCCAAAGTGGATTTCTGAGCCTGAGACTCTCCATGATATTTTCTTCATTTTCTACCTTATAACTCTGTGATGCTGAATTTCAGTTGTCTGGGCCTTTTTTTTTTTCCTTAATAGTGTTCCAACAAGTCCTGGGTCATGGTCTAAAGCCATATACAGGGACCCAGCTCCTCGTCTCGGGAGGATTTCACAGTCTGCAGCATGAAGAAGAAAAGTAATAAGCTACAACAATAAAGTTCAGGTCAGCTTGAGAGACAGGAACTCTCAGGGAACTCTGAAACAGCCATGAGCCCCTAGCCACATCTCCTGACCTGGCTTTGGGGTGAGGGATGGGAGAGGTGGGCCACAGCGTTCTGCCTTAAGAATGTGATGCCTCCTGCTGAATCTGCTAGGACTGGTGCAAGTAAACCTGGGGAAGAAGTACGAGGACACACATTCTGGGTGGTGTGTGTAGCCCAAGCAAGGGTCAGCTGGAGCAGCTGGAGACCAGCAGGCTGCTGGCTTCGGCCTCAAGGCCTCGAAGGGTGCCAGACTCAAAGTAGGTCCCGGGCCCTGAATGCTGGGCATAGCAAACACTGGCCACTGTTGCTCCAAGAAGCAATTTTAGACTGCAGAGTGGGAGGAAGTTTGCTCAGGAGGTTTGGGTGTAGTCCAGGGACATGTGGGGAAGACTGGACAGGGCAGAGCCAACTCAGGTAGAGGAACAGGGCCCACTTTGAGGTTTAGTTTGGAAGAACACAGTATACAGTCCTTTGCCATGAGGAGTGAAGGGACCTAAGGAGAAAGACCCTGTGGTTGAAGGCACCCAGGGACTTGTGCCCCTTCCAATCTAGAAGTGGCAATAGGGGTGGTGTATACTTCTGGGGGTTCCATATTTAACTATATGCATACTTAACTGACATCAGCATTTCTTCTAACCTTACTGTACTCTTGTATCATGTAAACAAATATAAATCCACATTTTCTTAATTATTTTAGCATTTTTTAATCGTTAACAACAATAATCGTGTTTCTTAGTGGCTTGGTTGATGACTTTCACTTTCTTCATTTGTTTTATTGCCTGGATAACTCACAACGGTCACATAATTACAGCTGGCCACATTTATGCAATAGACGCATCTCTGAACCTATTGCGTAACAAATCCTTGCAAAACCCAGGATTCATTACAACAAAACAGAGCTGGTATTTCTGTTCAGCACCTATACGGGTGCCACTGTTGAGCAATAGCACAAACACAACTTGCAATTCATTACCATTTTCAAATTAATAGCATTTTGAAATTGATAAAGAAAGAAAACTTAAGATTATATTGTAATAGTAATTCATACAAGTCAAATACACAAGAACAGCGACCACACTGAACTTTCTCAGGAGTTTTTTTTTTTTTTTAATTCTTTTTGTACAATTGTGTGTTTGAGTAGAAAGCAAACTCTTACAATCTTCATTTCCAAGGTTTGCATCCCATTCAGTCAAGGGAACCATATCCAGGCACCGTGAGCCACTTATTAACTGATACCAATTGCAGGGGAATTATTTAAGATAAAAATAAAGCCCAACCTCTACTTAGCCAATTAAAGCCGATAAATTTATCTAAATTTCCAGATATTAAACAACATATAAATTATGATTTCTTTAAAATAATTTTTTTCAAATAGTAAATGGGATCTAAATGTTCATCTGAGTATCTCTGTCTGTGAGTTTCCATCTCATTCAGTCTTGGGAACCTGATCATGGAGAGATGCCAGTAGCCATCTGCAGATCAACTGTACCTTCTGTGGCCTCAGGGGTCCTGAGAGCTCTTTGTCCACCTAAGTTGTATATGAGGTGGGGACTGAGAGGTGACTTCACCTTTTCCCTCAGCTCTATGGGACATAACTGACATGAGGTTTTTTTGTTTTGTTTTGTTTTGTTTTTGTTTTTTTAAATTAAATGCTGAATGCAATAAGAGGTGCCAATATCCAGAGAACAGTCCCTCAGGCCTGACCAGCCCCCTGCCTGGCACATCTTGGACCATGACCACTGGCCTCAACCTCTGTTTCCTCACTTAATGGGGCACAGAGGTCTTTCTTGTTCTATTTCACAGTAATCAACTTCTTATTTGGCTCTTTCCAATGGCAAGAAGCATCTGTACTCCCTGATAAATGAGGACACTTACTCTCTCTTCTTCCCAGAGTGCTACTGAGGCAGGGAGAGCTTGTGAGGAAGGCTGCTCTCCTTTCTAAAGCTTCCACAGCTGGTCCTGAGACAGAAGCACGTAACAGAGCCCTAGCATGAAGAGCTGCTCACCCACCCCCTTCATCAAAAGTGGGCAGTGGGGGCAGGAGAGGGCTTCAGAAACCCTTTTTGTGAGGCGGTTTGTGGACCGGAGGGTAGGTACACATACACCTAGACAGACTTATAAATATATGCTTGTTTACCCAGGTTAAAATTCTAACCCTTCTGAAGTCTGCCATTCATGAGAAGGTGTTTCAGTATTCATAAACTGGTTACAAATATGTGCTTATTTTCCAGGAAATGTAAGTAGAAAAGGCCCGCCCTTAGGGTTAGAGAAAACCCTATCTGTGCAGAGGACATTTGATTCACTGTTCAAAATAAATTTACATCTCCTCCAGTACGACTCCTGTGTAGGTGCCAGGGCTGGTCAGAGGCTGGCTTCCCGTCCACATGGTGCTTTCTTTGCCTCTTGGCCAATAAAGGGGACTAGCACTGTGTGTCCATGGGCCCAGCTGTATCACAATTCATCATTAGGGGAAATGTGCATATTTATGTCTATTTATTTCCATAAATAAATGTCTGAGATTTTATATTCCTATTCATCTCCTTAAATTTATTAAAATATTATAGTTTTAATATAAACTAGAAAAAGTACATTAAAGAGAAAAATCAGTTTATAACTATGGGGTTCATTCCCCCAGGGTTATAGTCAGTGGTTTATAAGAATATAAAAGCCACCTTACAAAATTATGGATATTTACTCATTGCTGCTTTGGCTTTTCTGGGAAATACCTGCTCTCCTTTCATGCCACAGTGTGATTTTAGCTTGTGGTGAGGTCCATTAGAGGAGTCTAGACTCATCAAGAGCAGGAGATTTGAGTATCCAGAGGTTTTTTTTTTTTTCTTTTCTTTTCTTTTTTTTTTTAGGTTCACAAAGGCCATAAAAGAGTACTTTAAGCCCTGAAAGCCTGATTTGATGGCTAAAATAAAACAAAATAACAAAAACTCATTAATTTGACCCTTAATTGTATAAAGCCAGTGCTTCTCCAAGGAAGAAAAACAAGAGTTTTAATATGTACTTTGCTGTGATTCCTGAGTTTTTCCACTAAAATGTTACTAACAATGAGGTTGAAGGCAGCCTTCTGCCTTGGTGCACAAGCCAGCTTCACAGCATCCCACCCCACCATGGCATGGGAAGCAGAAGTGCTCATAGAACCTTCTGCTGCAAGGTAGCTCCAAGTGCTCGGCATTGGCCACCAAGGTAGAGCTAACGAATTGCAAACCACGAGAGCTGCTTAGCCTAAAACACTTCGCCTAAAATCAAATCTATTCTCACGTAGACGCAGCCACAGAAAAACAATAAGTGAGAGAAAAAGGGACTTGGTTCAAATAAGAATAATTACCTGTAAATAAAAGAGGGATCAGTTGTCAACAGAAAGAACAAAGACTTCCATGTTCTTGAACTTCCATCACCAACTCCTTCCACACAATTCTAACCCCCAAACTAGAGACCAAGGAGGGCCTGTGTGGGAAACACTTCATGAGACAACCCGTCATCTCATGACTCCCATCACAGAGCTCATGCCTCTTTGAAGGCAGACACACAAGGATATTTCTATTACCTTAGTGTGACAAGCATCTTTGCAGTCATGGAGCTGGGGATTTCTACCAGTTTTTTAGCCACACCTACCACCAGTGGGCCAGCAGGGGCCCTAATACTACAGTATGTGAATCTTTTTTCAAGTTACACTGTGGGAGCAAGAAATTCATAGTATTCTTTAAAAATACCAAGCATCTGAAAGACTTTCAGGTGTGTATCAACAGGACTCATCTGTAGACTGGATGCCCAAACTCACTCTTTATTTTTTTATGTAAGAATTAGAATAATTGAGTTGTATTAGATATTCAAACACAGAGATGAAACAAGCAGTAAAAATTTCCTGAAGGATGCATATATTTTTTGTCTGATTTATTTTCATAGCACCCTGCAAGGATATAATGGCATGGAAAACTGCTCATGATACGATATCATTCATAGGTTTCTATCATAAGGCAAAAGGTTAAGCATTGTAATGACAGTAAATTGTACTTCTTTCCAATTTGGGGGGGAAGATCTATAGGTATTTATATCTTTTAAATTAATTTATTTTTATATGACAGTGGAATGCATTACAATTCATATTACACATATAAATCACAATTTTTCATATCTCTGGTTGTATACAAAGTATATTCACACTAATTTGTGTCTTCATAAATGTACTTTGAATAATAATGTCCATCACATTCCACCATCATTTCTAGCCCCCTTCCCTCTTCCTTCCCCTTCCAACCTCTGCCCTATCTAGAGTTTGTCTATTCCTCCCATGCTCCCCATCCCTACCCCACTATGAGTCAATCACCTTATATCAGAGAAAACATTTGGCATTTGGTTTTTTGGGATTGGCTAACTTTACTCAGCATTATTTTCTCCAACTCCAACTCCATCCAGTTACCTGAAAATGCCATGATGTTATTCTCTTTTATTGCTGAGTAATATTCCATTGTGTATATATAACACATATGTTTTATCCATTCATCTACTGAAGTGCATTTAGGTTGTGCTGCTATAAACATTGATATGGCTGTGTCCCTGTAGTATGCTGTTTTTAAGTCCTTTGGGTATAAACCAAGGAGAGGGATAGCTGGGTCAAATGGTAGTTCCATTCCAAGTTTTCTAAGGAATCTCCATACTGCTTTCCATATTGGCTGCACCAATATGCAGTCCTACCAGAAATGTTTGAGTGTACCTTTTCCCCCACATCCTCACCAAGATTTATTGTTGTTTGTATTCGTAATAGCTGCCATTCTGACTGGAATGAGATGATATATTAGAGTAATTTTGATTTGCATTTCTCTAATTGCTAGAGATGATGAACATTTTGTCATATATTTGTTGAATGATTGTATATCCTCTTTTGAGAAGTGTCTATTCAGGTCCTTGGTCCATTTATTGATTGGGTTACTTTGTGTGTGTGTGTGTGTGTGTGTGTGTGTGTGTTTAGCTTTTTGAGTTTTTATATACCCTAGAGATTAGTGCTCAATCTGATGTGTGAGGGGTAAAGATTTGCTGCTAAGATGTAGGCTCTCTATTTACTCACAGATTGTTTCTTTTGTTGAGAAGAAACTTTTTAGTTAGAATCCACTCTATTTATTGATTCTTGATTTTAATTCTTACACTATAGGAGTCTTATTAAGCAAGTTGGGGCCTAATCCAACATGATGAAGATTAGGGCCTACTTTTTCTTCTATTAGACACAGAGTCTCAGGTTTAATTTCTAAGTCCTTGATCCACTTTGAGTTGAATTTTGTGAATGGTGAGAGATAGAAGTTTAGTTTCATTTCATTGCATATGGATTTCTAGTTTTCCCGGCACTATTTGTTGAAGAGGCTATCTTTTCTCCAATGTATATTTTTGACACTTTTGTCTAATATAAGATAATTATAATTTCCAAAACCAGGCAAAGACACATCAAAGAAAGAAAACTTCATATCAATATCTCTATGAACATAGATGCAAAAATTTTATAAAACTCTGGCAAATAAAATACAACAACATTAAAATAATAGTGCATCATCACCAAGTGGGATTCATCCCAGGGATTCAAGGTTGGTTCAACATATGGAAATCAATAAATGTAATTCATTAAAACAATAGATTTAAAGATAAGAATCACATGATCATCTCAATAGATACAGAAAAAGCATTTGATAAAATATAGCACTCCTTTATGTTCAAAACACTAGAAAAACTAGGGATAACAGGAACATATCTCAACATCATAAAGGCTATTTATGCTAAGCCCCAGGCTAACATCATTCTAAATGGAGAAAAATTGAAGGCATCCCTCTAAAAACTGGAGCAAGACAGGGATGCCCTCTTTCACCACTTCCATTCAACATAGCTCTTGAAACACTGGCCAGCACAATTAGACAGATGAAAGAAATTAAAGGGATACACATAGGAAAAGAAGAACTCAAATTAGCACTATTTGCTGATGATATGATTCTATATATAGAAGACCCAAAAAGTTCCACCAGCAAACTTCTAGAACTAGTAAATGAATTCAGCAAAGTAGCAGGATATAAAATCAACACCCATAAATCAAAGGCATTTCTGTATATCAGTGACAATTCTCTGAAAGGGAAATGAGGAAAACTACCCCATTAACAATAGCATCAAAAAGAAAATAAAATACTTGGGAATCAACTTAATGAAAGAGGTGAAAGATCTTATACAATGAAAACTACAGAACCCTAAAGAAGGAAATCAAAGAAGACCTTAGAAGATGGAAAGATCTACCTTGCTCTTGGATAGGCAGAATTAATATTATCAAAACGACCATACTACTAAAAGCACTATTCAGATTTAATGCAATTCTGATCAAAATCCCAATGGAATTCCTCATAGAAATAGAAAAAGCAATCATAAAATTCATCTGGAAAAGTAAGAGACCCAGAATAGCTAAAGCAATCCTTAGCAGGAAGAGTGAAGCAGGTGGTATCACTATACCAGACCTTAAACTATACTACAGAGCAATAGTAACAAAAACAACATGGTATTGGCAACAAAACAGACTGGTAGACCAATGGTACAGCATAGAGGACACAGAGACTAACCCAATCTTACTCTTTAAGCAAAATGTGTTGATATTCAAGAACTCAGTGTATACCTGTAATCCCAGCAACTTGGGAGGCTGAGGCAGGAGGATCACATGTTCAATCCCAGCCTCAGAAAATTAGCCAGCGCCTAAATAACTTAGCAAGACCCTGTCTCAAAATAAAATATAAAAAGTTCTTGGGATGTGGTTCTGTGGTCAAGTGCCCCTGGGTTTGATCCCTGGTGCCAAACAAACAAACAAAATTCAGCATAAAGTGTGGTGTAATTCCAAGATTCCAGGCAAGACAACTGCCTGTGTCTATCTTAATTTTCTGGATGAATGGTGTATCAGACAGACTTTTTAGCTATGTTAACAGAAAACTCAAATATTGGTTAAAAAAAAAGAGAGAGATAAAATTTCCATTTTTACTTAACAATGAGTCTTAACATGGGTTTAAGACCACAATGGTATAATCAAGTTTCTGAATATCATGGTTTGGGGGCTTATTCCTTTTAGTGCGTTATCTTTTAACTTTCATGTTCACACTTTATGGCCCTAAAAGGGTTGCTGAGGCTCAGGAATAACTCTAGAAACAAGGCAGGAAGAGGCAAGGGTAAGAAAAAAAGGGGATTAAGGCCTCTTCCCTTCCACTTAAAGAGCTAGCTGATCAACTAAATCAGAAATACGGTAAATGGCTTGATAGAGGTTGGCCACTTGAGAGGGGGGCATACATTGTTTTTTATTTTTTCTATGTAGGATGGAAGAGTTAAAAGGGACTGCAGCTGCTAGCTTTCCTCTGACTCCTCCATCTCCTTCATGCCCAGTTTGGCCACTGGGTTTGAACCAATGCCTCTCAAATGAGTATTTGAGATGCTTCTGCTTTAGCTAAGTCTGCCTTATCATAACAGTCTGTGTCTTGAGGTCATTATTTCATGCTGAACATCAATGCATGTGAGAAAAATATACATATACAAATATGTAAAGCAGCACAGATAAATCCCAGGAGCTTCATGTTGAGTGGAAAAAGACATAAGCGAGTGTGTCATGTGATCTCATTTACATAAGTTCAAAGGAGCTGGAGTGAATCTATGGTGCTCAAAGTCAGACAGTGGCTTCTTCTGGGGACAGTAGGGACTAGAAAGGGGTGTGATGGACTCTTTTAGGAAACTGAATTATTCTGTCTCTGGATTTAGGTCCTATTTGTACTGGTATGTTTATTTTATGAAAATTTTATTATGAATACTTTTACATACATATGACACATTATACAATATATTTTATATCTATAATATACTTTTATATAATGTGCTCAGAACAAATGTAAATGCCATAATAAAATCATTTTCTTTGAATCATCACAATTATGTAGTACAACGTTAAGATATGTAGATTTTAATTGGTTTTATAGGGACCCATCTTCATAAATCAACTGGATCGTATTTTTTGTTTCTCAGAATCAGACTGACTTCATTACAATTTATTATTTAAGGTGAACAAAAAAATCAATAAATAGATATATATACACACATACATTCACATGTTTATGGATGTCTGAGTAAGAATTGTAGTTTTGCTTTAAATATTTTTAATTTCCAGAGTATTTGAAGAAAACTTGACCAGTTTGGTTGCATGTCTTAAACTCCACTTCAAGAGTATGCAGACATGTTTTCCTGTGGAAATTTCTATACATATGATTGTAAATTCTATAAAAGGAGTGCTTTTTTTTTTGCCAAGTTGAATTAAATTCAGACCATGGCGTTTCCGTGAATACTGTGACCATTGTATTACATGGTGCAAACACGGTTACTTATATATTCACTACAACATAGTCTTAAAATATATTCATGACTTACACGGAAAAGGGCTAGAATTCAGTAGAAAAGCCCATTTTCTCCTACATTACGGGAAATAATGATTAAGTAGAATCTTCAGATAAATGTGCCTATTCATAAATATATAAACTAACAAGAAAACTATGTTTAACAAGATGTGGCAAGAGGAAAAACACTCCTAAATACTGTGTTTCATTCTGGACTCGGCACAGAATCTTGTATGAGTGAACTATCCAGGGAGAAAAACTGTGACACGTCTCATTTTACAAAATAGAACAAAGTGTTAGGGATCGTGGGAAAGAAGAAAATGCTGAGGTATGAAATATGTTGGGTTGAAGAATTTTCTGTAAAAGATGGTGTAGGAGAAACCAAGTAGAACTATAATTTGTTGCTATGAACTTTCTCTACTTACTGAAATGCATGTTTAATCAACTGAACAGGGATGTCTTTCTTCTCAGCACAGCCCAAATTCATCCTTGATTCCTACAAACTATGAAGAAACAGCAATCGTGTTTGGACAATTCTAGCTTCAAAAACTGCCCATATGATGCCTGGGGAATGGTTCTAAATGGCTGGGATTCTGGAAGCAGCACCTTGACTTCTGTCCCAAGTTAGAAGAGTTTGGTGGAGTGAAGGAGAGCCTTCCACCATTATACAAACCTTCAAAATAGTCCTCAGCAGCAGAAAATACACATAAAATGATACTCTGTACCTCTGGCAGTTGGAAAACATTACGCACTACCTCAATTCAATGGTGCCCTTTTAATTGCACATGCTTAAGAAAAATACCACATTATAATTATATTTGACATTTTGAAGAGTCAAGAGTTCAAAACTGGAATGTGTTAGAGTGAGAAAAATTATAACCAAATACCTCCTATCTGGATGCAGCATCTTGGACAAGCACAGTAATTCAACTGGGGAATGCTGGAAAAACGATTCGTTTCACTAGGGAATTTCCATTTTCTTTATTAAAAATACCATCTACACAGAAGAATGTATAATGCTATAAAAATATCATTGACACAGAGTGTATATGTGTTCTCTTAAAGGGTTTTAATAAAATGTATACCCACATGCCCACTGTTGAGGTTAAAAACTAGAGGGCTTGTGCCCTGTCTCCAACGTGGGACCATCATCCCTTCACGCAGATGTCCTGGCCATGCTGACTTTTATGATGATCTTCACATGTTTCCTTTGGTTTTAAATAAGTTATCACTTATGGATATATCTCTCCTGTGTTTGAACTTTATGATTTTAAACGCCACTTGATACCGTCTGCTTTGCTCTGCTTCATTCCCTCTGAGGTTTGGGTAGAGTCACGGGGAGGAACCTTTCTTTATTTAGCTCCTCTGTTGAAAAGTATTGCGTTTTCAGATTATTCTACAATGCATTTTCCATTTTGTTTACATATGTAATTTTTTTTTTGTTGACATAACCATGCCTTTAGTTCACAAATGGAATCCCTGGATCAAATGGCATGTCTATTTAGCTTCCTACAGAATGCCAGTTGAATTTTGCATGTGTTTGGACCACACTGCACATCATTTTGCCAGTGGACAGAAGTTCCTGTTGCTTCATGTATATGCCAGTGTGTGACGGTGTCAGATTTTAAATATTTTTTCTAATGATTGGTTGAGGTGTGCAAACCTTGTTGGTTTTAACTTGCTGTATTATTGCTAGCAAAGTTGAGCATCTTTTTATGGTTATTAGCTAAAATTGCTTTTTGTAGATGTTCTATTAGGCCCTTATCCAGTTTTCTATTGATTGCCATTTTCTTAGTAATTTCTGTGAGATTAAGTTAGTATATTTTGGGAGAGCAGTATTTTAATGATGATAAGGAGAGAAAATTCCCTTCTCAGATTTTTAAAAATTTCTTTCATGCTATTTTGATAAACACAGATTTTAGAATTTAATGTAGATGAATATTTCCATTTTTCCTATGAGACTTATATATTTTGCATTATGTTTATAAAAATCTTTCAATTTTATGTAAAATAACTTTTTACTCAAAATCTTTAAGATGGCTCCGAGAACTTTTTTCAAAAAGAATTTTTATTTTGCCCTTTCATATTTAGCATACTGGGAGATAAGTTTTTAAATGTAAAGTGAGTTAGGGATTCAGTTTCTCTTTTTTTTTTCTGCTGGGAAAGCCACATATGATGTGATCCTATAATATATTAAAATAAATGTATACGATCCATGACCGTTCCTGGGTTTTCTACCTAGTTCTCCTGGTCTGCGGGCCCATCCCAGGCAAACACTGTGTTGTCAGGATGCACTGCTATTATCTGCACTCATTGTCTCTTGTCCTAAAGATTTTCTTGGATATTCTTGCCTGTTAGACTACCAAATAATATTTGTATTGACAAAATGATAGGGATTTTTAAAATTTTGGTGATTAATTTGAGGAGCACTGACATCTTTGCCCTACACAGCCTTGAATCCTTAAACATGGTATTTGTATTTAGATCTCCTTGAAGTTGTTTCCCTAAGGTTTAATAATTTCACAGAAAAAAAATTCTTGCATATCTTTTGTAGACGCAACCTAGATTCTACAAGTCCTGGTGTGGTAAATGTCTTGTTTCAATTCAATTTCTTATATTGTCTGTTACTGGCATAGAGAGAGCTAACTGGTTTTCAGGAAGTGGTATTGAATTCACTAAACTCCTCTCAACTTTTGAATTTATAAATAGGCTCTTATTTTATACTGGAGCCTGTCATTCACTCATTCTTCAGCTATTTAATGAATGATCTGTCATGGGAATTATTAGAGGTTCTGTGGACATGGTAGCAAATATAAAAAATTAAATACATTTTGTAATATTTCAGGAGGTAATAAATACTGTGAAGAATAGTTAAACAGTGAGAGGGAGAGCTGAAGTTGTGGAGCAGTTTGGGAATTTTGAGTAGCTGGGTAGGGAAGGACCCAGGAAAGTTTTCCACCTGGGTGAACACTTGAAGTTGAAATTTTCAACAAGCTGACACTCTCTTTATATAGTAACTATTTATTTATATTTTATTCATGCTATTATGAAAATCTCCTGATTTTGCTAACTTAAAGGTATTTAGTTGTGAGACACTTTAAACTGTAAGCTATCCTGTAACTGTAACATGAATTGTAACATTTGATCATGAATGTATAATAAAGTACAACATAAAAAGTAAGAGTACCATGAAAAATATTTTTCAATTCGCATGTGTCACAAAAAATCATGCAAGTTATTCCTTTAAACATTATGATTAATACAAATATTATGTTGACATATTATAAACACAGTAGTACATTATTATTTATCAGTTAATAGATACAAAACAGAAATGTTAAAATGATTAATTTATTGAATCTGGTTTGCAAGAGCTAATTATTTGAATGCTTCAGTTCCTTTTTTATTTTACAAAGACTAATGTTTCAGCAACAAAATATCTTTTATTTGTGTACCAAACACTTTATACAATATTAACAATTGACGATTCTGATCTATGATTACTGGAATATGGAATAAGTAACAATTTTTTTCTGATATTAATGATGGCAATTATTGGAAAAGATCTTTGACTTTTCTGTCTTTTCTTACTAAGTAATTATTATGCCAGATAGATTATTTCTTAGCTTCTTATGGCCAAACATGGGAATTTGAGCACAAGCTAATGAAGAACACAGTAGTCATAGAATCCAATACCTTAGTGTACATGTACCTTAGTGTACAATAAATGTAGCCAAATCTCGAGAGCCAAGCATCATTTTCTAACCTGGTTATAAAAGATGACTTTAAACTCACAAAGGGTTTTGATCAACAGCACTAGGCTTTACTCTGACAATTGTTAATATCATTCTCTTATTTAACGGTAGCATTTATTCCAAAGAGGGCAGTGTGTCAGTATATTAAAAGAGAAAGAAGGACTATATTCTTGTTAATGAGAGTGAGTTTACAAGCTTTGCAAAAAAGAGAGAGAGAGAGAGAGAGAGAGAGAGAGAGAGAGAGAGAAAGAAAAAGAAAAAAATTTTGTGAAAGAGAAGTGGTCATTGAAAATAATAAGTTAGTGTGATAATTTCAGAATTTCTATGATTACCTACTATATAACTTTCTAAGACTTTCTAAATTTCTTCCTTATCTAAAGGAACCAAATTTCATCTATTAGAATAATATGTTCATGGCAATATATTTAATTTTATTGTAAAAATAAGAAAGGAGATTTCATATACCCATATCTAATTTGAATCTCAAGTTTAATAGAATGTTTACCTATGAAGCCATGTTCAACTGCTTTGAGAGTACAGAGCATGATTCCAAATGTTTGAGTGATTTTTTTATTATAGAAAAAGTGTATTCACTTTTAGTGTGTTCCTCCATTATCAAATATTTGATCTCTGAAAAATTTCTTATACCCCATTGAAGTACAAATTGAACCAAAGCCTTGGTTTAATTGTTCTTTAATATTTTCATTTTCAAACAATAAAATGAGACAATGGATTTTGTATTATTTGCAGAACATTTTCCTTGTTATAAGAAACACCTTGGTTAGCAAATTAATCCAATCTCCCTCAGAAAATGTTTTGCAAATATTATATGAATTCACTGCATATTTATAAGCAGTCATACTTGACTGAAGGTAGGTGGTCTCTTTACCTACCATGAGCAGAAAGACAGGTAAATGTGCATTTCTTCCGTAGAGTAAAATGTGTGCATTCTATATGTTTTAACTGCAGGGACTGAGAATTAGCATATCTTAGCTATATGAATCTATTTTTGCAGTTTTCACAGTTTTTTAAATTTATTTTTCAAAAATTCAAATTTATTGTTAACATATATAAAATAAATATTGTATGTCTGAATGAGGTAGCATGTAATGTTTCTATACATGTATACGCTGTCTGATACCCAAATCAGCTTTAATATACCTGTCTCCTCAAACTCTATTACTTTTTTTTTTTTCAAAATCCTCTCTTCTAGCTGTTTGGAATTTCTGTTATGTTGTTATTTATAGTCAGCCTACTGTGCAAAGCACACCAGGCCTTTTTATTGGGGGATGGGGTTTATCTAATTTTAATGCTCAGACACCAAGGACCCAAAGATTATAACTAAGGACTCATCAGAAGAACAGTTGGCATTGAAGACACCAAGCTCTCCCTCTAAGGATCATGGATACCTACACTCCAGGAACAAAGGCTACACAAGAGTGGAGATAGAGCCTTAAAAACCACAGCCTAGTGAAGGCAGCAAGTTCTTCCAAAAATGTTTCTTTTTATCTCTGTTAATAGCTGCAACCTGCTCATTTCTGCTCCTATAATCCTGCTTGCTCAGCAGCTTGGGCAGGAACCAGAGCTTTCCAGAGAAAGGGGGACACATCACAGCTACTTGCAGGAGAACCTCTTGACACCCGGAAGTCTTTACTGTGTAGACACTGAACAAAGGGCTGTCTCTCCTCAGCTTTTGGAGAAGACTCCAAGGAGCCCACACCAGTGCTGAGTAAACCTGGCTCTTATGCATCTTCAAGTATAGGCCATAATTTCCCTTATTTTTCCGTAATTTCCATAACAGTAGGACTGGTTCCTATCAGTCCTACAGGATTCAAAGAGTCACTTCCCGGTGGGGAAACGGTCAATCTTCCTTGAAGAAAGAAAATGATCTGGATCTTTACAAAATTATTTATTTATTTATTTATTTATTTGTATGGCATTTATTTATTTAAGTGTAGCGATCAGAGTTTAATATATTGCACTGCTATGATAGGTAATCAAAACTGTGATACTCTCATAAACACAGATATATAAACCGATGAAAAAAATGGAGTGTTCAGAAGTGAATAGGTATTTGGACAATTTTTTTGGTAGTAAGATATTTACTTCCATTTTTATTAGTTCAGTTTAGTTATGAATGATCATTTGATATAATTACACAAGCACTGACTACAACCTGTTCCAGTTCAGTCCAGTGCTTCCTCTGTCCTCCTCCTCCCCCTGTCCTCCTCCTCCCACCTGTCATCCTCCTCCCATCTCCCTCCTCCCCCTGTCCCCCCCCCCATTCCCTTACCTGTACTTTACTAATCTTTCTACTATTTATTTTGGAGTTTTATTACTAATGCCTGTGACTGTGCATGAAGGTGAAAGTGACTGTGATATTCATGTGCGTACATGGGAAAGTCACGTCAGATGCCTTCTTCTACTCTTCCAGTCTCCTGTCCCTCCTCCCTCCCCTCAATCCCCTTCCTCTACTCCATAGATCTCTCTTCTATTGTCATTAACTCCTCTACTTTTATTTTCTTTCTTTTTTCTCCCCTTGGTCTCGCTGCTGCTAGCATATTTTACTTAGCAGGAAGTTCTCCAGTTCCATCGATTTCCCAGATGCCTTAAGTTTATTCTTCTCTATGGCTGAGTAATATTCCATTATATATATATATCACAATTTCTTTATACATTCATCCGTTGAAAAGGGCACCAAGGTTTGTTGCATAGCTTGGCTATTATGTTTATTGCTATGAACATTCATGGGCTGTATCACTATAGCATGTTGGTTTTAGATCTTTTGGATATGTACCAAAGAGTGGGACAGCTGGGTCATATGGTGGTTCAATTCTTAGTTTTTTGAGGACTCTCCATACTACTTTCCAGAGTGGTGACACTAATTTCAAGTCCCACCAACAATATATATATTTTCCCCATATTTATTGTTATTTGTGTTCTTGATCATTGCCATTCTGACTGAAGTGAGATGAGATCTCAGGGTAATTTTGATTTGCTTTTCCCTGATTTCTGGACATTTTCTCATATATTTGTTGGTCATTGGTATTTCTTCTTTTGAGGAGTGGACATTCAGTTCTTTTGTCCATTTGTTAATGGGTTATTTGTTTTTTCATTTGTTGTTTGTCTTGGCAGTAAGTTATTTTAGTTCTTTATACATTCTACACCAGAAGTTCTGTTTCTAAGTAACTGTGACTTAGTACCCATTAACCCAGCTTCTCCACCCCCACCCCAACCCCCAGGTCCTGGTAAGCACCACTCCACATTCAACTTCTAGAGGCCACGTTTCAGATCCAAATGTGAATGAGATCATGCTGGGCATCACTTCTGCCCGTGCAGTTCCAGGGCTGGGTCTGTGGGGTGCTGGTGTGCTGGGGGCACGGGTATCAAATCTGGTCCTCCCTCTTCCAGGTGGGAGGCAGCCCTCTCAGGGCTGGGCTGCCTAGGTGTGGGCGAAGAGTGACAGGGGCAGTCTGTCTCCTTACTTCCTTGGTCCTCCTGAAGGTGTGTGCTGAGAGAGGAGCTTGCTGCTCGATGTGGTGCTCCTGTAGGGAAATGATCCTGAGGGTCCCTACTCAGCCATCTGCTCTCTCCGCCTCTTTAGCTGCATGAATCTTAAGTTCAGCAAAACCAAACTAAGGAACCTCAAATTCATCTTCTGGTTTATTCTAATAAGCACTGATATTTATCATGGACTCTTTTCCTCTGCATTTTCTATTTTTTTCCATTGAAGCTATCATGTGGATGTGGATGTGCTGCCCAAATCACAAAACGACTCTTTTCTTCCTCTTAACTGGGCTTCGTTTCCCTTCGTTGAAGGCGGTAGCTCCACTGTGGGAGTGAATCACCCCTTCTGGCCCGATTTGCTACTTCATTCTACCATTTTATAACCCCATCTCTTCCAAAGACTCAGACGTGTGGGGTCTTTATCAATTTTCTTCCACGAGGACTTGTTTTCAATATGACTATATATCCTGAAAGTTAGTTTGCTGTTCAGCCCCATTTTAGTTTATTTTACATAAAAATGATCTTTTTGTCCTCCCCATAACTATTATCACCTCATCAAATATGTCCTCACAGATGCAGTAACAGAAGCAAATGTCTTTTATCTGCACTTGCAGGAGGTTGCTGCAGGTCCTAAGAGAGCTCCCCAGGCCAATTAAGGCAGCAGCTTGGGTTTCTAACTCGTTTCTCCTGGAACAGTGTTGGTTTCCTATGTGATTCCCCCCGACTCCCGTATAAAAATTGCCTTTCAAATGTCTTCACTCCACTTCTGCTTCTCTTCTGCTTTCTGGAATTTGGTCCCTGAAACTGAGTTGTAAAGGCTGCAAAGGGTGAGGAGAGAGTGGCGCCAACTCAGACCTCCCACAGCAGGTGGCACTCCTGCGCACTGTGCCTGTGGTTTTGTCCCAGGTTGGCATCCTGGAAGGACACCCTCCATTCCCTGATACTGACCTCAGCGCATCCACCTATACATGATGACTTGAATGCAAAGAGAGGCCCATGGGAAGGACTCTGCCCAACTCCTGGTCCTGGGGCCTCCTCCCTCTCCCTGAGGTGCCACTCTACATGGGCATCCTCCCTGGCAATTAACCTTTTAGGCGCACAAACCTGATTGGTTATGAAAGGCATTGGAGAGGCTGGACTAACTTGACCCTTCAAAGCCAGAGCAGATCAAGGTGTCCTGGAGCTGCAGAGGGAAGCACAGGGTGGGGACACGCCTGGTGTGTGTCCCCTGTGGACTCCTAAATGCATGGGCTGTGATTTCCTGCATGAGCACAGCTCAGAGTTGCTCCCTGCCCCCAGCCCTTTCTCCTCCTGGCTCTGGTGAGGGCTTCTGAGGGCAGCAGTTGAGGACTAGCCCTCTTTTCCCTGCTCTTTTCTAGCACTTTGGTCCTCACCTTGGATCTTCCCAGGAATCCTGCAAGATAACAGAGTCTAAGGGACAGTGTCCACCCACATCCACCTCCTGGGGCACTGCAAGAGGCCTTCAGATGAGGCAGTGCAGAAGCTCCATCCTGTGCCTGACTCACTTGAGGTTTGAAGGGTGAGGATGACAGACACACTGTTCACTGTGGGACACTGAACAGCAGTCCTCGGAAACACCCAGGGAGGTTGGCAAGGCCCTCAGAGAATCATGGCTGTGGCGAATGGGCAGGGGGCCTGCAACCCTGGCAAGGCCCACCAAAGGCTTCATGATATTTCATACTCTTGACTTGAAGGTGGAAATAAATGTGCCCTTAGTCTTCTTTTTGATTTTTTTTTATCTCTTATAGGCAGCTATAACTGGATTTTTCTATTATCTAAGCTGATCATCTCTGCCTCTTGATTGGTAAATTTCCCTTTTAATGTTCTTTTTTAAAAAAATATTTATTTTTTAGTTGTAGTTGGACACAATACCTTTATTTCACTTATTTATTTTTATGTGGTGCTGAGGATCAAACCCAGGGTCCCACATGTGCGAGGCGAGTGCTCTACCTCTGAGCCCCAGCCCCAGCCCTTAGTGTTCTTTTTTATGTGTGTAGGGCTTCTTTGGAGAGACAAAGTTTTCTCCTTTTTAAATTAATTTTTTTAAATTGATATATGACAGCCGAATGCATTATAATTCTTATTGCACATATAGATCACAATTTTTTCATATCTCTGGTTGTATACAAAGTCTATTCACACAATTCATGTCTTCATGTACTTTGGATAATGATGTCCACCACATTCCATCATCATTGCTAACCCCATGTCCCCTCCATTCCCCTGCCACCCCTCTGCCCTATCTAGAGTTCATCTATTCCTCCCATGCTCCACCTTCCTACCTCACTATGAATCAGCCTCCTTATATCAGAGAAAACATTCAGCATTTGGTTTTTTGGAATTGGATAACTTCATCTTCTCCAACTCCATCCATTTAACTGCGAATGCCATGATTTTATTCTCTTTTAGTGCTGTGTAATATTTCATTGTGTATAAAAGTCATAAATTTTTGTATCCATTCATCTACTAAAGCACATCTAGGTTGGCTCCACAGTTTAGCTATTGTGAATTGGGCTGCAATAAACATTTGATGTGGCTGTGTCCCTGTAGTATGCTGTTTTTAAGTCCTTTGGATATAGATTGAGGAGAGAGATAGCTGGGTCAAATGGTGGTTCCATTCCCAATTTTCCAAGGAATCTCCATACTGCTTTCCATATTGGCTGCACCAATTTGCAGTCCCACCAGCAATGTATGAGTGTACCTTTTACCCACATCCTTGCCAACACTTACTGTTGTTTGTCTTTATAATAGCTGCCATTCTGACTGGAGTGAGATGAAATCTTAGAGTGGTTTTGATTTGCATTTCTCTAATTGCTAGAGATGATGTACATTTTTTTCATATATTTGTTGATTGATTGTATATTATCTTCTGAGAAGTGTCTGTTCAGGTCCTTGGCTCATTTATTGATTGGGTTATTTGTTGTTGTTGTTTTTTTTTTTTGGTATTTAGCTTTTTGAATTATTTATATACCCTAGAGATTAGTGCTCTATCTTATGTGTGAGGGGTAAAGATTTGCTGCTAAGATGTAGGCTCTCTATTTACTCACAGATTGTTTCTTTTGCTGAGAAGAAACTTTTTAGTTAGAATCCATCCTATTTATTGACTCTTGATTTTAATTCTTGTATTAGAAGTTGGGGCCTAGTCCTACATGATGGAGATTAGGGGCTATTTTTTTCTTCTATTAGATGCAGGGTCTCTGGTTTTATTGCTAGGTCCTTGATCCATTTTGAGTAGAGATTTGTGCATGGTGAGAGATAGGGGTTCAATTGAATTTTGTTGCATATAGATTTCTAGTTTTCCCAGCACCATTTTTTAAAGAGGTTATCTTTTCTCCAATGCATGTTCTTGGCACTTTTGTCTAATATAAGATAATTGTAATTTTGTGGATAGGGCTCTGTGTCCTCTATTCTGTACCATTGGTCTACCAGTCTGTTTTGGTGTCAATACCATGCTGGTTTTGTTACTATTGCTCTGTAGTATAGTTTAAAGTCTGGTATAGTGATGCCACCTGCTTCTCTTCCTGCTAAGGATTGCTTTAGCTATTCTGGGTCTCTTACTTTTCCAGATGAATTTTATGATTGCTTTTTCTATTTCTATGAGGAATTCCATTGGGATTTTGACCAGAATTGCATTAAATCTGTATAGTGCTTTTGGTAGTATGGTCCTTTTGATAATATTAATTCTGCCTATCCAATAGTAAGGTAGATCTTCCATCTTCTAAAGTCTTCTTTGTTTTCTTTCTTTAGGATTCTTTAGTTTTCATTGTATAGATCTTTCAACTCTTTCGTTAGGTTGATTCCTGAGTATTTCATTTTCTTTTTGAGGCTATTGTAAATGTGGTATTTTCCTCATTTCCCTCTCAGAGGATTTTTCACTGATGTACAGAAATGCCTTTGATTTATGAGTGTTGATTTTATATCCTGCTACTTTGCTGAATTCATTTACTAGTTCTAGAAGTTTTCTGGTAGAACTTTTAGGCTCTTCTAGGTAAAGAATCATATCACTGTAAATAGTGCTAATTTGAGTTCTTTTTCTCCTATGTGTATCCCTTTAATTTCTTTCATCTGTCTAATTGCTCTGGCCAGTGTTTCAAGAACTATGTTAAATTGAAGTAGAGAAATAAGGAATCCCTGTCTTGTTCCAGTTTTTGGAGGGAATGCCTTCAATTTTTCTCCATTTAGGATGATATTGGCCTGGGGCTTAGTGTAGATAGCCTTTATGATGTTGAGATATGTTCCTGTCATCCCTAGTTTTTCTAGTGTTTTGAACATGATGGGGTGCTGTATTTTGTCAAATGCACTTTCTGCATCTATTGAGATGATCATATGATTCTTATCTTTATGTCTACTGATGTGATGAATTACATTTATTGATTTCCGTATGTTGAACCAATCTTGCATCCCTGGGATGGATCCCACTTGATCATGGTACACTATCTTTTTGATATGTTTTTGTAATCGGTTTGCTAGAATTTTATTGAGAAGTTTTGCATCTATGTTCATTAGCAATATTGGTCTGAATTTTTTTTAATGTGTCTGCCTGGTTTTGGAATTAGGGTGATATTAGCTTCATAGAATGAGTTGGGAAATTCTGCCTCTTTTTCTATTTTCTGAAATAAAATTGAAGAGTATTGATATTAGTTCTTCTTTAAAGGTCTTATACAACTTGGCTGTGCAAATCCATCTGGACCTGGGCTTTTCTTGGTTGGTAGACTTTTGATGATCTTCTATTTTGTCACTTGAAGTTGATCTGTTTAAATTCTGTATATCATCCTGATTCAATTTGGGCAAATCATATGACTCTAGAAATTTGTCGATGCCTTCAATATTTTCTATTTTATTGGAGTACAAGTTTTCAAATAATTTCTAACTATCTTCTGTATTTCTGTGGTGTCCATCATGATATTTTCTTTTTCATCCCAAATGTTAGTAATTTGAGTTTTTTCTCTCCTTCTCTTCGTTAGCATGGCTAGTGGTCTGTCAATTTTATTTAGTTTTTCAAAGAACCAACTTTTTTGTTTTGTCAATTTTTTCAATTGTTTCTTTTGTTTCAATTTCATTGATTTCAGCTATGATTTTAATTATTTTCTATCTTCTGTTGCTTTTGGTGTAGATTTGTTTTTCTTTATGTAGGGCTTTGAGATGTAATTTTAAGTCATTTATTTGCTGACTTTTTCTTCTTTTAAGGAATGAACTCCATGCAATTAACTTTCCTCTTAGAATTGCCTTCATAGTGTCCCAGAGATTTTGAGATGTTGTATCTGTGTTCTCATTCACCTCTGAAATGTTTTAATCAAATCTAAAGCTTAGTCTTGCTGGATATCCATTGTTCATTCAGTAGCATATTAATTAGTCTCCAGGTGTTGGAGTAGCTTTTATTCCTTATTTTATCATTGATTTCTAATTTCATTCCATTATGATCTGATAGAATGGAGGGTAGTATCTCTACTTTTTTTTATATTTGCTAAGAGTTGCTTTGTGGCATAACATATGGTCTATTTTAGAGAAGTATCCATGTGCTCCTGAGAAGAAAGTGTATTCTCTCGATGAAGGTTGTAATATTCTATATATGTCAGTTACGTCTAATTTATTGATGGTATTATTGAGTTCTAGAGTTTCTTCGTTCAGCTTTTGTTTGGAAGATCTATCCAGTGGTGAAAGAGGTGTGTTAAAGTCACCCAGAATGATTATGTTGTGGTCTATTTGAACTTGAGAAGAGTTTGTTTGATGAATGTAAATGCTCCATTGCTTGGGACATATATATATTTATAATTTTCAAGCTTTGTTGGTGTATGGTTCCCTTGAGCAGTATGTAGTGTCCTTCTTTATCCTTTTTGATTGACTTTAGCTTGAAGTCTACTTTATTTGATATGAGGATGGAATCCTCTGCTTGCTTTTGCAGTCCATGTGAGTGGTATGATTTTTCCCAAGCTTTCACCCTTAGTCTATGGATGTCTTTTGCTATGAGTCTTTGAAGGCAGCATATTGTTGAGTCTTTTTTTAAAAAAAATCCAATCTGCTAGTCTATGTCTTTTGATTGGTGAGTTTAGGCCATTAATATTCAGGGTTATTATTGAAATATGATTTGTATTCCCAGCGATTTCTGTTTATTTTTGGTATTTAACATGACTTGGTTTCTCCTCTGATTAGATTTTCCTTTAGTGCAATTCCTCCCTCTGCTGATTTTCATCATTGCTTTTCATTTCCTTTTCATTGAATATTTTGCTGAGGATGTTCTATAGTGCAGGATTTCTAGTTGTATATCCTTTTAACTTTTGTTTATCATGGAAGGTTTTTATTTCATCATCAAATCTAAAGCTTAGTCTTGCTGGATATAAGATTCTTGGTTGGCATCCATTTTCCCTCAGAGCTTGGTATATGTTGTTCCATGATCTTGTGGCTTTGAGGGTCTGGTTGAAAAATCTGCTGAGGTATGAATTGGTCTCCCCCTATATGTGATCTGATTCCTCTCCCTTGCAGCTTTTAAGATTTTGTCCTTATTCTGTATGGAAGGCATTTTCATTATAATGTGCCTTAGTGTTGATCTGTTGTAATTTTGTATATCTGGTGTCCTGTAAGCCTCTTGTATTTGGTTTTCTAATTCATCTTCATATTTGTGAAATTTTCTGAATTTATCTCATTGAAGAGATTGTGCATTCCTTTGGTTTGAATCTCTGTGCTTTCCTCTATCTCAACAACTCTTAGATTTGTTCTTTTGATGATGTTCTATAATTCTTGAATGTTCTGTTCATGGTTTCTTACTATCTTCACTGTGTAATCAACTTTATCTTCCAGATTGTATATTTTGTCTTCATTATCTGATGTTCTTTCTTCCAGTGATCTAGTCTGTTGGTTATGCTTTCTATTGAGATATTTATTTGGTTTATTATATCCTTCATTTCAAGGATTTCTGACTGCTTTTATTTTTCAGGGTCTCTATCTCCTTTTTGAAGTAATCTTTTGCTACCTGTATTTACTCTCTTATCTCTTTGCTGGAGTGATCAGTTTTGCCTGTGTTTGCTCATTTAGGTCATTCTTTAATTCACAGATTATTTTGATTATGAGCCTTCTCTGACATTTTATCAACCGCTCTGTCCATAGGTTCTGTTATTACAATGTCCTGGTTTGTTGGGGCAATTTCCTCCCTTTCCTTTTCATGTTGTCTTACTTTCTTGCAGTGTGGATTCTGGATCTGGGTCCCATGTAAGTTGGTGAAGGCAGATCTGATCAGGGCTTGAGCTCCCGTGGTACTCTGCTGGTTGGAAGAGGCAGTCCTGTGCTGGAGGCTGGGCTCTGGCGGGTGTCTGCTGGTGGTGGGATGGACCGGGGCCTATTTTGAGCCTTAGTCTGGTGAAGGCCAGTGTGGGCAGTTTGAGAGACAAGGTCTCTAAAGAACACATTGCTTTATTTCTCTCTGCTCACTCAATTTAAATCCTTCGTATTTATGGACATATTTTTTTCTAACCAAACATTTCCTATCATTAATTCAGACTGGTGCTCAGCCAGTGCTCAGGAGGATGAGGCAGTGTCCTCACACTCCCTGGTTCCGTGACCCCTGTCAGCCAGATTCCCCAGCCAGTGTATTCCTTTCTTTTGCCTATTTACCAGCTCCCTTTATATGGAGTCTCAGGGTTCTGAAAGGAAAGTGATTCCTCTTTCTTATTAAGGCCACCTTGGGCTCACCTCAGTGAACTTGCCTTTCACATTCACCCATAGCTCAGAGTTGTCTCTGAGCCAAGTTTAAGTACCCTAGTAAATAAATATACAATGCTCATTATTTGCTCAAATACTCATCAAAAAATTATTAGTGTGGACTTAACAGAAGATGTGAAGGAAAGTTGAAAGATGTAAAATGACTAGGTATTTATAAAACCATAAACATGTTTTATAAGACCACATGAATCAAGTCCTCTTTCATCCTGTGTATTCCTGAGGTTGGCTTCCTGTCCTTGAACCTTCTTCCACCTGCATCAGAAGAACATTAAAGGCCAGGACCCTGCCCTTCAACACAGAGGCCTGTTGAGGCCTCACACGTGGGCTTCTGACTCCACATGCTCTTTTGTTCCCCACGGAACGTTCAATTTCTGGACGCTGTTAGAGCTTCATCCAACGTGGTCTTACCTCCTTCAAAAAAAAAAATCTTTAAACTTTCTGGTTTCTAAATCACTGCATACCCTCAGTGTTCTTATTAATATGTGTCCGGAGTTTTCTTCATGTTCTTGCTTGGTTATGATGTTCTTCATGCTTTTTCTTTCTTTTCTTTTAGGTACTGGGGATTGAACCCAGGGGCACTTGACCACTGAGCCACATCCCCAGACCTTTTTCTATTTTCTTTTGAGACAAGGCCTTGCTAAGTTGCCTAGGGCCTTGCTAAATTGCTGGGGCTAGACTTGAACATGTGATCCTCCTGCCTCAGCCTCCTGAGCCACTGGGATTACAGTCGAGTGCCACTGTGCCTAGCTTCCTGCTGTTTCTCTCTAGCATTTGAGTTGAACTTTGGTTCATAGTTCAGGTCTGTCACCTGCAGGTGGGTTCCTGTCACCGGTCCTCTCAACTCTTTTGGTCTTAGGAGGAGGATAAAGAACAAAGGTTCAATGACAGGAAGCCACCCTCAGGAACAGACTGACAAGAGCACTTCACTTAAATGGTTTTATAAAATATGCTTACAATTTTATAAATACCTATCATTTTACATCTTCCAACTTTCCTTTGTATCTTTTGTTAACTGTACACTAATAATTTTTTGATGAGCATTTGTAAAAATAACGAGCTTTGTGTGCAGTACATTTATTTACAAGTGTATTTAAACTTGGCTAGAAAGCAGTACTTCTACCAAAGGTACTGCAGGAAACACAGTGAGCCTTGGGGACGTAGTCACTCTTGTGTCTATTTAATGACTCCAGTTGCAAACGCTTTGTAAATAGGAATGTGAGTGAAACAGGGTCCCAGACTTCAAGGCGCTGTGGGGCCCAAGCGGCAGATACACAGCAGGTCCCTCCACTTGGAGTGTGAAGAAGGCATGGTAGTCGGGGTGAGTGGGGGTGAGTCAAGGTGAATGGGGTGCTAACCTGGGCAGCAGAGCTTGGCACGACTAGTGCTGGTGTCCGCATCTTGGAGCGTGAGTCCACATTTCCACACGCAGTGTCAGGACAGGCTCTCAGGGAGAAGGATGGGCATGAACAGAGCACAAGGTCCGTCTTCCATTCAGACTTGTCAAGTGTGTGGTGCTGACCTTGGGTCCAACAGTCAGTGGAGACTTGTGAGGGTGTTAAGGACCCGTGTGTTTTGCTGAGGGCTCCAAAGTTTATCCTTAAATTTTGGAATATAATATATTTTTATTTGAGGGCTATGTTATCCTCTATGTAAGGGTGAGGGCCTTCTGGCTGTGTTGTGGTGGTGAGGAAAAGCAGCTCAGGATCCTTCCAGAAGATTCCAGGGTGAAGGAAAAGCAGCTCAAATATGAATAAAAATACTAAGACTGAAAGGAAATACTTACAGAACAAGATTACAGGAAAAGGCATTAAAAGATGAGTGGACCCCGTTCCCCAACTTGCTCGTGTCCTCTTGCAGGTCAGTGAGAAGGGTCCATAGTTGGGTGTGTACAACCCGCACAGCCAGAGGCAGTCCAGAGCAAAGCCTGCCCCAAGATGTGTGGGGCTGCAGCAAACATGCAGAGATGGCCCGTCTACAGAGTGATCTGAATTACAATATAAAATCCAGGTGCCCACCAGGTACTGTGGTTCCTCAATAGAGAAGTGGAAGGAAGATTTAGAGGTACTCACACACCCAGTCAGTGCCCTTAGGGTGTCTTCCCAGGGCCCAGGCACCCCTCTGCCTGTTCAGGATGGAGACCGTCTCCTGGCGGTCACATCCTTTCCCTTTCATTGAATGTGCTATTCGTAGCTAATCTCATGTTTCCCACCAGGAAGGAAAGTTAGCGAAGCTGGTGTCCTTCATAACGCCAGGGACTGGACCCAGGGATGCCTCGCCACTGAGCTAGATCCCCAGGTCTGTCCTCCTTCTTTTCTCCCTCCCTCCCTCCTTCCCTCCCTTCCTTTCTTCCTTCATTCCTTCCTACCTTCCTTCCTTTCTCTTTTTTCTTTTTCTTTTTTCTTTCTTTCTTTCTTTATTTAAAAATTTTGAGACAGGGTCGCACAAAGTTGCTTAGGGCCTCATAAGTAAGTGAGGCGGGACTCAAACTTGCAATCCTCCTGTCTTAGCCTCCCGAGTCCCTGGGATTACAGGCACACACTGCCACACCCAACTCATGAAACAATCTAGAAATTCACTGTATCTCTCAGGAAACTCTCAGGGTGCTTTAGCCAGGGGCCATCTTGAGAGTTTTTACTATTGGAAACTCTGCTGCTTTGGGGGTCAGAGCAAACTCAAACCTCAGTGTTCCCCATGGACACTCTGACCCTCTGACAGGGCAAGCAATGGCCCTAAAAGACACTCGTGGCTTGGGAGGGTGTCTCTGACACAAACTGCCTAGAGGTCTATACAGAGGGAACACAGCTGCGATGGGACACAAGGGGAGGCCACTGCTCTCTGCAATCAGCAGCTCCAGCTGACCTGCCCTCAGTCACTGGGAGCAATGCCTGTTGCCTCTAGTTTCACACAGAGGCCAGATCTGAAGGCAGCATATTGGGATGGAGGGTAACAGGTTGCTTGGTTCCTGCAAGAACCCCCAGGAGCCACAGAGCTCAGTGGTTCAATGCCTGCCCCCAGCACCAGGCCTTGGAGACTTCAGCATGTGACAAGTCCCAGGTGCACAGACTGCAGACTCAAAATACCTGAAGAGGATATATCCTGGGGAGGCCAGCATTCTGCCTTGACCTGTTACATGGGAAATACCCGGCAGGCTACATTCTGCCGTAACCGGTTTGGCAAGAGCTGAGGGAATTTAAACAAGCAGGTCTACAACCCTCCACCCTCCTTCCCTACCATATGTGGTAGATTCCAGCCTTAGAAGATGAAATCAGCAAAGCCCACTACCACCTGCCCCCACATGCATGTCCAAGCTCTCAGCTACAAGGGATTTTTGACCCATTTTTTATTTTTATTTTTTAGATTAAAATATTGTTTGATTTTATTTTATTTTTTTATTGATTGTTCAAAACATTAAAAAACTCATGATATATCATCTTTCATACATTTGACTCAGGTGGGTTATGAACTCCCATTTTTACCCCAAATACAAATTATAGAATCACATCGGTTACACACTCACATTTTTACATAATGGCATATTAGTGACTGTTGTATTCTGCTACCTTTCCTATCCCCTACTATCCCCCCTCCCATCTTCCCTCTCTACCTCATCTGCTGTTGTTCAATTCTCTCCCTTGTTTCCCCCCCCCTTCCCCTCACAACCTCTTATATGTAATTTTGTGTAACATTGAGGGTCTCCTACCATTTCCATATGATTTCCCTTCTCTCTCCCTTTCTCTCCCCCCACTCGTCTCTGTTTAATATTAATCTTTTCCTCATGCTCTTCCTCCCTGTTCTGTTCTTAGTTGCTCTCTTTATATCAAAGAAGACATTTGGCATTTGTTTTTTAAGGATTGGCTAGCTTTGCTTAGCATAATCTGCTCTAATGCCATCCATTTCCCTGCAAATTCCATGATTTTTGTCATTTTTTATTGCTGCGTAATACTCCATTGTGTATAAATGCCACATTTTTTTTATCCATTCAATCTATTGAAGGGCATCTAGGTTGGTTCCACAGTCTAGCTATTGTGAATTGTGCCGCTATGTTCATTGATGTGGCAGTATTCCTATAGTACTCTCTTTTAAGATCCTCAGGGAATAGTCCGAGAAGGGTGATAGCTGTTGACCCATTTTTTTAAATCTTCATCTATTCTATATTTTCCCACTTTGTTTAAAGTTTTAAAATTATTATTTTTTCATTTTTTTATTTCATTGAATTTTTTAGACTTTTTTCACTTTCTTTTTCATTTTTATTAATTCTTTTCCTCTTTATTACCCTTAAGTGTTTTAGTTTTCATTTTTGTTTAATTTTTAGACATATCTTCTTTCTCTCCCTCTCTCTCTCTCTTTTTTTTCCTAAATCTAGTGCTGGGAGCAGAGTCTGGGGTGTGGGGTGGTTGGGTGTGTGTTCAGCTGCTGAGCTACATGCCCAGCTGAGAGGAACAAAACTCAGCTCTGACCACAGCCCGGTCCTGCTCAAACCCTTGGAGACACTTCCACTTATAGAAAAGGGAGGACATGGGCTCCCAGCTGTTGAACCAACCCCTCAGGGGCACAGCTAGTGGGGGGCTGAGGTTCAGCTCGACAGTAGTTTCAAAGAGAGAAGACACAGTGGTTGCTGACAGCACATCTCCTAGGTGCCCTCTCTAATGTAGCCGCAGCCTGATGCAGAGTGGGTAAGAAAGAGAGTCCCGCAGAGGGAGCTGGGACTCCAGGCCTGGCCCCCAAGGACAGCACCTCACTCTGCACAAGTGTTAAGGCGTAAGACTAGAGATTGTGATAAAGAACCAAATAGAAATCTTGAAAAGGAAACAGTCAACAAGTCAGAGAAAACTTCAGTTGAAACCTCAATAACAGACTAAATCAATCAGAAGCAATAATATCAGAGCTGATGGAGGCAGCAATAAAGAAAAAATAAGAAAGAGATCTCTGGGATACCATCAAGAGACCCAATGTCCCAAATAATTAGCACTACAGAGGGAGAAGAGCTACATGCAGAGGGAATAGAAAGCAGATACCATGAAATAATAACAGAAAATAGCCCAAGTCTTTGGAAGGACATAGACACTCATATAGGAAACATTCCGAATCCCCAAAAGACAGGTCCAGAAGAAAACCTCTAAACCACATAATCTATTTAAATTTCCAGCACCATAGAAAAAAGAAAGACTATTAAAAACTGCATTAGGGAAATGTCAAATTATATTTAAAGGTAAACCATTAGACTAACAGCACATTTCTCATCAGAAACTCTGAAGGGCAAAAGGTCACAGAATAACGTATTTCAAGTCCTGAAAGAAACTGCCAACCAAGATTATTGTATCCAGCAAGGTTGTCCTTCAGAATTAAAGAAGATATAAAACCTTTCAAGATAAACTACGTGAATTCATGACCAGTGGGACAGCATTATCGAAGATGATTAAGGTTATCTTACACTCAGAAGAGAAAGAAAGGTCTCAGGATGGTCCACTATGTATCTCTAGATCTGAGGTGAAGAAGAACATCATGACAGAAGAGTATGGCAGAGGAAAGCAGCTCAGGGTGTGGTAATCAGGAAACAGAGGAAACAATGCTCACCAGACAAGATGTAAACCCCAAAGGAATGCCTTCAGCATCCCCACCCCGTACAGTTACCACCCAGTTCATCCATACCAGTGGACTAATGGCCTCGTCAAGTTAAAGCTCACATAACCCAGTAATTTCACCTCTAAACTTTCTTTCGTTGCCTTACACATGAACTTCTAGGGAACAGCTCAACTCTAGGAACCCCAATAACTAATAAATTTCTAAGATGAATAAAAGCAGAAGAAATACACATAGAGTATCCAAAACAAGCAGAATAAGATCAACAAAATGATAGGAACAATTATGTACCTTTGAATAATAACTGTGAATGTAAATAGCCTTAACTGTCCAGTTAAAAGACACAAACTGGCTGGACGAATTTGAAAACAAGACCCAACATTATGCTAATTACAAGAAACTTACCTTGCCTGCTAAGACATACACAGACTGAAAGCAAAAGAATGGAAAGACACATTCCAAGGGAATGGAATCTGAAAGCAAGCAGGTATAGCAGTAAGGTCCTTGCTTAGCATCTGGAGAGCCATCTTAAGTGACAGCCACTATTATAAGAAAAAATTTGCTTTCCTGCTCCAGACCATTTCTGAGAAAGGCTCACCACTTTCTCATACCAACCCCACCCTTAACCGCCTGTATTAGGATCTGCTTGGATCTAATCTCTGAGCCTGCCCCAAAAAAGTCGCGGATCCTAAACCTGTATTGCCTCTCTCCATCTATGAAGAGATGGCCTTTATTTGTCAGCTCTGACAAATAAACTCTGGTGTGTATCTCTGCTTGGTCTCTGTCTTTCATTTCTCGCTCGCCCGTCTCCCAGTTCCTTGCTTTCCTTTCAGTAGCTATATTTGTATCTGACAAAATAGACTTTGAAACTAAATCAGTTACAAGACACACAATAAGTCACTATATATTTATTAAAAAATACATTAAGAAGATATAATTATAAATATATATTCACCAAACATCGGAGCACCCAATTTTATAAAACAAATGCTACTAGACATAAAGAAACAGAGACCAATACTTCATTAGTGGGTGACTTCAATAACCCACCATCGATAAATAAACTATTCAGACAGAAATGAACAAAGAAATAACAGTTAAATTAAACTATAGATCAAATGGACTTAATTTAGAGGGCTAAATGGACTTAATAGCCCTCTACAGCATATCCCATCCAAAAGCTGCAAAATACATGTTATTTTCTCCAGCACATGGAGGTTTTTCCAAAACAGGCCATATATTAGGCCATATAATGCATGTCAACAAGAAAATTTTGAAATAAAATTCTTTCAACTTATCAGATCACAATGGAATGAAACTAGAAATCAAGAGCAGCAGAAACTGTACAAACATATGGAGACTAAATAACATGATTGAACAGAAATTCAACATCCTTTCATAATAAAAGTCCTGAAGAAATCAGGTATGGAAGGATCAATGTAATAAAAGCTGCAAATGATAAACTCACAGCCAACTTCATACTGATTGGGGAAAAACTAAAAGCATTTCCTCTAAGATAAGAAACAAGACAAGCCAGGGTGCATGTGTGTAATCTCAGTGGCTTGGGAGACTGAGGCAGAAGGATCATGAGTTCAAAGCCAGTCTCAGCAAAAGCCAGGTGCTAAGAAACTCAGTGAGACCCTGTCTTAAATACATAAAATACAAAATAGGGCTGGCTCAGTGGTCAAGTGCCTCTGAATTCAATTCCCGATACCTCTCCCTAAAAAAATGAAACAATACAAGATAGTACTCTTATTTGATGTAGTACTAGATATGCTAGCCAGAGCAATCAGGGAAGACAGGAGGAAGCCAAATTACCCCTGTTTTCAGATGATATGATTCTGTACATAGGAAACCCCAAAGGTTCCACAAAGAACTTTTTAAATAGATAAAAAATTTAGTAAAGTAGCAAGATATAAAACCAATATACAAAAATAAGTAGCTTAGAAAGAAAAGTAGTTAAGAAAGAAATCAGGGTATTACTATAATTCCATTCAAAATAGCCACACACACATACACCCAAAAAGGTACTTAGAAATAGACCTAACTGAGGACATGAAGCCTCTATGATGGATCTTACAGAACACTGAGGAAGTACATTGAAGAAGACACTTTCTGGCAAGAGACTGCCCATGTTTATGGATTGGGGTACTGAATACTGTTAAAATGGCCATACTACACAAGACAATCTACAGATTCTGTGTAATACCCACTGACATTATTCAGAGCACTAGAAAAAACAATTCTAAAATTTATACGGAAACACAAAAGACCTCAAATAGCCAAAGAGATCCTGAGCACAGAGAGCAATAATGGAGGCAACACACTACTTGATTTCAAAACACAGTACAGAGTCATAGTAACAAAAACAGCATGGTATTGGCATGAAAACATATCCATGCACCAATAGAACAGGATGGATAATCCAGAAATGAATCCACACATCTTTAGCCAACTGATTCTCCACAAGAGCACCAAAAGCACAAATTAGAGAAAGGACTGTCTCTTCCACAAATGGAGCTGGGGAAACTGGATATCCACGTTTGGAAGACCAAAATTTGAGTTCTTATCTCTCATCCCACAGAAAATTCAACTCATAATGAATCAAAGACTATACTGTAACAACTGAAACCTTGAAAGTACGAGGAGAAAAGATGGGAAACGCTTCACAATATGGGCACAGGCAGCCGTTTCCTGAAGACACCAATAGCCCAGGAAACAAGAGCAAGACAGAGAAAGGGGGTAGCATCAAATTAAAAACCTTCCACACAGCAAAGGAAACAACCAAAAGAGTGAAAAAAAAAAACAGCCTGAAGAATGGATGAAAGTCTTTGCTAACTTAAGGTTTAATATTCAGAATATATTTAAAATAGAAAGACAAATAATATAGTTAACTTATGAGCAAACAATCTGAATAGGTACTTCACAAAGGAGGAAGTACAAATGGAAATGTACATATGAAAATGCTCAGTATTGCTTGTCATCAGGGAAATGCAGATCAAAAATGCATTGAGACTCCATCTCATCCCAGCTAGAATGGTTATTATCAAACAAAACAAAAATAACAAATGCAGGCAAGGCTGTGGAGAAAAAGGAACCCATGTACACTCTTGTATAGCCACTATGAGAAAAGATATGGAATTTCCTCAAAAAACTGAAAATAATTACCTATGATCCAGCTATACCAGTCCTGGGTATACCCTCAGAAGGAATGAAACCAAAGAGACACCTGAGTGCCCGTGTTTATGGTGGTACTATTCACAACAGCCAAGATGTGGAACCAGCCTTGATGCACATCAACCATTGAATGGTGTGGAGAGCGGTGATTTGGACCATGGTCTTTGACTACCTCAGAGCTGTGGCTGTGCTTTGCCCTGGGGACTTTCTGTGCAGAGGTGCAGGATGAGATTGCCCAGGAGCTAGGGTGATGCAAAAGCATGGAACAACAATGGTCTTGACCTTGAGCCTAGACACTGATTGGAGAAAAACTGAAAGCATTTCCTCTAAGATAAAAAACAAGAACAAGCCATGGTACGTGTGTGTAATCCCAGTGGCTTGAGAGACTGAGGCAGGAAGATCATGAGTTCAAAGCCAGTCTCAGCAAGACAGCAGTGCTGGGGATAGAGAAGTCTGAGCATAACAGGGCAACCACAATATCCTGCAAGTGCTATGACCTTCAACCCTGTCTGCCTTGCAGAAACTTTCCCACCTATAACCTTTTGATGATTAAACCTGTATAATAAATGGGCTGTTCTGGCTCTGGGTCACGTTCCCCCATCAGAGGTCAGTGTCCCACCTGGTCCTAGCTTTCTCTTTGTAAATGCTTGTGTGTCTTTCTTAATTCCCCATTGCCCCTTGCCAGTCCTTAGGGTTCAGCCATGCAGGTCACAGCAGAATGGAGAAGAAAACATGGTGTATGTATTTACAATGGACTATTATTCATTCATAAATAAACCCTGTCATTTACAGCAAGATGGATGGAGGCCCTCATGTTAAGTGAAATAAGCCAGACACAGAAATACTAGTATTACATGTTTTCTCTCAAATGTAAAAGCAAAGCAACAGCCACAAATCCCTGACAGTAGAAGAAAGCCTATGATGGATGGGAAAGGGGTGTGGGTGGGTGTGGGGAGTGGACGGATCAATGCTCCATCTACGTATGCATGATGAGACCCACTCACTGGCACGATTAATAGGTGTGTTGATAATTATCATCCTAATAACAATTTCATAAATCAAAGTCCATTTCCTCAATCCTTCAGTCAAAGAATGAAGCTGTGCCGGCAACCCTAAGGGACTGGGCTCCAGTGTGAATCTTGGCATTGAGCTCATTCCAGTATCAAAGGCATAGGCCGTCTGACATAATCACAACTTCACAGGGGTTGAGAACATGCTCCACCCCAACAGATCCCCAAACAGAGCACCTCAGTCTCCTTAAAAAAAAAAAGTAGAAGACAAAATATATAATAGAGGCAGACATATTTTCAGTATTATGAGGAATCACTTTATTTTATATTTTGCTTTTTCTCCCGTTGCCCATATAAGCAGGACACAGGGGTTTAAAATCATTTAAAAAGGAACCTTCAGCCAGGCGTGATATCCCAGCGGCTTGGGAGGCCGAGACAAGAGGATTGCGAGTTCAAAGCCAGCCTCAGCAACAGCAAGGTGCTAAACAACTGAGCCACATCCCCAACCCTGTTTTGTATTTCCAAAAATACAAAACATGGCTGGGTATGTGGCTCAGTGGTCCAGTGCCCCTGAGTTCAATCTCCGGTACCAAAAAAAAAAAAAAACAAAGGAACCTGCATAAAATTAAAACTTTTTTTTTCTAATGTTGTTTTAAAATCCAGAAAGCTGTTAATGTTCACTTTAGAAGTAAATCTTTTTTTCCAGGCTTTTAGAAGTGGCTAGCATCTGGGCTGGATTAAAGAAGCCAGTCGCCTGGGACCTCAGTGGAGGCAAGGAAAGCTGAGTGTGGGAAAGAAGAGAGAAGATGACCCCCAGTGACATTCCAAGGTTTCTTCTCTGCCCTTTGTCTCCTGCTCTGGATTTGTGGCTTGTTTGGATTCAACATTTTGGAGGACTAGGTAGTATTTTTGCATCTTCTATAACCTCCTTTGAAGTAATTTTATCAGGTTTTTGGACTAACTTTCCTCTCTAGGTTTCTAGCCCCTGGTTGATCCCTAGCATGCCGAGCCCATGGCCACTGGACCCCTTTAGAGCAGTATTGAGAAATGTGCCTGCTAACAGGTGAAACAGAGGGAGTACTGAGGGCCACCGGCTGGGTCACCCAGGTGTTGGAGCCTTCCTTCCTCCCTGTCCTCCTGCAGAGCAGCAGCTTTGCCTGTGTCCAGTGAGCAGGGGCACTGATCTCTGCAAGACGCTGGCTCTTCCTCTTGTCTGCTGGGTGCAAGGAGCAAGGGAGCCGGTGCAGGAAGATTCCCACTGCTTTGCTGGAAGTGGGACTCCCAGCACAGACCTTGAACCTTTTACAACTCTTACCTGCAGGCTGACAATGAACCCTGCCACGGGGACTCCATTGCCACAAACCATTTTCATCCCCTGTAGCAATCGTGAGCGCAGTTCTGTGGACACTTCTTCTACAGCCAGCTGTGGCCCAGGGAAGAGCAGTTCTTCTCAGCCCATGGATGCTGGGGCCCGCCAGCAGCACATCCCTATGGGTCACTGTGTGGAGCAGAGGTCTCGGGAGGTTTCATGCCCATTTTAAATGCATATTCTCTGGGCATTTAACCCTCCTTTCATCAACTATAAGGGCAATTCTGTCTTTTCTACTTAATACCAGCCATCACTTATTCTATGCTTCTGAAAGTCATCTGGATACCTGCAGCATCTCCTAGGGAGTAAATTCTGTATTCCAGGAGAAAGGACAGGCAAGGTGGAGGAGAATATGAAATAGTTTAGCAGCCTGAGACCCATGAGAAATCTCCTTGGCCCTGCCAATACCTAATGGCTAGGTCTGAAGTTCTTCCAGGGAAACATCTCTTTTTTCCCCTAGCAGACACAGAATATCCCCACTTACAATGGGAAGAAATCATAGTTATTGATCTAGCAGCCAAAGAAGGAAGGTTGGGGAAGATCCTCAACCCATGGGCTTGTGGGGGAGTGAAATGTCTTTCTGGTCCCTGTAGCATCTTGGTAAGGGGGAATGATACCATCTCTGCAGGCTCAGCCTGCCCAGAGGAATCTGAAGGATCCAGGATTGTCATGAATGGACACAAATGTATCAGGATTCCATTCTTTCCCAAACAGGACTCTGCACACAGTAGAAGGATCAGACCTTGGCTCTCACTTAAACCTTTCTTGGAACTTGGTTACTTTGAAGATTAAGGGTATTTGCTACTTTCTTAGCACAGGATAAGCAAGACCCTCTGGCTTCTACACTAAAATTTAATTGCCTATTAAGGGCTCTCAACTTTCTGTTTTCTTTCCCCAGAACTTCAAAGGACTTTAGCAATAGCAATTTAATTCCACTGGTCTCATATTTATCATTCTCTCCATATTTCCCCAACACCTGACACATCTCACCAGCTCATGCATTCTCTGTTAATAGAGGATCCCGGTTCGCCAATGCTGCAGGTCCCTGTGAACTTCCTGCATGAAACACAAAGGAGTCCTATTGACAGCTAGATTGCAGGTGACCCATTTCCAAATCACAGGTTAGTACTTGCTTTCTTGTACTTCCTTATTGTGGACCATCACCTGTCCAAGGTGGATTTACCAAGAAGCAGATTCTGAGATGGGTATCGATGCGTACGCCTGTGTACAACAGGGGAGGAGAGCAGGATAGGGCAGGATTGGACAGGGGAGAATCCCATTCAAGGGCTCACTGGCCATTGTCCACGGCAGTTCTATGGAATCATACTGAGCTGGATCAAGGGGGGCAAGCACTTACAGATGAGCTAATGGACACTGCTTCCCTGGAGGAAGTGCTGCCTTGGACAAAGCAGCTTTCTCCAGTTCAGGGAATACCAGGAGGCTGGACCTCAAGGCACCATCTCCCAGCAGTCCTGACGGAGGTGAGAGAAAGAGTGCTTCCTCCCTGAAGAGCAATTTTGACAGTGTCTCACAGTGTTCACCATAAAATTCAAATAAAGTGTAGCTGAGCATTGAATGAGGTGCATGAAACCTCAGTTGTCTCCTGGATGACTGGCCTTTGGGAGTAGAATACAGAACTTCTGTTTCTTAGTTCTGGTGAGGAGAAATTGTGCAAATCCAGAAGAGGAGGATTTCAGCAAGACTTCTGTTGCCTTTTTTCCTTCTTATAATACACATTCCACTGAGTTTGCCTCTGCAGAACATTAGGAATAAGAGACATTCAGACTATAAGACATTCAGTAATTTTTATTTTTGAAAAAATAACGGTGGGAATATGTCTAACTGGTAATCCCCCCTCCCCAAAAGAAAAGATCAATTAATATCATGGAAATTTAGGAAAATATTTACTATAAGTAACTAAATACTTATAGTATTGCTATTTTTTACTATGCTAATTTTAAAATTAATATGAGAGAATCCAAAGATTACTAGCATAGTTTTGGTCTTTCATGATTAAAAATTATAGCAAAAATGTGAAAATCTAAAAATAAAGTATCAACTTCCTTACATTTTTTCATATTGGCACCATCTAATTATTGCAATTATCTGACTTTGCAGGCAGCTTCTAAAATAATTTATTGATTATTAAAAATTAATTATTAACACTGAATGGAAACAAAAACCATGTAATCTAAGAATCCTCATTTTCAGATTAAAAAATGAGATTAGTTATGAATTTAAATTTCTGAAGTAAATAGAACTTAGAGGAAGAAACTGGACTTGGGGAAAAGAGAGAGAATAAGACATTTGCCTCTGTAAATTGGGTTTCTTTTGCTGACCAGTAATCTCCTTTTATATTCAGTATTTCATAGTCTTTTCTGCTCATGTACTAACATTGCCAAAAATTCAAATCAAACTGTTAGAGAATAGTAGGCTTCTTTTCTTAAGTCATCGAGGAGTGCCTAAGCAATTGACAACAAAGGCAGAAGACAGAAAATCTAAAAGGAAAGTAAAATTCTTAAATACTTTGTACAACGATTCATATTCTTTCATATTTAGTGACTCATTTCATGGACAGTTTAAAAATCAACACAACGCAAATTTAAAGGAAGGACTCAGATTTGTTGAAAGTTTAACTTTTCTTCTCTTTCTTCCTCTACTTCTTCACCTTCTTTCTGTTTAGTAACAAAAGAAATCTACTGCAAATGAAAATGTGGTCAGTGAGCTCAGAAGACAACTTTGAGATATCCATAGAGTCATCTTAAGGTAAAACAAATATAATTCCTTGATGAGAAATGCATTAAGAGGCAAAAGAAAAAAAGAAGTTCCTGTATCAAAGGTAGACTTACTTTCTACATGTACAAAAGTGAGCCCCAAACAGCTCACAAGTATTTTTAGCAAGAAATATTGTCTGTAAGATCCACAGTGGTGCCGATGACTCAGATAAAAACATTGCTTAATTATTCAAAGGCTGTAAAATCTGTGTTGACTTACAGTACAAAGAGCAAAGAGAATATCCAAGTTAATAAACTACCCAATAATCTCTACAAACGAATATGTTGCACCTGTTTATAAATTTGACTTCCAGAGTACAAAGAAATATCAGGAAATGCCGCAGAGGCCTCTACTGTGATCTTGTGACTTCTCTCTCTCTCTCTCTCCACAGTCCCCCTGCCTCTTCTCTGAGGCCAGTTTAAACCTAACCAGTTACTTGATCTGATTTTTCCCGAAGCTCACCACCCATTGCTGATCAGTGTACTTTAGTTCTAGGTCCATCACCTCTCTACCCTTCTGCTCAAGCTTCTTCACATTACCAGGGCTCTGGCCTTTATTGACTGATTTAGTCTCAACTGTAGCGTGTAGCCCCTAGAGTCAGGGACTACTCTTTGGGCACCTCTTTTGTCCCTGATAACACCTTCACTGCCGCCTCATTTTCCTTCTGTAAAATGAGAGAGCATTCAAGTTTCCTTTTCCTGGGTGTGGCCGACTGAGGGACGTGAAGGTCAGGCAGCCAGTCTCAGGAGTGAATGACTCCTGGGCCAGTAACAGAGCAAGAGGTTGTGGGATAGGTGTCTGGTAACTTTTTAATTTTTATGAAGGGATTTTAAAGATAAGAAATTTATTTTAGCAAAGCATCCATGGTTTCCCTGTGATATTGGGACTCCTTCACCTCAGTCAATTTCACTTGCCTTCAAACCATAAAACAAACTCTGGGCTTTCCTTTCTTCTGGTATAATTTTCTTTCGTTATTTACACAGGATGGTTGCACATTTACTCTAGAGAAGAGAAGGAAAGAGATGGAAAAGACATTTTGAAAGACCTGTGTCATTGAACCACCTATGCAGCTTGAATCTACTAAGAGCAGTCTCTCTCTGGGTGCCATGCATGCTGTTTATCTGTGGGTAAATTACCACTGGCCACACCCAAGGCAGACATCAAAGGGGCCCAAAGTCCCCCAACAGCAAGTGGCCAAGCTTTGTTGGAGATTGTGGAAACTGGTTGATAAAAGTCTGTCAAAGCCAACAGTTGTGAGTGTCCCAAGGACAGGAACAAATGCACTAGGTGGCTCTGCACAAGGCCCTTCCCTGTTGCAGTGTCAGCCCCCGTCAGAGTTGAATGACTAGCTTCCTGCACATTAGTCTGAAGCATTCACCAGCATCTCTGTGTTGTTTTTTTGTTTGTTTGTTTGTTTACTTGCTTTTTTGTTTTGTTTTTTGTTTGGTTTTTAGGTTTTGCTCATTCTGGAGAAGTTCTCCCAAAGAACCGTTATTGGGGCCTGGAGATATTTATGTCCATGGAGTGTGGACACTGTTGGAGATCTGTGTGACCTGTTCTGAACAGGCCACCTCCCATCTTCTGCTTGGAAGTCCAGCCACCAGGTCCACTGTGTCACTGAGGCATCGCTGAGGCTCCCATGAGCAACTCTTACATGACGTTAGTCAGAACAGCCACAAGCTGGACACGGCCCTGCACGGCTGCAGAGGACCACGTCCACAACCTGCAGGCCCCACACGCAGGGGACCCCACTTGGCAGTAAAGCAGGATAAATTGATGATGCTCTCAGAAACAGACCAAGCTGAGACCTGTCGTGCTGAGTGAGTGACGCAGTCCCCGGAGGGCATGCGCTGCACCATCCTGTATATACACAGTCCCAGCCCAGGGTATAAGAGATCAGGGAACGCCCTGGGACCAGCTGGCAGGCGACAGGAAGGAAACCTGTGGAGTGAGGCACAGTCCATGCTGAAAGGCAATGAACAACCCAAGTGCGTTCGCTGGTCATGCCTGAGCCAACCTACACGTGAGATGTCCCCTTTTATAGGTCTCAGAGGAACATCAAATGCTATAAGCAAAATTAAATTCTGGTTAACAATGCATGCTGAAATTCGTGGAGCGAAGTGTGCCTGTCGTTTTTAGAAGCACCACAAAGTTAGCTGTGTTCCACTGCTGGATTTCAGGAGGAGGACGGGGTGAATGTGCACTAAATACAGTATTAATGGCAAACAAGTGTGAGTCTGGGGGTGCTCACATGCATTACTCTCAATCCTGTGCTATGGTTTTTTTTTTTATTAGTTGCGCATGACAATACAATGATCTTAACATATCATGCATTTGAATCTAATGGGGTATAATTTCTTATTTTTCTGTATGTACAGGTTGCAGAATCACATTGGTTTTACAGACACATATACATACAGCAAAAAACAAAACAAAACAAAACAAAAAAACCCTGTGCTATATTTGACAGCTTCCCTACAATGACGAGGGGGAAATGGGAACACCGGCTAATTTTCTCACAGGTTTATACTTAGTGAGCCTTGTTAAATTTCCCCAAATTTGACTGCATCTACCATTTTTTGGCTTATAGAAAATTTATAATTGAAAAGAACTCCCATATGTCTCGGGAGAACAAGGAGTCTGGGTATAGGAATATAAACATGGCAATGTTGTTATATAAACTATCTTTCAATACTATTTAGAGTGACTTCATTAGTATTGAATGAAAAGTTCAAATGACTATAAAGTAAGTTCAAATCAAATGGCCTATGAAGTAAGCCTAATTTTCCTTATGGGTTAGGATTTCCTAAATAAGACAGATTAGCTACCCCAAACTTTTGTTTTTAATGATCATGATCTCTAATAACCTCAATTGTTGAGGGCTCAGGCATGCCCTAGAGTAAGGACAAGTTCAGGCATCTGCCTTGGCAATCAAAGTTAGCCTACTGAGTCTAAGCTCTTCACCTTGTAATCTCCTTCTGTGTGTGTGTGTGTGTGTGTGTGTGTTGGGGGTTGAACCCAGGGGTGTTTTACCACTGGGCTGTATCCCTGGCCTTTTGTCTCTAATTTTAATTTTATGCTTATTTATTTATTTACAGACAGGGTCAGCTACATTGCTAAAGCTATCCTTGAACATGCGATTCTTCTGCCTCAGTTTTCCAAGTAGCTAGGTCCCTTACTCTTTCATAATCTCTTTAAAACTTCCCCCAAACTCCATAATAGAACATTGGTCAACTTTGTTTAATGCATCTTTCATGAGTTGTATTTAAAATTAAGTACTTGATCATTTTAGAAAATTTGAAAAGAATGTGAGAGAGAATGAAATTCATATTTTACCAAAAGGGGAAACATTATATCGGTTTCCTTTTTTAAAAGTTTGTTTTCACTTGGATTAGTTTTTGTGTATAATTTTGCATCGATATTGATTTTTTTCCCTGTGATCTGAATATTTCAACAATATAATAATCATGATTACTTGATTAAATTCAGTATTCAAATAAATGTCTTTCTGCCATTTCCCTAGTGTCCATTCATCTGGTCATTGATTACATGGCGTTTATTGAGTGCCTCTGTGCTCTAGATTCTACACCAGGTGCTGAGAAAACATGTCCAGCAAAGCAGGGGTCACTCTTCTGTCATCAAACTGACCGTCTCAGAGAGGCCAAAGACAGCTGTAAGAAAACACCCCAAATCAGTAAATAAACACAAATTGTGCTCAGCACTGTAAAAAGGCAAAATCTCACAGAGTTGTGGGAGAGGACATTTCAGATGGCCTCATATTCCCTTGAGTTTTAGGAGACATGGCCACCACCGTGGTACACTTTTGGTATTAAGTCCGCACTTCATTTCTCTGGTGTTTCAACAGCATTATAAATTAAGAAAGTGGAGATTTTAGTTTGCTGTATCTGCATTCCCAAGCAGAGTGAGTGCAATTCACTGAACACAGCACTCGATAAATACATATCTGAGGGAGTAATGCTTTTCTACATTTATTTGGTTTTATCTTGAAGTGTTCTTGTTTCTGTTGGTGTTTTTTGTTTTATTTTTTGTACTCTCCTTCATTTCTTTCATGGCATGACATTCTTTATGAACGTAAAGTCTGAGTGTAACTTATAAGGATAAATAGGAATTAAACAAATTGGGAGCCAGGCGCAGTGGTGCCTGCCTGTAATCCCAGAAACTCTGGAGACTGAGGCAGGAGGATAGAGAGTTGAAGGCTATCCTCAGCAAAAGTGAGGTGCTAAGCAACTCAGTGAGACCCTGTCTCTAAATAAAATGCAAAATAGGACTGGGGATGTGGCTCAGTGGTTGAGTGCTGCTTAGTTCAATCCTCAGCACCAAAAACAAAAAACAAAATGAGAACTCCAATAGATATTGCTAAAGTCCCATTCCTGAGACTTCTCCATTAACACATTTTTTTTCTATTTAACATTTTGTCAGAGTTGGTTTTCACAAACGAGAGCATCATGGTCTATGGTCTCATTCTCACCCAGTGTATTTACAAATGAGATTTTAGCTATGTCTTTCTTTAAAAGAAATTCTTCAAAATATCTTACTTGTAACAGGAAGTAAGGCCTTTCTTAAGAAATCAGAGTCTGCATAAATGTTTGGGATTTTCCTATACTTTAGGGTACCAGAGATTCAATCCTCAATAGTAACCAGTCCTTCTGGGAACCTACACAGCAAAGAAATCTGCTAGTAATAAACAGAAGATAAGCGTGACCAAATTCCCAACAGTGTCCCTGTTGGATCTGCTCTTGCTCCACCGGGCACACTGAAGATGTGACCTTTGCGGATAAAATTGGAATTATATTTGTGATGGAATCTACTCGAGTTCCTCCTTATCCCAAAAGCATTGTTTTGGTTTGAATGGTTTCATGGCCTTAAAGGTAATTCACAGTCCAGAATGGTATTGGATAAATGAGAAATATTAAAAACATATTTCAGCAATTTTGGCTCACAAAGATATTCTAGATTTCATTTCTTTAGTAATGCTCTAAAATATAAGGCAGTGTGATTTATAGATATAATTTTTAAGCTCATGGGGAAATCCTAAAGAAAAAGAAATGGCTAAATAGAAAAAGAAATGGCTAAATTTATTTCTCCTAATAGTTTGATATTCAAACTTCCATTTTATATTGAATAATGTTAGAAAAACGTTTTCTGTGCTTTAGTGAGAGATTAAAATCTTGATTTATCCTTAATGTGAGGGAATAAATCCTATTATATACACACTCTGTGCTTCTAACAGATCTGAATCAATCTACATCCCTGGTGTCTCACAAGCAGAAGCTCCCTGGGGATGGAGAATGGGGGACAGGGTGACCTCATGAGTAGGAGACGTCCTTCTGTCTCTTCAAACTGAGTATTCAGAGTCACCACTCACCTAGTCTTCACTGTGCTGGTTTTTTATTTTGTTTTGCTTTCTTTAATTTTGTTTTGCTTTGTTAAATAGCACCCTTAGCCTTTGAGCCACAGACTGGAAAGTTCACAACTTGAAAATGAAATCAAAATTAGCCTTTTACTTCTACTTTAGGTTACTGGGAAAAAAATGTAAAAGTTAAACTACAAATCATCTCCCAATTAAACAAAATGATTGCATTTTTCTTGAACGGTGATGTTTTCTCTGAGTCCTTCTGCTTCTCAGATGTCTTGCTCAAATGACTTAGAGATTGTAGTCCCCAGAAAGATCTAGTTTTACCAATCTGAATGAATCCTAGTTAAGCTGCTTCCTGACTGAGAAAGGTAGCTATTAAAATCCTAGCCCAGGGAGGCCGGAACAGGCCCAACGGAAAATGGGTGTCCAGGAAAGCAGGCCCGCTCACTGCCAGAGAAGGGGGCATTTTAAAGCATTCCAAGGAGGCCAGAGATGCCACCAGAGTAACCAGTTGTGAGGAGCATCCATGACTCAGGAAAACCACCCTTGAGTTTGCATTTCAGCTACTGCTGCTTTCAGACGACTGCGAGGTCGATTTCAGCACAGCTCAAGAGAAGGTTGACCTGCTTGTGCTCACTCCCATTTCAGTGCCAAGATTGGTGCCAGAGGAATTCTACCTTCTCAGGTCTGACCTTCATCATCAGAAAAATGCACAAGTTTGATTTAGTGGTTGACAGATTCCAAAGCAGGATGATTACAGTAAAAATAAGCCTTCTGAAAAAAAAAAAAGACATTTTACTAACATTCAAACTATCTCCAATGGACATCCAGGAAGTCTTCCAAACGCCACTTAGGAAGATTCTTTTTGTTTTCACGCATATCAAGGAAAGTTAGTTCCTAAACACCTCTTGATCTTCTGTAGATAGAAGCAGGACAAAAAGTCTTTCTCAACCCTGGAAGTCTTAGGAATCGGCTGGTTTGCATTTTAATCATGGCTTTCGTGGGTACAGTAGAACCATCTAAATGCAAAATGTGATTATGTTTCTTTATTTTGCTTAAGAGTATCAGAGGTTCAGAATTGCATTAATTATCAACAATACCATAAATGGTCCACTGGAAGCCTGCCCGTTTATTTATTCATTAGAAAAAAATGAAATATATAATACCTAAACCCAGACTGTCTTATTACTAATAACTCAAAATCATCCTGTCCAAGCCTGGACCCAAATGATTACTTACTCATTCTTTTGTCAGAACTATTTCTTGAAACTTTGTTTCTCATTTTCTTGTTTTATAAATGTTAAGTATATGTCATATACATGTATGTTTAAAAATTATATTTTTATTTTGCAGGAATACTATTTTTAGTCTCCTAAAATGCTTTTATATTCAAACTGGCTGCACTAAGATCTCTATCTATGGTTGTATTTAGATGTAGTTTGCTGATTTCTTATTGTCACATAATATTCCACTGTGGCTAGATAGCACAACTCTTTCTTCTTCTAACAAAGCATTTGGGATGCTCACAGTTGGGTTGCTTTCCTGTGGAAGAAGGCACTGAGATTGATATTCTTGTGCAGGTGTCCAAGTGCCTCGCTTTCAACTATAAGCAGAAAGTCTGAGTCATGGCATAGACACATGTTGAATTCTAGACAATGATAAACTGTTTCGAAAGAATTTGCCTCAATGTGCACTTCCACCGCTTTCACAGAGGAGGTAGTATTGATCTCTACCTTCTGTTCTGAGTAATGCAAGATTACTTAATTTTTGGCAGTCACATATTGGATACACCTATTCTTGATTTTAATCTTCTTTCAATTATCTTATGTGTTAAAATATATTTTTCTATACTGTTTTTTGGTACTGGGGATTGATCCTGGGACACTTAACCACTGAGCCACATCCCCAGCTTTATTTTTGAGGTAGGTGCAGAAACTGGTCTTGAACTTGTGATCCTCCTGCCTCAGTCTCTTAAGCTGCTGGGATTCCAGGTGTGCACCATACTCCAGGTTGTTATTTTTAGAATATTTCCTTTAAGGTTTCTTTTGAGAACAATACTTGATATTAATGAGTAATAATTTGCCATGGTTTCTTTCTTTCCTTCTAATTTTTATATCTTTTCTAAGAAAAGCTAAGATTCGAAATATTTTAGAATACAATTTCTTCAAAAAGTCTCAAAATTTTATTTTTGACCTTAATAAATATGAAGTCAAATTTTATGTTCACCTTATGAATTGAAGCCACGTTTCCCCTCCATATGGCTAACCAAGTGCTTTCAGCTCTATTTTGTAATGCTCGATTTTAGTCAGCTTTTTTTGCTGCTGTGACTGAAAGATCAGACCAGAACAACTGTAGAGGAGGAAAAGTCTATGTGAGGGTTCAGGGTTTCAGAGGTCTCAGTCCATTGACAGCTGGCTTTATTCCTCAGGGCTGGAGGTGAGGCAGAACATCGTGGCAGAAGAATGTGGCAGAGGGAAGCAGCTCACATGATGATCAGAAAGCAGAAAGACTCCTCTCTCCAGATACGAAGTAAATGCCCCATAGCCACACCCCCAATGCCCACCTCCTCCAGCCACACCCACCTGCCTCTGGCTACCACTCAGTTAATCCCACCAGGGATTGATTCACTGACTAGGTTAAGACTATGACCCAGTCATTTCTTCTCTGAACCTTCTTGTTTTGTCTCACACATGACCTTTTGGGGGACACCACATATAATCCATAGCATAGTCCATCCTCTTACAATTGATCCACAATGTCACCTCTTTCGTTTACCAAAGTTCCATTTATGATTGCACTCTTTCTTAAGTTCTGTTGATTGATTAGTCTCTCCATGAACCAATACTATGCTCTTAATTACTAAAGCTTCATTACTAGTATTACTATCTGATAAAATGAGCCTTTCTTTCTCATTTTTCTTCTATGAAATCTCTTCATAATTCTTGGCCATTTTATCTTCCATATGTATTTTAGAATCGTATTGTCAATTTTCAAAAGTGTCCCTGATGGGATTTTATCTAAAAATCACAGAATTTTCACCTCAATTTAGGAAAATTGACATCTTTACAATGTTGCATTTTCTACACTAGAACACAGTGTATTTGACCAGAAACTTAACTTTATTTAAAGTCTTTTGGATAAACTTTATACTTTGAGATGCATAATTCTTATATATCTTTTGTTTGATTTGTTCCAAGTTAAATTTTGATCCAGGTTAAACATGATGTTTTTAGGTTGTATATTCTAATTATTTCGGCCATACCTTGCTTTCTCTCCCTGATTTCCTAATCCTGGGTTCTTTTCCTGCCCACTCCTCTATCACATTCTCTAATAGACGGAGTCTCATGCTTAGCTGACACATGTTAAATGAGAATCACCATCTCACCATGCTGAGCTTCTCAAATCTTCCCTAGTGTAACTCACAGAGTACCAACATTTTTATTATAAAGAAAAGTCAGCATTTGTCTTTTCTTCCTGTTTGGGAAAAAAAACTAACAAAGAATTTTTCTAGTTTCTTCATGGGCAGAATGCCCCAGCCTCATCCATCTCAATCCCAATTTGCACTGTGTCCCAAAGAGTCCTTCAGCAATCCTGAGAACAAGTATTAGAATGAATAATTAAGTCTGAGGATTTTAACTTATTGTGCTTCTGCTTGGAGATAAAAAGTACAAATTATTGCACAAGGTGTCTGAAAAGTACAATTGTAAATAAATGCTTAACATTGCTTATTCAAAGTTTCCCAAACTTATTTAACAATATGATGTTTTGATGATATGTTAAAATCCCTCAAGGTAGTCTTTAGGAAATGCAAGAGGAGAGATTGAGGAGTTTCTGTCTGATAACATGTCCAGTCTGCTGTGTGTGAGCACTAGTTTCTAGGGTCATGTCCATATTAACTCTACGCAGAATATGAAGAACACTGAATATATCTTTCCACTAAAACAATAGAAAGAAAAATTCTCCACTAGACACAGTTCTTCCATTTTTTTTATTAAATTGCTTCCCTTTTTTTCATTACCTCAAGAATATTAATGCCAGTGTATCCAGGCAACATTATGGGAACACTTATTATCTTATCAAACTTGGGTGATTAAATTGGTTGTCATATAAAAACGAGATATATGAATACCAGGAAATGGCTTTCTTCTATCTAAATACAGAAAAAAAAAAATCAAATGCCCTCTCACCAACTTCTCAGATTTCTGCAGACTATGGAGCAGTGGAGTGAGGGGTGGGGGTGGCCCAGGGGTAGGAAGTGGCCTTAGCTTGCACAAGGCCTTGGGATTGAGCCCAGCACAAAGGAAAGGAGGGCAAAGACCCCGTCTTTGGGATCTCTCTAACTCTCTTCCAAAATTCAAGGCTCTGGCTGAAGAAGTGAGAGTTAGAAATGAAAGTCAGAGAGGTGGATGGGCGAAACCAGCGACAGAGCTGAAATTCTTTTGGTGTTTGTCTTTCCTTCATTTGGGGGAGAGGTGCTGGGGATAAAACCTAGGGCCTTGGGTATCCTAGCAAGTGCTCTATCACTGAGATGCATCCCCAGCTCTTCTAAGAACATCTCTAAGTACAAGCTTCCATAAAGTCCATTTAAATTTTTTAAAAATGTAAAAAAAGTACCTTCTCCACAACACCTGCCATCTTAGGTGCACAGTGTAGTGGCATAAGGACATTTCCATTGTCATACTGCTGTCACCTTCATCCAGCCGTGGAACTCCTGCCACCTTGCAGAACTGAAACTCAATACTGCTAAATAATAATCCCATATTCCCCTTTTTCTCAAAACTTGTTACCGTTGGTGGTGCACACCTGTAATCTCAGTGGCTCTCAAGGCTGAGGCAGGAAGATAGTGAGTTCAAACCAGCCTCAATAACTTAATGAGGCCCTAAGTGACTTAGTGAGACCTTGTGTCTAAATAAAATACAAAATAAGGGCTGGGAATGTGGCTCAGTGGTAGAGTTCCCCTGAGTTCAATTCCCAGTACCAAAAAAAAAAAAAAGAAAGAAAGAAAAGAAAAAACAAAAAACCTGTTACCATTCTTCTTATGAATCTGATAATCTAGGTGCCTCACCTAAGTGGAATCATGTACCCTTTGTCCTCTTTGGATTGACTTATTTTGAATAGCGTAATGCCCTCAGTTTATCCATGTTATAGAAAACAACAGAATCTCCTTTTTAAGGTGAATATTCCATTGTACATATGCCATAATTTATTTACCCACTCATCTGGACATCAAGTAATTGCCATGATCAAATATTAAATTATTCCACTAATATGTTTTCTCTTTTGAGAGTTTTGTCACTTCAAGAATGGTTCATAAATGGGCTCATGCCATCTATAACCTTTAGCACTGGTTTTGTGGTTTGTTTTTTTTTTTTTTTTTCACTCAGCATGGATTTTCTGAGACTTTCCAAGTTGTTTGTATCAGCGCTCGTTCCCTGTAACTGCCGAGTGGTGTTCCGTGGTGGACATGTAGCTTGATCAATCACTCACCCACTGATGGACATCTGGACCATTTGGTGTTTGGAGCTAACGTAGTCAGGTCTGTTGCTGTATTATTTGGTTTTGGTTTGGTACACTGCTGCTCTTTTCTTGCCTTCCTGTGGGTTAATCAGACTTTTTTTTAGAATTCCTTCTTGATTTATGTACAGTGTTTTCGTGGTATATCTTTTGTATATTTTTCTTAGCAATTGCTGTCTATGGGACTTTTAAAATCAGTGTTCTCGATTGCAGTTTAGATTAACTAATGCTATTCTCATATCAAACATAAGAAACTGAGATTCAGAGTAGTACACACTCTGTTCAAGGTCACATAACCAGTACCTGTGAGCTTGTATCTGAGGCTATGTCTGCACGGGTCCAGAAGCTGCCCTCTGGCTGCCACTACATGCTGTTGGTCACTGGCCGCAGAGCAAGTTGGGAAGGTCACCCATGATGAGTCATCTTACTGGGAGGACAGCCACGAGATTAGGCAGCACTGTGGGCCCAAAATATCGTCACTTCAGACTCTTGGTTTTTCTTCAGCCTCTTCTTTGGCCCTTCCTACTTGCTACACCCAAATTGACTAGCATGTAGCCACCTCTACTGATACTCTTAATTTCTCTGAAGTAGGGAGTACCATAGTCCCTTGTTCTCCAAGGTTTTATTTTCTGTGGTTTCAGCTATCCATGGTCAACCATAGCCCAAAAATACCGAATGGAAAATTCCAGAAATAAGTAACTCATAAGTTTTAAATTTTGTACCTTTCTGAAAAGTGAGATAAATCTTTTCCTGTCCCGCTCTATCCCACCAAGGATATGAATCATCCTTTGTCCAGTGTATTCACATTGTATTTTCTACCCTTCGCGTAGTAACTGTCCTGATTGTCAGTTCAACTATGGCAGCATCCCAGTGCTGTGTTCAAGTAACCCTTATTTTACTTTGTAATGGTTCTCAAGTGCAAGAGCAGTGATACTGGCAATGCTGGTATGAAAAAGGGAAGCCATATAGTGCATCTTTTAAGTGAAAATTCTGTAATTGATAAGAAATGAAAAGAAATTGAAGGTTGACCTTGCCCACATCTATAGTCCAATCAGATAATGACATAGACTACATTTGCATCATTTATATTACAGTATATTATTTTTCTAGATTATTATTAGTTATTGTTAAACTCTTAGTGTGCCTATTATAAATTAAACTTCTTCACAGACCTGTGTGTACGGAGAAAATACATTGTATATCAGGGTGGGTACAATTTATGGCTTCTGGCATCCTCTGAGGGTCTTGGAGACTATCCCCAGTGGATTAAGGGACTACTGTAACTGTTTCCTTTGGCTTCTTCATGGTAGTTTATTTAGATATTTCTTCTGGTCTGAATTCTGGCTTCTTATTTATATGTCTTGATTCCTATCTTGATTGGAAACCCTTTGAGGAAATTAACTAAGGCATGATTCAACTTTGTCATCTTTCCAGCCAGAATGATATCCAGAATGTAGTAGTTGATTTAGCAAATATTTATTGAGTTGGGAACTGAACCAGCACTCAGGAGCTCTGAGTGCATCTGAAAGAGAAATTAATAAGGACCTCCCTTCATAATAATCATTACGTTACCAACTTGGTAGGATGATATCTTTTAAATGCATTAAGGAGAATCTTGAGGAGTAGACGAATCAGTAAAAACTAGATTAATTGGACTCCTTAACAGGTGGGCAATTCCTCACTGCTACTGGGAAAATTCCTCAGATTGTGAAGATTTCATCTTTAAATTTGTGTGAAGTTCAAATTGTTGGCGCCAAAAGGAGAAAGAGGGATATGTTTACTTTGATTATTATTGATCAAATGGTAAAATATCCCTTCCAAAATTGTCTCTCTAAACTCAGGACAGTGACAAGCAAGGATGTGTTACCCAGCTCAGATATTTAAAACCCATGCCAAGGAAATAAAGGTCTTTTAGTTCACATAATGACCCCTTTATACATTGAAGCAGTGGTTAGCTTTATGGAATCATAAAAGTACATGCACAGTAACATAATCATCTCTCGTCCTAAAGCAACGACTATAAGCCATGATTTGTAAGAGTTTTAAACATCAATGCTTTTCCAGAAGGACATGCATACGATTTATATTGCTCTACTCTCCCTTCTTAAGTGCTTCTCGAAGTCCATTTTCCCCATGAGTTATGGCTTCTCAAATAGAATGGAAGTACTATGGAGCATGCTTAATGCAATTCTATTTTTAAAAGATAAATTAAGTTTGGCTATTTGAATGTGACCAGTCAAAAAAAGGGACAATTGCATGAACTTATATCTTTAATTTAAGCGGGAATAAATACACGCACAAATGATTCCTCACCTTTAAGCTTAAAAGTCATCAGTCTTCGAGTTAGAAGAGCCCTTGACCATCACTTAGTGCTTCTCAGCTGAAATCATCTGACGGTTCGCAGTAGCAAACTGTGCAATGACCCAAGGTTCCTGAGTAAAGTGGGCACAGTGCGTCACAGTTGACAAAGTACATTTAGATAGCCATGAGAGGAGAGCTCAGATTTGAAGGGTGTAACCCCGGGCATTTCTAAATCTTTCTTATTAGTATCCAGTCATCTGTGACTCTCTATCCGCCTGTCATCCTGCACACTGTCCCCCTCTCCTGCGCCAGTGACTTGTCACAGCCTCCTGCCACAGTGACACCTGTCACTGTGTCTGCTCTCCAACACTGTGGTCTTCAAGGCCCACTTTGCTGTTCCCACTGTGTCCCAGACAACCTCACTGAGCTGCTTTCCTCCTAGATGGCAGCCTTCGTGGCATATTTTATAAAACCTCTTGACTACCCGGCGTTTCCTGCACTCTCGTTCTCAGACATGCCACTCGTTCATTCAGCAGTCATTTGAATCCATCTGCTCTGCTCCTGTAGTAAGCTGTATTCCCTGCCCACGGCACTTTCAACAACGACTTTCAACCTGCAGCCCCGTGGAGTCCTGGCGCGTGATCTAAGGATGCTCTCGCTGGCAGGATGATGGTGACTGGGGGCTCTTCCTTCCCAACTCAGTCCAACTCTTTCACCTCTCTCTGTTTGACATGGAGAATTTCTAGGCACAAATATACAGAATTCCACGGGTTTTCTAAAAGCCTGAAAATTACTGTCTGAATGAAAGAAACAGATAATTCCAGTTGGTTAATGCCGCCATCTGGCTGGGCACAAAATAACCGAGCCACCACAAAGCCTTGTAGATTCAAACAGCAACTCTTTATTCCCGAACTCTCACCGACACTCTACACGCACGTTCTGGGAAAAATCACTCCCTCCACCGGGCTCTGCGTACCAATACTCTCAGAACCCCGCGAGAACTCAACGGGAACTCCAAAGAGTGGGCGCCTGAGGCAGCAGGATACACCCTAATCCTGGAGCCACCCTATTCCCAGCAGGATCCACCCTAAACCAGGAGCCACCCTAATCCCTGAGCAGGGTCACCTTTCAAACCAAAATGCCATGCATCATTCCTACTTGGCTAAGGCTCTCAGCATCTCCCCCCTTCTGATTAATTAAACAACAAGCAATGTGGCTTAGGGACCCTGCCTGTTAGGTTGTCCAATTCAACATATGGTTCTTACCCGTCATCGGATGAGCTGACCTCTAGGCGTCAGCCTCCTGTCTTAGGTTGGTACCACTGCAATTGGATCATACCCAACACTGACTACCGGTCCAGCATACAGCCATACTTGTGGATAGGCCTATGCACCAGTGGGGGAGTGAGGTTCTTTGCCTCACCTCTGTTGGCCCCCAAATTTGGCCTTTGCACCAGTGGGGGGTGAGGTTCTTTGCCTCACCTCTGTTGCCCCCCAAATTTTAGACCATCACTAGCAGAAGGGAGGAGGATACAGAAATGCCAGGACACCAAGCCAATTGACGGCTCCTTTGGAAAAATTGTATCACTGGTGACACCATCAGCAAAGATACGCCAGCACTACCACAATTCGCTGCACCAACAGATAGTTCACAATGCATACAAGTGATACATAGTCCAGACAAGTTCTGCAAGCAGTTCAAAGCGGAGGAATCTATCAATATGTCTATTTCCTCCCAAAGTAAATCAACTCCTTGATTGAGCATTACTTGTTGAGTTATTGTTCATTGATGCATCAGTTTATACAGTTTACTGTGATAGCTATCATAGAAGCTGTAGTTTGGTTTTATCTTTGTCTTCACCGGCACTGGGATGAAGATAGGAATTCTGGCAATGATGCTAAAAAAAAATATGTAACATTCCAACAGGTACTAAGAAAACAATTTTCTGAACAATTGACATTATCCTGAACAGAATTATTAAATATAATGAAAAGGAAAGGTGAAAGTAAACAAACAGATCTGTTAACCTCCTTATTTGTACACATATTAAAACAATCCTCAACAGCTGTTTACCCAACTTAAATTAAACCATTAAAATCACATGAATAAAAAAAATTTGGATCCATTTTTTCATGAGCGCTCCTCATATATGATATAGGGACATATGCACACACATACATATAACACAAAACACAAGAGTGCACACAAACGTACAACACGTAAGACAATAGTAAAGGCCTTGTAGCTTTACACAGGTGAAATCTCCATTGCAATGTTTAAAAACTCCACAGTCAAAAAATAAAACTGATCAGAAAAACATTAACCTAGGTTTGTATGAGCTCAAAAAATAAAATAGAACTTTATGATGTGGGAAAAGACAATAATAGATAGATATTGAATAATAATAGATATTGAAAAAAGCATCCTGGTTAATCACTGTCGCAGATGTAAGAATAGCCAAGCTGGAGCTCTGGATATCAGCTTTTATGGATTTGAGTCNCCAAATTTAAAAAGTTTAGAGTAAAGGGTTATTTTAAGTTTATCTTTGGGGGATATATATACCCCTTCCCAATTCCCTCTTTTTGCTTTAATAAGTACATTTTAATAGTTTGATGAGCTCTTTCAACTATGCCTTGTCCCTGTGGATTGTATGGGATTCCTGTTAAGTAAAACATTAACTGATTTTCTTCAGGGATGATGTTCCAAAATATCCTATACGCATCCTTTGGAAATTTAAAGATCCTTTTAAATTCAAGTCTTCCAAAAGCATTTTGCCTTAGTTTTTAGAATTACTTTAGTCCTTTTAATTTTTTGATGTGGTTTTAAACCAATTTCCTTCTGGTTTAATGTTATCTAAATTGGCTCTTGTCTATAAATTTTAACACCTTCATCTGAGACTTCTAATATCTGCACCACCAGAAATTAAAGTTGATGGGCTTTTTGAAAAAATTACTAATAATCTCCTTGTTCTTTTATTTTATCCAATATTTGACTGTAAACTTCTCTCTTGTACCTTTTTCTATCTTGAATGTCTGTATCTAATAGTTGTCTTAGCTTTTTGTATTTTTTATCTGAAATACCTTTATTTGACATTTTTAACCATTTTTTATCTTGCTTCTATCTTCTAGTTTTCTTCTAAGGTTTGTACATTCACCCTTAATTGCTTTTTTTTCTCCTAGTTTTTTGTTGTTGTTGTTTCCTATTTTTGGGGTTTTAAATTTTTGTCTTCCTACATCTTTTTTTATCTTCCTACATCTTTTGTATCTTTCTACATCTTTTCTATCTTTTTTTACCTTTCTGTACTTCTGTCTTTAAAGTTTTCCACTTCAAATTTTGAATCTTTTTCATCCAAATATTTTTTATCCTATTATCTTCCCATTTTCATGTTTTTTTTAAGTAATGTTTTTCAGATTAACTAGGCTTCAAATGACGTAATCTTTATTCCGCCATGAAGGCATCTTAACCACCTTTAATTTAACCTTTTAAAGCCTTTTGTAACTTACTTAGACATTTTACAACCTTTTACTTTATCACACAAAGATTATCTCATCTGAAAACATTTCTATTTTCTTCAGCTTTCATATTAAAACATATTTCCACATCTTGAATCTTTTTATATCTCTTTTTTTAGCTGTTAACCCTTTTTTTAAATTCACATTTTGAAACAACCCTTATAAAGTTTCTGAATTTAGATAAATTACTCTAAATATTTTCATTTTTTATGGTACTATAATACTATAATTGAAACCCAACTGAAACTTCTTATACGCTTTGTATATAAATTACACCTGATAGAATCTTAACTCTTAGTAACCTTGTTTCAGCAAAGACATAGACACAAAGCAATATTAAACTTTTTTTTTTCATTTACCAATTTATGAAAATACACATAATGTTTAAATATATTGCCTTATGGAACTTAATAAGTAAAGAGTACTTGATTTTATATTTAGTGGTTGATGTTTCAGCACTTTAGCTTTGTAAATTAATCAGATGTCTGTAAAAACCAAGATCTTAGACAAGTGTAGTAAACAGAACTAGCCATCTTTTTCTTGTTGAAGAAAAATCTTTCTACAGGATTGCATGATGGTCCCATTGTGATATTTTTAACAACTCCTCTTTAAAAAGCCATGGGCTACATTTTTGTATTGTATCAACATATGTCCTAACTGTTCTTGGTCTTACTGGGGTGCCTCCTTCCTCTAACAATTTCTGTTCCTCGAAGGCGAAAACTTCAAACCTTGAGTCAACCATTTTCCCCAGTTTGCCTGAGAAAGTTCTAGGGATAGACAACTTGAAATAAAAACAAAATAAATCAAAACAAGAACACATTGTTTTTTGAATTGGTCACCCATTCTTTCGCTCTTCCTCAGGGACGAGCAATTTCACTTACCTCCAAGCTTCAGGTGTTCCCTCCACCGGGCTCTGCGTACCAATACTCTCAGAACCCCGCAAGAACTCAACGGGAACTCCAAAGAGTGGGCGCCTGAGGCAGCAGGATACGCCCTAATCCTGGAGCCGCCCTATTCCCAGCAGGATCCACCCTAAACCTGGAGCCACCCTAATCCCTGAGCAGGGTCACCTTTCAACCCAAAATGCCATGCGTCATTCCTACTTGGCTATGGCTCTCAGCATCTCCCGGCTTCTGATTAATTAAACAACTTAGTGAGGCCCTAAGCAACTTAGTGAGACCTTGGGTCTAAATAAAATATAAAATAAGGGCTGGGAATGTGGCTCAGTGGTAGAGTGCCCTTGAGTTCAATCCCCAGTACTCAAAAAAAGAAAAAGAAAAAGAAAAAACCTGTTACCATTCTTCTTATGAATCTGATAATCTAGGTGCCTCACCTATGTACCCTTTGTCCTCTTTGGATTGACTTCAGTTTATTATAATAGTGTTCTTATTTTGCAAAGGCAATGGGAAGTAAAGGAAGTAATAGGAAGTAAAGTAAAGCATTTTTTTATTTGCATTTAGGAATTTGTAAAAGACAGTGTTGCTAAAATGAGTTTTTATTAGAAAAAAAAATCTAAAATCCCTGCCTTTTTATATAGGAGTGAACATAGAAAACTATGTGTTGATACTAAAGTTGAAAATCACAGGTTATATGCATTTTAAATTGCTGCAAAGACATAAAACCATATCCCTGTCAACAGTGACCAGCTTTTAGCCTGAACTGGTGGTCCCTGCTGGTAAGCTAGTTGGACACATATTCCTTGGCCAGAAAATTAAAGGATACAAATAAAATGCCACAAATATGTCATGGCTGCATCTCATAAGAGAGGTGCGATGACCACATCTTTTTCTATTCTTAGATTTTGGGAAACAAAGTTTCAGGATCAAAACAAACTGGAGCTAGCTGCACATTTCCAGTCCTATGCTTATTTGAAGAAAAGTGGTTTGACCTGTAAATCACATAGGTAGAAAGTATTTGTACCCAAGACACTTCAGCATCTCTGCATCAGGTTGGAACTTTTAATCCCTGTGAAGACAGCTGGACCCAGGTCTGTTTTCTGACTGCCTCAGGGACCACAGGTTCTCTACACAGGGGTAGTCAACCTTGACCCTGCTGACCTCCAAGGTAGAATGATGTATTTCCATTAAGAGGGTTGGCCCTGAGTCTCCCAGTTTAGTCAGAGTATCCCTAGCTACTATCCCTGGCCATTAACCCAACACCCACAGCACCTGTCCTGCCATCTCCTCTGCTCCAGAGTAGCACATGGTACACAAAGCCCATGGGGACAGGTCACATTTCCGGAGAACTTAAGGACACAGATCAACTCTAATACCAACACAGAACCCCAAAGTGATATTAGGATGGTTTCATTCACTTCCTAGACCCCAGAAATACAAACAAAGCATGAACACCAATAGATTAAAACAGCCACCCTTAAGCAAGTTAAGTTTCTCTGTTGTACTTTAGGTCTTGTTTTCCAGGCATTATTACAAATGGGCACTTTTAACTACAGATGTTTTACTAATATTTTGAGCTTTATTGATGTTTAAGATACCATTTGATTCCTATTCCACACTCCAGGTTGGTGTTCCATAACCTGTAAAAATAAGAGCTAGGTGAGAGGTTTAAATTTTTGAGTATCTTTGCTTTTATAGGCAAAATAAATCCTATAAATTTTAACCTCCTGGATTTCACTGGGATTTTGAATGAGATTTGTTGATAATTTCACTTCTGTAAGTTGTTGAAAATCTTTAATTTTCCTTAGAAGTTGTGGTAGCTTAATTTTTCTCTATGATAATTTACAGCCTGGGAATCCAGCTTACAGCCCCTGAGACCTGAGCAAATCATAAGCAGTACTAGCAGTGAAGGCCAAGCAGTAAAGTGGTGACTGATTTAACACTTCTCTAGAGACCTGTCTACCCTGAGGGTCTCCCTGTCTGACTCTCTCTTATGGTTGAATTCCATTGGCTTCTGCTTGTGCACATCCAGGGCTTGGGGGTGAGATTGCTGCTCTTCACTGCTATAATCTTGTGAAGATGAAACCCACTTCAGCAGGTTTAAGGACTAAATTTCACATCCAGCCAGGATTCTTCTGAGCCCCAGAACTTCATCCCTGACTCTGAACCTGGCAATTCACTTTAATTTTCTCTTGATGCGAAAAAAATCTAAATAATCATGTTTTTTAAAGTTTTTTGGTGCTGCAGATTGAACTCAGGGGCCACACAGGCTAAGCACCCACTCTACCTTGGGCTACACCCCCGGATTATCATGATCTCACTCTCTACCCCTTTAGCTCCTGTCAAGTGAGGATTACAGAATTTTTAGTCTATCACTGTGTGGGAAACTGGCATCTTGACGCTGTTATTACCACTCCACAGACTTGATCCAGCTTCGAGCTATTGTAATCATTTGGTCTCCCTATTACCTGCCCAAACAAACTAGACTCTGGTTGTCACGCAGGACCTTCTTAGTTGAACTGAACTTACCTTTCTACCTTCTTTGGTCTAACTCTCAATCTAAGTCTCCAAGATACTGAAAAATTAAGAGCAAATTAAACCAAGGTAACACAAGGAAGGAGACAAAAATGAGCATAGAAATCACTGGAATAGAAGAGAAAAATAAAAGGAAATCAATAAAAGCAAAAACAATATTTAAAAAGAACAATAAAATTGATACAAATCTATCTATGTGTATAAATGATAATAAGAAAGAATACATAAATTTCAATACCAGGAATGAAAGAGAAGCTAAATACAATGGAGTATAAAGACATTTAGATGATAGTAAAGAAATTTGAAGAACTTTATGGCAATAAATTTGAAAACTGAGATACAAATAAAATGTAAAAATACCACATATAAAAGTACCCAAAATGACACAAGAGGAAACAGAAAATTAGAATAGAGCTTTAAATAAAAAAGAAATGAAATCATAATTAAGATCATTTTAACTGGGTATGGTGGCACACATCTGTAATCTCAGCGGCTCAGGACTCTGAGGCAGGAGGATTGTGAGTTCACAGCCAGCCTCAGCAAAAGTGAGGTGCTAAGCAACTCAGTGAGACCCTGTCTCTAAATAAAACGCAAAATATGGCAGGATATTTGGCTCAGTGGTCAAGTGCCCTGAGTTCAATCCCTGGTACCCCAACCACCCACCTGCCCCCCACAAAAATAGGATCAATTTATTTTTAAAAAATGGAGATTCAGATGGTTTTATAGGCACTTTTATGAAACATTTTGGAAAGATAATTCCAATCTTATAAAAATGTAAGTCATGCTGCACACAGTACTCATGCCTTTAATCTAAGTGGCTCAGTAGGCTGAAGCAGGAGTACTGCAAGTTTAAAGCCAGTCTCAGTAACTTAGTGAGGGCCTAAGCAACTTAGTAAGACCCTATCTCAAAATAAAAAATAAAAAAGGAGGGGGGTGTTGTCCAGTGGCTAAGCACCCCTAGATTCAATCCCTGGTAACAAAATATTATTTTAGAAAATGTAAATCATTAACAAAATATTAGGACATTGAATCTAGCAATTTATGAAATAGATCATGACCATGTTTGGTTTTTCACTAGAATTCAATGTTAGTGTAACATTTAAAAATCAGTATGTAAAACTCAGCATATTAAAAATTTTAGAAAAATTCATACATATGTGTGGTATGTAAATGGTATAAAAATTTTATTGTTCAGGTAAAATGACAAGAAGAACTGTCTGTGCACACCGTCCATTTCTGCAGAGCATAGGGTTGGCCTGACCCAGGCATCTGAAGGGCACTTTGGCTCAGCCTCTGAGCCCACCTGCTCCAAGTGCCCACCCATGCAGGAAAGTAGGCTTCAACTATGCATTTCTGCAGAACTTGTCCTACTTCTAGGCGGGATAATAAGAAAGAATACATAAATTTCAATACCAGGAATGAAAGAGAAGCTGTCTGAAGCAGTCAACCACACAGAAACAGAGGAGAACCACAGTCACCAGAGGCCTGGGATGGAAGACATGGGGGACATTGGGTAGAGGGCATCATTGGGGAAACACTGGGGGCAATGGACAAGCAGCAGCCAGGAGCCATGCCAGCACAAAACCAGGCGGGCAGCCCAGTCTTCTGGGAATCTGGAGAAGCCATTCCAGTGACAACAGGTACCTTCAGTGAATGCAATAAGCCAACTGCAGGCCCTGCGGCCAGCAGAGAATTGGAGAGACCAGGTCTGCACCTCATTATCCTCCTGAAAGCCACACTGTTGCAGCCTCTGGTGGACAGCACACATGTCAGCTCTGGATTAACTCCTCACAAAACAGTCTTAAAACTAGAATCAGGAGGTCGGCAGTGTGAACGTTCAATGATCTTACTCCGTTCTCAGATCATTTTAATGGATGGTTACACTAGGACATCCATTCAAAAGGACGGTAGGAGAGGAATGTTCCCAAGAACCAAACAGGCAGAACATTGCACAAAGGCTGCAACTGAGCGTTAGTTCTTCTCCTGTGAACATCTTCTCCAGAATAGTCTCTGTTAGTAGACTGCTAACATTTTTGATTAATTCTTAAGAGCTCTTCATCTATTAAGATGGTGAATATTTATTTATTTATGCTAAATCTGTTCCTCATTCAATTTTTCTTTAAGCGGTTTCTTCCTGAGTTAGTGCTTAAGTTCTTTCTCATGAAATCATTTGGAATTATGCATTTCCTATAATGCTATTTTGACTCATGGCTTTTTAATCTACCTGACATATCTTGTGTATTCCTATGACAGCCATACCATTCAAAAACATAATTTGTTTTCCATTTATTAAAATCTAATATCTGTCAGCAAAATGCTGATGTTCTTCCCTTTGTTCTTTCTTTCCATCTTCCCCCCTTTCTCGTCTATGGGTGGAATATATTTTTATAGAGTGATTTATAGGTTTTTGGTTTTTTTTCTTTGGTTTTTGTTGTGACATAGAAAATTGGGACATGCATGCTGGGTACCCAAACAAAAAGCCAAGATATGACAGAAAAGTGGGAGTTGATTGTGGAAAGGGAATTCCACGCAGAGGGAGGTCCCTGTGACGATGACGATGACACACTGAGGGTACATTTTAAAACTCTGTAGCAAGCCCAGGGTGGGTGACAGAAAAGGAGGAAATGAGATCAGCCTAAGAGGAACCTGGAGAGGTCAGCAGAGGCCACTCCCAGAGGACTTCAGTCACTTTATGGACATGAGTCTTCATTCCAGGAGCAACCGGAAGGCACTGGGGAGCTGCGTGGAGAAGGAACAACAACAAAAAAATTTGTAGGACAGCCCATTTGGTTCAGATCACTTACTGTATGTACTTGGGTTCTCAGAAAGGACAGACCTAAAGCTATAGTATTCTAGGTCTCATGTCAAAACTGTTCTCTGTACTGGTTTAGTAAATAAAAAGGATTCTTTTAAAAGATTTCTGTTTTAGAAAGAACTTTAAACTGGGTACAATAGGGCATCCATGTAATCCCAGTGACTCGTGAGGCTGAGGCAAGAGGGTGACAAGTTCAAGGCCAGCCTCAACAACTTACTGAGGCCCAAAGAAACTTAGCAAGACCTTGTGTCAAAATAAAATTAAAAAGTTGTTGCTGAGTAGTTAAGTGCACCGGTTCAATCCTGGTATCCTCCACCAAAAAGAAAGACATGTGAGCTAAAGTAAAGGCAGAGCTTCAGTGTTCAACTTATGGCATTACTGTTTCTCTTAAGCTGTAAAAAGTACCTCAACTTTGACCTGAAGGGCAGAGAAAGCCAAATCTGTAATATAGTTTTGGTGGATTTTTTTTTTTTTTTGGTACCAGGAATTGAACTCAGGGATGCTTAACCATTGAGCCATGTCCCCAGCCCATTTTTATTTTTTATTTTGAGAGGTACTCACTAAGTTGCTGAGGCCTGCTTTGAACTTGTGATCCTCCTGCCCCAGCCTCCCATGCAATGTAGATCTTAAACATTTATAATTATTTGTTTCAGATTTGAGGTTTGTGTTGCTCAGAGTCCAACTAGAGAAACAGAAACCGCTCTAAGGATTTAAATTTGGTGACACAAAGGTTAGGAACAGCTGGAAGGTCAGGTATCAAATATGAAGGCAACCTCGAGCTGTTGTGGGGGGAGAAGCCACCCTCCAGGCTGGGCTGCAGGGGCTGGGCAGCTTGTCATTCCAGGCTGCAGTCCCAGGAGGAAGGAGACCCAGTCACCTGGGTGCTGTGAACTGGGGACCTCTCTCCCACCCATCCATGGTCTCTCCAGGCTTCCTGTTGACTGATACAGTAAAAGTTGACTGACTCCCGAGCTGGGCAGATGCGGGGTGTGGGGATTAGCCCCCATGAGAAAGAGCAGCGCAGTTAAAAGTGGTCAGAATGCTGGGAGGCCCAGGCGGCTCTTGGCCCAGAGGGCTTTACCAACTCTAAGATGGACCTCACTCTTGGGAAACAGCCCAGTTCAAAAATATTTATATAAAATAAAAATTTATGTTTTCAACCATCAGGCATTTATCATTTACCTTCTCAATAAGAGGCAAAATTGCATAGTTTTTACAATAATGACTTGATTTCATCTCTCTTGCTTGTGGCAGTAAAAATTTAGAGACTGATATCCAGAGCAGTTGATCAAAACGCAGAAAGTCATTGCAGTAGATCCTAATGCCCCTTATAACCTGCTTGCTGACACTGATCTATTTTACTTTTGGGATGCTTTAGACCAAATCGTGTGGGGGTGTGTGTGTGTCTCCTTTCTGGTCCATTTATGCCCGCTACTAACTGGACATCCAAAGGAAATGACATATTAGATCATGCAACTGGAGGAAAATAGCAATATTATAATTAAAATATTTCAACATATGGAGGCAAAATGGAATTGTCTAAGAGAATTAACATCACACTGAGAGACTCAGCCTGCCTTTGAAATAGTCTGATCTACTGAGCAGATTGAAGAAGTTTCTGAATCAGCTTTCTAAATTGCATGCAACCAAAAGCAACTCTGGTTGAATTACTAAAATATATTTTGGAAGGAGATTTGTTCCCTACCATCTTCCATGAACGACATTTTTAAAACTCGTTCAGTTAGACTAAGATAAACTTGGCCAAACCCCAGTCAGGAAGTATCCCTTCCATGGAAAAAGAGGAACCTACGATTTTGCCTCAGCAACATACTGCTGCTGAAGGGAGATGGACAATGTGGGGTCTGGGGGCCAGGGGACAACAGGGCTGTGCCTCAGTGCAGCCATCCAGTGGCCCTCTCGCCCCTCGGGTAAATGCTTATGTCGAGGCATTTGAAGTATGGTGGATGCCTTGCAGGTACAGGTGACCCTGAGGAAGATGGCACCTGGAGGAGCCGTGGGGTGGAGCAGGTGCTTAGGCATGGCATCTCTCCAGACCATCCCGGGCCCCTCAGGCCTGGCCTGAAGCTCATGCTGGAAACGTGAGGAGCAGAGGGCCCCGCTGGGCTGAGGTGCTGGCCTAGCAGGGGACACCGTGGATGTCTGCCTGCCTCAGCTGCCGAGGCCGGGTCTCTAGCTCCTGTTGGGGCAGCAGCATTCGCCAGTCTTCAAATACGAATTCAAGATGGTTTCTGAAATACCACTGGGCCCCAGGCCTTGTGGGCACCAGAGCAACAGTGTCTGAAGACACCCATGTCCCAGTCTTCACACCTCTGAATGTGCCCTCCCACATGACCAGGTAGTGTGCAGACATGACGGACTTCAGGACAGGCCCAAAGCTGTGTGGTATGAGTTCGTGAATCAGGGAAAGATATGACCATGCAAGAAGAAGGTACGAGAGATGCAAGGAAGCCAGTTTGGAAGTCAAAGGAGGAAATGTGGGCAGCTTCCCCAAACCCAGAGAATCAAGGAAACCCGTCAGCCCTGGAGCCACGGAAGGAGGATGACCTTGCCACCATCCAGACTTTGTACCATCTTGACTTTAGCCAAGTTCAGACTTCTAGGAAGCAAGTTCAGCCACCAAGTTTAAGATAATTTGTTACAACAATGTAATGAGCTGAATCGTGTCCCCTATCCCAAATATATACTCCTTCCTCCTAGCTCCTGCAACCTGTTCACGTGACCTCATTTGGTAAAACTATCTTTGTGAATATAAATAAGGATCTTGGAGGATTATCCCAGTGGGTCTGGAACCCAGGGACATGTCATTATCTGACACACACGGAAGATGGGCATCGGAGAGAAGAACGGAGGCCAGGTGAAGCAGGAGGACACTGGGGTTACACAGCCTGAGTGAAACAAGAGCGGTTCCCCAGAGGCCTTCAGAGGGATCGGGCCAGCCACTCTGACTTCCTGCTTCCCACCTCTGGCATTGTAAATGAATGGGTTTGATGTGTTAAGCCGCTGATCTCATAGGATTCAGGAACGATCTTCCTAGAAACGAATACAGGTGGCATCAGAAACACCTGGGTAGAGCAACACCAGGAATACAGTATAGCAAGCGTCACCTGCCAGTGCTGCAGACCCCTGGCATCACGTGGGAGCTGCCTCAGCAGGGCACAAGCCCTTGACAGCGTTGCCCCCCCGCCGTACACAGGGGCACCCAGAGGTTTTTGGACATGTCAGAGAGGCATCGCTAAGCTACTCTGCACAGGTGGTTCCTGCCACAGTGACCATAGCACTGGTGGACCCTGAACATCCGAGGCTGGCTCCCGTGGGGCTCTGTTCCAGGGGCTCTGCCTGTGTTAACTGGTTTACTCTTTGCAAAACTTCTTAGGCAGGTAATAGTCACATTGCCACTTTCCAGATAAAGGAAAAGTGGCACAGAGGGTTATAAAACTTTCCAGTTATTTGGGAATGCAGTACTTGTCACTATATTATCACTGCCTCTCAGATAGCTGCTTTGAACCTCCAGTAATAAGAAGAGCGATAACAGGGAATTTTTACAGAGTACTTAAGTACCAGACGTTGTTCTAACTGCTTTACAAATATTCATATCTTATCGCCAATATAGTGCTCCTTTGTGAAAGGGCTTATTGGCATCCAGTTTGCAGGAGGAGACACTGAAGCACTGAGGTTAAACGACTTGCTAATGCCCACAGCAACAAAGGCAGGAGTTGAACTCAAGTCTCCAAAACCACACATGCTTTTAAGCAGGTAGCTGTGATGTTCAGGGAAGCTTTGCTTGTACTCTGAGTGTAAAACAAGGTCAGTGAAGTTCTTTTTTTTTCCATTAAAGCTTCAAATTCATCTGCTCTGTAAGTAAGTCTTGATATACCATATTGTTAAGACAGTCCCAACAATAACTGAGAAATTTGGAGAAAGCTAAAAGCCCTAGCCCTAGGGAATCCATTACCGTCAGTCAGTATGCTGCCATGCTCAGGTGATATAACAAGAAATACCACAGAGCAGTTATGGGCAAGGATTTTTTTAATCTAATAGATTAAGCATTGAATCAACAATTTACTGCAAACCAGTTGTATGACCTACAATAAGTTACTTTGCTTCTAAATGTCTAATTTTTATTTACAAAATAGGAATAATAACAATACATACTTCACAGACTTATGGTGAGGATTAAATGAGAAAATGTATTTTAGGTACTTATCAGAGCAAATTACAATAAGACTTAGAAATGTCAAGAACAATTTTTAAATAATTATTATTGTTAATTGCGTCAGAACATTTTCAGTCATCCACCAGGTCAGGCACAAATCCAGTTACATTGTATGCACCTATTTTCTGTGTTTGTGGAACTGTTGAATGACCTGGAAATGCAAATGTAAATAAAAGTTCTGTTTTCAATAAGCTCACAATTTAAGGACTTTACTGTTTTTATAAACATCTCAATACCAAGCTTCAACAAGTAGAAACTGACAAAACGATCATTACTTTAATGGTACCAATAGTTTCAACTTTTAAAAGTAATTTCATGCATTTATTCAGAAAATGCTTGCATTCCTCCCATGATCGAAGTACTGTGCTGAACACGGTTCACAGCACAGAAGTGACAAAGCACGTTCCCTGTCAGAGGTAAGAGATCAACTGGGGATTTAAATAACTGCTCTGGGAGAGGTTTAGGCAAAATCCTGTGAGACAGAAGGAAAACCAGCCCAATTTTACAACTGGACACTCCATTTGGAAAGTAGATGTGTTTTACTTGGTCTTGTGTCAGTACCATGATGTTGAGTGTGTGGTCTGCTGTGTATGAGAAGGTGTCACAGTGCCACAGAGGACCTGCAAGTTGGTAGCTCCAGAGGGCAGTGGCTGGGGAGGACGCACAGTGTGTGCCCTGCTCCAGGTGTGAGGCCTTAGATTTAGACCTCACTGTGCCACTCTTACCCCCTGTAAAATAGAAATGGCCCCAACCCAGTGGCTGATATTTGAGCACTCTGCAGACTGTGATATTTTCTGGAAGGCAGTGCTTACAATTCGTTTTATATTTATATTTATTTAAAAAAATCAAGGTCTGTCCTCTGGAGGACCACCATCAGCAACCCACCTGCTTGGATCAGGGCGGAAGATGCAGCACCCTCAAAGGCATTGGTATTGCTTTCCCATGAGCCTCATTCCTGAGAAGAAATTTTGGGATCACAGGTTCTCCCCAGGAAGCTCGATGAACAACAACAGCTCTGCGAGTGTGACTTGTTATTAGGTGGCCTGCTCCACTTCCCAACCTTAATGATAATAACGGCTAACATTTATGGAACACCCACCATCTGCCCTGAAGTGTGAACAGTCATATTCCAACTCCTCCATTGGCCCACTTACTCCTTAAAATGGTTTTATAATTTGGACGTTACTACTTCTCCCTGATTTACAGAGGGGGAAGCTGAGGAACAGAAAGGGTAACCTACCGACTCTCACACACCAAGTGAATGGAAGAAGTGGGATTTGAACCTGAAGGTCTATCTCAACAGCCTGTACTCCCACCCACCTACAATATGATTTTGTTAATAATGTTTCCATGTTGGGTTCAGCTCTGCTTTATTATTTCTAATGTTTAGTCTTTGTTATTTCCAGGGATTTGTCACAGATCCATTGAAGTCCTTAAAATCTTAGAATCATAAAATCTTAGATGCCGGGGATTCCTTACAAATTAGCTGGATGACCAGTCAAATGCAATTTGTAGGTAGAGAATTTCAATTCCATGCCCACATACCGATATTCCAATATTAAATACTTAAATATCAGAAATATCAGAAATCAACTAGCATGTTTAACTGAGAGCTCTCTTATTTCAAGATGAAAATCTCTCGAATCTCTTCCCCATTTCTTCTACAAAACCACCCCATTTTCCATAACTCAGTTTTCTCTACTCCTTTATACAGACACGGCGCTTAGTAGTCACTTTTGAAAACACAGCACTCAGAAGTGCACAAAGCCTTCCAGTGGGGACGTGCCCACAGTCGAGTGGGATGATCAAACCTCTGGACCACGGAGCTATGATTCTGTGAGTAGTGACTCACCACAGATGGCTCAGTGGCAGGTGTAGATGGCTGTGAGGCTGCCGTATTAATAGTGGAGAGGGCACACTGCTCAGTGACCTGGGAGTTGCCTTCCCCAGATTCCGTCATTGTTGGAAATCATGTACATACACTTGTACTCACACACACACACACACACACACACACACACACACACTCACATACACACACATATACACACACACACACTTAGGACTTCAAGTTTTCAGAGACCATTCCAGCCTGATGTATTATCATTTTACTATTAAAATAATAATGTAGTTAGTGTGTTTTTCTCAATAACTCCTTGAATTTCAGCTCCTTTTGTCACCCCCCATTTACAGTTAAGGTGATCCATGACCGATCTCAAAACTCTTGTAGAAGACGGTACATATCCATTTCCTACTCCAAATTATCTTATTCTCTGTTATGCCTGATTCATCAAGTAACCCCAAAATCATTGTGTTGACTTTCCTGGAGTTGTCATTCCTTTCTTACCCCATCTTTGCGCTTCTTAATTTGTTAATGTATGTGCTGAATAAATTTTGTTTTCATCTGTGTCTTGGGATCACACAAGAAAATTATTTCTAAACTTCTGCTTAGAATTTTGTTGGATTTATACATTAAGTCATTGAACATCATCTTCCAGAATTATATTTTGGGAAATAAGGGCATAATTTATCCTGAAATTCCACTATATTTCATTATTTTACACAGATTATACCTCTGAGAATGTTTGTAGTAGCTTTAGTAAAGTCTGCTTGGATGTTGAACTCCTAACTAACTTAACCTGGGTGGGAGTCACTCACTTATTTTGCAGCTTTTTCCCCCTCTATTTTCATTGGTTCATGATAGTTGTACACAATGGTGGGATCTGTTGTTAAATAGCCACACTTGCACACAATATAACCATAGGAGTTGGCCAATATCACTCCCCAGTATTATTTCATAGCATCTGTAGTAAATATGAGCAGCCTGTGAAGGAGGGACTGGCCACTCTCAGGGAAGCAGGACTTTGCCACTACTCCCAGGGGTTCTAGCTGGGCCTGAGAGCTAAAGTGACACAGGATCAACCAACAGAGAAAAGCTACCAAGGTTTTCCACATACATGGGAGCCCAGTGGGAAAATGAGGCCTCAAGAGATTTTGCAAAACCTAATGCTTGTATACTAGGTTTTAAAGAGAAAGTCAATTTTGGAAAAGTGACACAACCTATGAGGAGACCAAGGGAAGCAGAGACACCTGGGGGAGTTTTATCTCCAGTTTTTAGGAAGGAGGAGGTCAGAGTATTCCTCCTGCACCTACATGCTTCTCAAGCTACAAGCTCAAAACAATCCTTACGCCAAGGTGGCAATATTTAGGGTGGTACATTCTGCCCTGCTCACCGTCTTAATAAGGACTCACAAATCACATTTATCTCAATGAACTCACCCTGCTCAGGATCTGAACCTTAACCTCGTAGTAGAGCAAGAAACACCCTCAGTCAGCAAATCAAGACTAGCTCCCAGAGCACCAGGTAATCATTAACCAATTTGACAGAGGATGACCTGTGAAATCTGCACTGTCTGCCTCAGGGGAGATCAGACGTGAACAGAAGAAAGAGAAATAATTTCCCGATAATTGAATACAGCCAATCAGTAAGTCAACAGTGAGGCTCTGTAAGAACTTGGAATTGGATTTTTTTTTTTAAAGGACAACTATACGGCAAAGTTAAAAACAGAATTACAAAATTTTATCAGTGACAAAATGGCTAATAGGCTAGCAGGACTTGATCTCTTGGGTCATCTGAAATATTAACACTGCTGAGTCAGGGGGCTGTATTGAGAAGTGTAAACTTGGGCCTTTGTTTCTCATTATGGGCTGAACTCCCTTCCCCCTCCATTAATATGTTAAGTCCCTAACTTCTAACATGACTGTATTTGGAGATAGGACCTTTAGAAAGAGAATTAAGGTTAAATGAGGTCTAACAGTGGCTTCCTGAGCCATTAAGACTGGTGCCCCTAGGAAAGGAAGAGATGCCAAAGTGCTCACCAACTCACTCTCTCTGCCTCCCTCTCCCTCTGCATGTATGCACAGAGAAAAGTCCATGTGAGCACTGTTGGGACGCATCTGTCTACCAGTCTCCAGAACTGTGAGAAAATAAAGTTCTGTTGTTTTTGCTGCAGCCTCTGCTATTTTTCCCTGACAGGCGGAGAAGGCAGATACACCAAGCTTTCTCCAACCATCACAGGGTTTAAGGTCCAGAAGCAGTTACATTTTCCAGCTAGCTCTCTAAGGCCACTGATTTCTGGGATCTGTTTTAACTCTTCCAAACTCTGCCCCCCAACTATGGTAGTCACTGCATAAGCTCATGTAAGATGAGGCTCTGGCCACTGAGGCCCTTTGTCCCACTTCTCCCCCCAGCTAATATGGCAATTGACACCCTGTCAATCACCGAGATTGCAAATGACAGCTTTAACAAACAGTTTGCTCTTGAACAACTTTTTGGTTCCTTTGGGGCCCACAGCTAGACTATTTTCACATCTTTTTTGCAATGACGTGACACACGTGCCTGAGGTTAAACCATGAAACAAAGGTGAAAATGACGGGTATGATTTCCAGAGCTGCAAAATCCTCCCACTCACACAGTTTTCCATCCCCTTTTCCTCCCTCAGAGGAAATGGAGACAAACTCCAGAACCCAGGAAAGCAAAGTTTCGTCCCCAAAACCCATGTGGAGAATGTCTCGCTAACTAGGACATAGAGATTGAGCCATTATGTGTGCAAGAAGTGAAATTTTTGTGTGGTGAGTCTCTACCATTTGGAAGTTTTGGAAGTTTTGCTGATACAAGATCAAGTGCTGACTGGTTCAGATAGTGGCCCTGGGAACCTGTGTTCCTGAGTCAGAATCCTGAAACACGTGGCATTGACCTGGCGAGTGATGAGGAAACAGATACCTTAGCTGTAGACTGATGGCCCCCCAGCCCCCTCCCCTTCAGTAACTTGTGCCAGAAGTGTGGTCTGTGGGAAAAATGTTTCGGGCTGCTAAAATTTCAGTGGTTTGTTTTCACAGCATAATCTAGACACTCTGATTTACATAAATGTCTAGTTGTAAAAATTATATTTTTAACAAGAAAACATTTACAGTGGATATCCTTGCCCCCAAATTCCACTAGAACTGTGAAAATAACCTACATGACACCTGCATTCCCAGAAGGTGTTACTGAAAGAGATGAACCCAGGACCAAAGGTCTGGCACTTTTTTGAGCAAACAGTAAACATTGTAGCAATTCAGTCCATCCCAGTCAACTGCAGGACATGGACAGTGCATGATCTGTTTACCTGCTTAGCTACCTGGGTAACAAGGAGAACCACTCAGTATCCCCAAACATTAACTAAGCCTTGCAACACGCTCTGCAAGATTGTTTTGCTATGATCAATTCCCATGGTAGGATGCTTCCCTTCACAGACCAGTGGAAACAGAACGTGATAAATAGCCCCAATACATATGCTTTTAAAACCCCCACAGTGATTTACCAAATGATAATGTGACATTTTACCATGATAGGAAGAAGATTATTTTTAAAAAAAGGTCAGGGAGACTTTGGTCAGCTTTTTGTTGCTGTGATCAAGACACTGACAAGAACAACTTAACGGAGGAGGAACACTTATTTGGGACTGGTGGTTTCAGAGATTCAGTCCATGGTCAGCACCTTCATTGCTCTGGGCCGACGATAATGGAGCAAGGTGGCAGAAGGACGTCATGGAGGACAGCTGTTCAGTTCATTGCAAGCAGGAAGCACAGGGGAGGGGGAGGCTAGGTGCACAAGGTATAACCACAAGGGCATCCAGAAACCCACTTCTCCAGCCACACCCAGCTGCCTACTGATCCATCTGATGGCTCGATCCAGTGCCTAAATGACAGCTCTCATGAGCCAATCATTGCACCTACTGTGCTAACACAGGAGTTTTTGGAGGACACCCCAGACCTAACCTGTAAAAGAGGCACTGGTCAAATATTTGTTGGGATGAGGTGAAACTGATTCCTGTTTCTGTCCTGAAATAACAATATCGGGCAGGCCAACATGTAAATATCCTAGAACTAAGCAAGAGACTTATTTTTTTGTGTAGAAAATAGGGGGCTCTTTCTAGACAGGATACAAAACACAACGGATAAAGTTGACAAAATAATATCTACATTGAGGATATATGTATGTGTATTATGTACATATATACATACTCAAGGTCAAAAGACAAAGTAAAAAAACAAAGCTTGCAAAACACACACATATAAAATGTATTATTACTTAAGAAGTTTCAAGCTGGGTGGTGCATGCCTGAAATTCCAGCAACTTGGGAGGCTGAGGCAGATGGCTTTCAAGTTCAAAGCCAGCCTGGGAAATTTACTGAGTCTCTGTCTCAAAATAAAAAAATAAACAGGGCTGGGAATGTAGCTCAGGCACAGAGCATTCCTGGGTTCAATCACCAGTGCAAAAAACAAAAAGTTTTAAAAATAATTACAAAAAATCAATAGCAAATAAAAATGAGTCAAGACACAAGAGACATTTGCAGAACTACTACGGAAAACAGGCAACACGTGAAACAGGCTCAGCCCTCATTATAACTAGAACACTTAAAACTCCAGTGAATGCTCACTTTTCAGACTGTGCAAGTCAAAATGCTTTGGGATGGGATGGGGAGAGACACAGTCTGGCATGGTAATTTAAAACCAGGTAAGCCTTTGGGAAGCCTTACTGATAAGGCTTAGCACTGTAGGTCTGCAGGGCGGCCCTCCCTGCACAACACTGAGTAGAAGTGGCCAGAGAAAAACACCTGGCACCTGATTTTAGTTAAAAGACATCCCATCTTTTACCTGTAAATACATGTTACCTGTGATTTTTTCAATGATCTCCTTTATCAGAGTGAAACAAATTCCCTTATATGCATCGTCTGTTGAATACTTTTATGATAAAACAGAGTTTAAATTTTGTTGAGTGCTTTTCCTGAATCTATGATCCATGAAAAATTTTAATCATGCTATATTTAATTAAATTTTTTAATTCTTTTTAGTTCTGTGCACCATGCAGGGTAGGAGCCTCCAGCCTCCCCCAGCATTGAACCTCTGCCCCTGGGTGAAGCTGGGTGGAGTCGGTCAAGTTCTCAGTGTCCCCAGGCACCTGGACACCAGTGTGTGGGACAGAGGGAGCCCCCACCTCTCCACCACACTCACTATGAAGTTGGCCTCTGTGGTTTAGAGGAAGAGGGGATGGTCAGCTAGGGGAGTGGTTTTCCTAGGCAGCCAATCACAGGATCATGGAGAGCAGGAGGGAACTTCCCTCTGCTGAGCTGGGGTGGGACAGGCAGGGGAGAGGACTGGACCACAGCACCTAATGTAGGAAAACGCCAACCTCGGGACTCTGCCTTGGAATCACTGCCCCACATCACTTTAGCAATAAATATTGATACATGTGTGACTCCCTTCCCAGCAAACTGAGCTCCTTAAGGACTTGTTCACCTAGGGATCCCACTAGAGGCCCAAATGCAGCAAGTGAGGAAGAATGTTGCTGTGAATAACTGAAATCTCTAGAATTTTCAAAGAATACATTTGTCCCACAAAGCATCTTTGATGGCCCTGAAAAGAAGTGTTTTACTTCCAGCCATGAAAATGAGCCTACGTAGATGAAATGTTTGAAGAATACATAAAGCAGCCTTGTTATTCAATGCCATAGGGAAAGGAGCCACAGAAATGTAAAGATATTGTGCACAAATGCAGAAAGTCGGCCAGTTCCGAAGAGGAGCTTCAGGGCACCGTGCTCCCGTCCTACCTGTAGAACACGGCTGTCCTCGCGCATAAAATCAGCAAGTAATGGATCCATATCTACTTCAATTGACTTCACTGCCCAAGACACTTCCATTAAGCTCAGAGCCACTGCTGATGTCTTTCAGAACAGGAACAATTACTTGTGCAAAATTGCCCCAGAATAAAGCTATTAAGGTCTGTCTTGCCCGGTTAGTATTAAGTTTGCTGATCTGCATGTATGAGGCTTTGTAATCTTTCAAAAATAAAGAAAAGATAGTCTTGACCCAGAAATATATACTTTTGCAGAGGAATTATAAAAGAGAACATGAGAATTTTTTAGAAACAATTATCCTTTCTATGGATTCTTATTGAATAATAAACGTTTTTAAAATAATTTTAAAATCAAATTTTATCTTTTTTGATAGAATTTGAGGAAAAGAACTTGGCATTGAATCTTATAACTCATCTAATCTAAGATGTTGTGAAGGGGATAAATGAAGGAAATATAACTGGAAGATAATATAACTGAATCAAATCCAGAAAACCAGTATTGGAGTCCACAGAGCTGGAAGGTATAAATTCCGTTTGGTAAGACAATTTTTACCCTGTGTCCATGTGATGCTGTTATGTTTATTATCTATTTATTCTATTCATTTCTTCATTATTTGTGGAATACCTACCTAGGGTCAGACACAGTGATAGGTTGAGGGGATAGGTAAGGAACAAGTAAATTCTTTTTTCTTTTAAACTGTACTGGGGATTGAACTTAGGGGTGCTCTACCACTGAGCCTCATCCCCAGCCCTTCTATTTTTTTTTTTTTTTTTTTAATTTTGAGAAAAGTTCCCACTNTCTATTTTTTTTTTTTTTTTAGTCAGAGTCACATTAAGTTGCTGAGGCTGGCCTCAAATTTGTGATCCTTCTGCCTCAGCCTCCTGAGTCACTGGGATTACAGGCATGCGTCACTGCCCGGATACAGAAAAAATGAATTCTTGCCTTCATGGAGCTGATATTCCTGTAGGAAGATACAGACAATCAACAAAGAGCAAGAAAAGATATGCCAGGTATAAGGCTGTAGGCAAGACGGGAAAGAGAGAGAGGGAGGGCTTGAGAGAGGGAGTTATTTAAATACAAATTATTGTGACCCTTTTGAAATGAGTGAAGCTGACACTCCTTTCTGGGCCTTCTCTCCAGTCTTCCTCTCCTCCCTCCCCTTCCTTCACTGCGGTTGTAGTTATCATCATTATTCAGGGGAGTTTCGCATAATATATTTATTTATTGTGTTTTTCCAACTTTTTCCAAGAAGGACATTCAGCTGTGTTTTTAAATGATATTATCAGAAGATAAACATTGTGAGGAAATTTGCATAAAAGGAAAATGAAATGTGGTAAAGCAAGACAGAAGCATGCCGAGAAGTCCTGGCTTTGACCAGAATCCAGCTCCCAGCTTTCTAGCAGACAGAGGGGGAAGTCAGCTCTGAGAGGGAAATACCACGGGGCATCACTTGCGAGGTGTCTTGTGACTGCCTGTGTGGGTCACCCTGGAGGGACATGGCAAAGCAGGCAGCAGCAGCCTCGGCAGCACCCTGCTTCCCCGAGGAGCTGCTCACTGAAGGAACCTGGGTGTGACATGCAAGCCTAAGCTCCTGGGGGTCACCATCACACCCAGGAGCCACCACACACCCAGGAAAGTGTTGCAAATTATAATTGCAGAGAAGAGAATTCACTGTGAGCTGATATCTAAAAATAATGTTTTGGAAGGATAACCTAATTTAAATATCGATCTGCTAAAACTGGGGATATAACCGGGAAAAAAAGGCTATCCAAGATCCAGTCATCAGGACAGCAGCATAGAGTGCTGTTGGATGCCAATCGCCCCTGCCTTGGAGAGGGTGGGGAGTCACCCTGGCTTTGCAGGAGCTCCATCCTACGCAGTAGTGGAAGAGAACACGGGGTCAGGTGGGAAATGCTTAGTTCTCAGCCTTTAAGCTTTCTCCTATAGATTTAATTCTTTAAACTTCTGGTCCTGACCTGGGGTACACTGAGATAGTTCAAGAAGGGTGTGGATCTCTGGAGTTGTTTATGACTGCAAATGAATGTGCACAGGGGACTTCGCTGGGGAGAATGTCAAGCTCTTTGCGAGTTTTCTGAAAGGGATCATAACACCCTCGCGCCAACAGCCAAAGGTCATCAGAAGGTATGCAACATCACCCTCCATCACCAGTTAGCCAAAGATGCTCTTTAGTCTGAGGAATGTCACTAGGCTTTAGCTGAACACTTTAGGGCCAAAGCATGGAGTGTTCTCCACTTCTGGCTAGGTCTAGTGGTGCACGCCCATAACCTTACGACTCAGGAGAGAGGAAGACTACAAGCTCAAGCCCAGGCTCAGCAGTTTAAAGAGACCTTGTCTCAAAATAATTTCAAAAAATGGACTGGGGATGTAGCTCAGTGGTAAAGGGGTTCAATCCCTGGTGCTAAATATATATATATATCACACACATATATACACACACACATATTTATATATGTAATATATTAATATATAAGACATATTAATATACAAAACATTTATATATAATATAAAATATATTTATATATTTAACGATTATCAATAAATATATAAGATATAAATGTATGAATATATATATTCATATATTCTTATTAATATATAAAACATTAACATATTAATATAAAATATGTTAATATATAAAACATGTATATCTTTTTATATATATTATACATAAATATATAAAAATTCTCCAGTTCTGATAAGCAAAATGACTAAATCATAAAACGATGTTAAGAAAATGAGCTTGGAAATCTTAATTTGGTGATGAACAGAAACCGCCTGGAGTTCTTCATTTGCCCATATGAAATCAAAGCTGAAATCCTAAAACATGGGCAGGCAGAACACCCCTCCCACCCCTTCTTCCACTCAGCTTGTTCTCCTAACTGGACGATTCAGGGCTCTATGAAGTCAGTCCCTGTTCAGGGATTGTGTGTCACACTGGAACATCACCCTCCAGCGCAGACTTTTATTATTATAACTGCCACATAATTAGAAGATTACCAAAAATCTCTATCACTAGAATTTAATTCATCTAATGGGAATGCTAATGATAATAAGAGATGATAAAGCAACTTTCAAAGGCTTGGGAAAGTTGGTGATAGGAATAAAAGTCAATAAAGTCAGTATTAGGCAAACAGAAGAAATAAAATGAACTAAAATTGCATTAGTATTCAAAAAGTTCAGTTTCTTCCAAACCAAAACCTCTCGGCATATAAAATCTCATGTAAATCAAAACTAATTTACTCCACCAACTGGGTTTGTTTACTTTGGGGTATTTTACAACATTCTTCACATGTCTCCAATTACAAAAAAAAAAAAGCTAATTATCTTTAAATTAAAGCTTATCTGACAGCTGATTTTGCAATAAACTCATGAAAACAAATTTGTGTTTCCCCATTGCAATTCTATAAGATATGGAAACATCATAATATTGTGCTTAGATATGACCACATGTTCTTCTAGGATATAAAATTTTGTCCTTCTTGACTATACATCACCGTGTAAATTTAATTATAATCTTTAAAATGTAGAACTTGGAGGAATACATTGTGTGTGCTCGGCAAAGTCTACTGGCTCAGGAAACTTTCTGGGTTATTCCTGTTTCCATGGAGGCTGGTGGAAACAGAATAAGGGGATGTGTATGCTGGTTTCTCCGCTCTCTGAGCTGCTCAAAGGCAGGGAAGGCTCTTGGGGCCACAAGGTGGCACGGGCAGCTCTGACTGTGTCTAGATCTTGGTGCTGCCTGTGTGGCAGCCAGGGGACCCATGGAGTGGTGTTACCCTCACTTACTGCATTACTCCATACAAACCTTTCTGTTCCTCCTACCCAGTACTTTTCCATCCAGCTCCATTGTATTCCAGGTCCAAGGGGCAGCATTACTGGTCAAGGCCCATGCTGGCCAACTCAAGGGCATCTTCCTAGTGAAATAGATTCCTTACTTCATCTATTTCGCAGTATTCCCTCTTTGTCAGACCTGTGGAAACATGTATGTCATGTGTTTTTTTATTTAGTCACCATTTTAAAAATATCTATTTGTTAAGCTACTGTGGCCTTGTATTCCTAGCTTCTTAGGTAACTCAGGTGAGTGTGTGTCAGTTGCTCAGAGTGGTGACCTTGGCTGTGGCGTCCCTGCACATGCAGGTGAATCTCGTCACCAGCCCCACCCCACCCTGCCCCGGTTTCTCCTTGCCCTGTCCTCCCCCTCCCTTCCCAGTCCCAGGGGTGTCTCTTCTGCTCTCTTGACAGTTCTTTTACTTTTCTTCTCCAGCTTCCACATGAGGGAAAACACATGATCCTCCTCTTTCAGCGTGTGGCTTATTTTGCTGAACTTTATGTTTTCCAAATCCATCCATTTTCTGGCAGATGGACAAGAGGACTCATTAAATATCTCTTCTTTTAGAGAAAATGTGTTTCAGGTTAAAGTATTTTCTAAAACGTTTTCAGAACTATTTAATGGCCCTGTGAACAAATAGCGGTGTGCGTGAGCAAGCGCCGCTTTGCTCCTGGTGGCCCTCAGTAGGTGGCCAGCCTTGGTGCTCTGCCTATGGAAACTTGGGCTGTTTACACCCCTTGCTTTCCAAATAAGCAATTTACCTCCGCAAGATGCACCTCCGCTAGCTCATGCTCTTCCTGATTCTTTAAAGTCTCTTTGCTCTTTCTTTTCATACGTGGTCTCATCTCCCAAGATTCAGATAAAAGGTGTCTCCTGCCCTGCATCCTGTGGTAGCCAGATTTCTCTGCCAACCCCAAATGCTGCCTACAGGGCGCGGCAAAAAATGTAATTATCTGTTGTTGTCTCTCCTCCCCTAGTCACCGCACATCTGGGCCCTCATACAAACAGGCAAACAGATTTATCGAAAAGTGCTGCATGTATATTCCCATGTTTCCCACTCACAGAGTTTCACCCACAGTAGGCACACAAATGTTTTTTAACAGGTATAACTATATAGCAACATTAGCACCTGGATTACTTCAGGATTCTGCCATAAATCGTAAGTTCTCAGTCTTATGATAGCACAGCAAACTCACAAACCAGCAAAAAAGAATTTATGCTGTGCCACCGAAAGGCATTTAAAAAATCACAAATTAAAAAATAATCAGTTTATTGAAATAAATCTGTCAGTTTTACACAACTGACATATATTTAGTAAATTTTGCATAATTTTTAATAGAAGGAAAATTCCAGAACAGTGGAAAGTGTTGTAAAATATGAACCTCGAAAAATTGGCCAGAGCATGTCATAAATAAGTGGGTTTACTTTGGCTCACTGGTAAGTCCTCTCCTGTGGCTCTCCAGTGTTGCTCAACCTTGAGGTTTTGCAGGAATATAATAAGCTAGTTTTTGTTAGAAAGTCAGATTTCTAAGGCCAGTAACGATTGGAAATTTTGGCTGGTCTTTATGGAAACCAGTGCACCTGACTGGCGTGAGCCCTGCTAAGGAGAACTGGTGTGACCCTTGACACCGTGTGATTTTCTGGTTTGACGTTACTGAATTCCCTCCCGTTCTACTATTTCATGCTTATGATTTGCAGTTTGTAAAACTAATCTTCATAGTTGGTGTTCCTTTCCTATCACCTGTTCTTTGTAACACCAGGAGGGCACCCCCAGGTTTCACCCCAGGCTCTCCAGGTGAGAAGGCCGGGGGCAAGGTCTGGTCCTCAGTTAGAAGCTACCAGATTCTCCTTCCTTCCCTGCCATCTTGATATATCATAGGACCCAGCTTAATCAGAACATGTGAGTAAAATAGTATCACCTACTTTTTAAATTTTAATGATTACTAGTCATATTTGCTCAGCCTAAGAGTCATCTGAAGTTAGAAAGCTCTTCTTCCCACTCTCTCTGACTCACACCTGGCCGATAGGGTCCTGGGCACACTCAGTCAACACACATGAGCAAAATGCGCATGGATCCTTAATTTGCTCTATTATTGATCCTAGCATTCTATACAAATTTTCCATGCCTCTGTTTTTTACCATTAATTTTTCCCATTTCATTATACACAAAATCATCTCATTTTTTTTCCTTTTCCCATCAACTCTTTTTAAACTAGGGATGGTAGACTGCATTCATAAGTTATGATTACTTGCATAGATAGATAGATAGATAAAGATATATAGATAGCATTGTCTGCATTTATGCATGTTTATATGTTTACATACACATATAGCATGTGCATCCATACAGTCCCTGAAGATATATAGAATAACAGTGAAACAACCACCACTGGCTATCTTATGGATTGAGGCTGTTGTCAATAAATTTGAGACTTTTGTGCATCACTCTGTATAGTCTCTTTTATTTGCCACCTAGAGCTTTAAAAAATTGTTTCAGATTTTATACTTTCTTGATATTCTTTAATGTTTTATAGCATATACATCTCTGAAGTTAATTTCATATGGCCTGTGTTTGAGCAAAAAAAAAAAAAAAAAGAAAGAAAGAAAAAGAACCTCCTGTGCTTCTGCCCCATGTATTTACATTGTGCATGGGATTCCTCCTTGTTGATGTGTCTAGTGGCAGTCCATTAATTCTCATCTTTGCAGATGTGTCCAGGTGGGATCACCTGTTCTTGACTGAGGACAGTGGAGTGAGTTTTGGGGTTCTGCCATTATGAATGATGGTGAGCATGTAGTATTTGTCCCTGCACAGTGCTGGAGTTCCCCTGCAGCAGGTGTTTGGTGGAGGAAGGGTGGCAGGGTGGGCCTGAGCATGCATTGTCAGCTCTCCTAAAGCACAGAGAGTTGCTTTCTACCGTGCTTTTGTGGATTTACACAGTTGCTGCCACCTTTCTGTATTATCGCAACACTTCTTACTCTTACCAATCTAGCAAATGTGAAATTACATATCATTTCACTTTCTTTTCCATTATTACATACTAAGTTAGGAATATTTTAAGAGGTTTGTTGTCCACTGATTATTTCATCCTCTTGAAAGTATGCGTTCATGAGTTGTAACCAACAGAAAAGGTTGAGCACATGTATGCATGATATAAGAAATGATCAGAAATCAGACTTGTCTAAGCGCAACCCTGGTAAAACCAGTTCTTACAGAAGCACCTCACCTCGGCTCACAAAATTTTCTCCTTTCTCCAGAGACAGCCATTGTTCTGAGCTATGTTAATAGCTTTCTTATTATTGTTGGTTGTTTCATCATACACATGCATAAAAGCACACGCACAAAATTTCGAATTAATAGAGCATAGTGTGTCCATGTATAAAAATGGACAGTTATAAAAATAAAACATTATAAAAATAAAACATCCTAGCCAGGTGCCTGTACATGCCTGTGATCCTAGAAACTTGAAAGCCTGAAGCAGAAAGATCCCAAGTTAGAGGCTAGCCTCAGAAACTCAGTGAGACACTGTCTCAAAATCAAAATCAAAAAGGGTTGTGGATGTAGCTCAGTGGTAAAGTGCCCCTGGGTTCAATTCTCAGGGCCAAAATGAATGAATGAAATCTTCTATGAGTATGATAATAGTAATAAGGACGAAATGCTGTCACTTTGCTTTGCACTTCTAGTGCAGGCAAGACACATCACATCTGGCAGGTAGCTTCAGTTCGATCTGGTTCACTGTTGATAGGATTTCAAGAAACACACAGCACCCTTATCTCTCCATGACACTCCTCCCTGACGCTGGTTACCTCTGACGCTGGTTACGCTGGTCATGACCTGTGTGAACATTCCTCCAAGTATCTCCTGGAGCAGAGGCAAGAGAGCACCAGGCAGGCCTATGGAGCAGGGCACACAGCCTGGGCTCATGTCTTCGACAGAGTGCCAGGCTGATTCCCAGTTGGCTGTATCAAAATCACATGTCCATTTGAAGGCTGTGACAGTTCCCGCCTCTCCAGATATTTACCATTTCTAGACCAGGTTTCCCGCACCCCCCCCTAAATAATCTAATAAGTTCCTAGTGATCTAGCACTGTAAATTCCATTTTTAGTTTACTTTTTATTACTACTTCACATATTGCCATTTATATTTCACCTTTTGTGAAATGTCTTTTATTGAGTTATATTTCTCTCCCCCTCCTCTCTTTTTCCTAGTACTGGAGATTGAACCAAGGGGTAGTTCCCCAGCCCTTTTTAGTTATCTGTCTTTCTATCTATCTACCTATTTATTTTTAATTTTGAGATAGGGCCTCACTAAGTTGCTGAGGCTGGCTTGAACGTGTGATCCTCCTGCCTTAGCCTCCAGAGTCGCTGGGGTCACAGGACTGCACCACCACACCCTGCGAGTTATATTTCTCTCCAGGAGTTGAGGAATTCTTTGTGTTGTCTGGCCAGAGTCCTTTGTCAGTAGACAAGCTATGAACATGTCTCCTGCTCAGGGCTTCTCTCTTCACTTACATATGATCTCCTGATAAATAGCTTGTTTTTAATTTTAATATAGTAGAATTTGTCCATCATTTTCTTCATATTTAGCCTTAGCTTTTTGCTTAACTTTTGAAAGTCTTTTCTTATCTGGAGGTTGTAAAAAAATTGCCCTATACCAGCACATAAGTTGCTTTTCACCTTCCATTTGGAATTGACTTCCTACAGTATGATGTCAGCATCATCTTTGATTTTTCCACCTGAATGCCTAATTGTATTTAAAACAAATAATGTCCATTTTATCCCCAAGATTTACTGTGACTTGCCATGGACCTCTGACATACATTCAATTTTCATAATTTTGTGAGTTTTTTGGGGAGCTTTCTTTCCTGTGCCAGTGGTTTATGTCTGCCTCTTGTTCGACTTGTTTTTTTCTTTTGTACCAGGGATTGAACTCAGGGGCACTCGACCACTGAGCCACATTTCCAGCCCTATTTTGTATTTTATTTAGAGACAAGGTCTTGCTGAGTTGCTTAGCACCTCACTATTTCTGAGACTGGCTTTGAACTTGGGATTTTCCTGTCTCAGCTTCCTGAGCCTCTGGGATTAGGCACGTGCCACTGTGCCCAGCTGCCCCTCTTGATTTTTATTGCTTAATAAAAAACATCATGACACTTACTTATGTAAATTCTCCCACTTTATTTGTTTTTTTACCGGGGTTATGGCTATCTTTGGTCTTTTTATTTGCATAAATTAATTAGTAATGTTATAATATTAAGTCATCCATGGGTGAATATGACATATCTACTTCTTCATTAGAAATACTTCCCTCTAATGATTTTAATAAAATCTTTTATAGAATTCTACATAAAAATTCTCATATTTTATCATATTTCTGGTTCTCCTTTTTCTCTAAAATTTATTATTTTTAGAATTAAACATTTACTGATGTTTAGCAAAGCAACTGACATTTTTGCATATTGATACTTTCCAAAGCTAACTCTTCAATTTTTAGCACCAAATGATTTTTAGTAGATTACACTGATGTATTTTGTTGACTCTCATATTATCTGCAAAAAATAATAGTTTTTTTCTTAATAAATTATTCCACCCTTTACTTGTATTATTGTACAGGTTCAAATAATAAGTTAAATGTTAGATATTATAAATATGCTCCTTGATACAATACATTCTTAATTTCAAAGTGAATGCTTTTTAATGTTTCACCATCAAATCTGAGGTTGCTTTAACCTTGAGTACATACCACAAATAAGATTTTTTTTAAAATTTTTTATTGTTGGTTGTTCAAAACATTACATAGTTCTTGACATATCATATTTCACACTTTGATTCAAGTGGGTTATGAACTCCCATTTTTACCCCATATACAGATTGCAGAATCACATCAGTTACACATCCATTGATTTACATATTGCCATACTAGTGTCTGTTGTGTTCTGCTGCCTTTCCTATCCTCTACTATCCCCCC
>NW_026000240.1:9797107-9930910 GCF_001458135.2 Marmota marmota marmota
TTTATGATTGTTATGTCTTGTTGGTGTATGGTTCCCTTAAGCAGTATGTAGTGTCCCTCTTTATCCCTTTTGATTAACTTTGGCTTGAAATCTATTTTATTTGATATGAGTATGGACACTCCTGCTTGTTTCCGAAGTCCATATGAGTGATATGATTTTTCCCAACCTTTCACCTTCAGCCTATGTATGTCTTTTCCTATCAAATGCGTCTCCTGTAGGCAGCATATTGCTGGGTCTTGTTTTGTGATCCATTCTACTAGCCTGTGTCTCTTAATTGGTGAGTTTAAGCCATTAACATTTAGGGATATTATTGAGATATGGGTTGTTCTTCCAGCCATATTTGTTTATTTATGTTACTAAACATGGTTTGTTTTCCTCTTTGATTATTTTCCCCCCCTTTACTGTCCTACCTCCCACTATTGGTTTTCATTGTTATTTTCCATTTCCTCTTCCTGTAATGTTTTGCCGAGGATGTTTTGAAGAGATGGTTTTCTAGCTGCAAATTCTTTAAACTTTTGTTTATCGTGGAAGGTTTTAATTTCATCTTCCATCCTGAAGCTTAATTTCGCTGGATACACAATTCTTGGTTGGAACCCATTTTCTTTCAGTGTTTGAAATATGTTATTCCAGGATTTTCTAGCTTTCAGAGTCTGTGTTGAAAGATCAGCTGTTATCCTGATTGGCTTATCCCTAAATGTAATCTGCTTCCTTTCTCTTGTAGCTTTTAAAATTCTCTCCTTATACAAATAAGATTTTTAAAATTTTTAGCCCTGAACACACCACTTGTAATTTCAGCCTCTCAGGAGGCAGATACAGGAGAATCATGAGTTCAAAGCCAGTTTCAGCAATGACAAGGTGCTTTGAACTCATGATGTGAATGGGCTCCTGGTGTGAGGCCATAGAAGGACTTGAAACATCCCAGACAGTAGCATCCACCTTGGACAGGGATAATGGGAGGCACTGGCAGATGGAATAGAGGATGGTCCTAAGGTCAGGGTGAGGATCAGGGGAGTGGAAGGTGAGAGTGGGTGGAAGTGAATATGAGGGGAGAAGGAAAGTGTAGCCCCCAACTTTGTGAGGAAGTCCCTTCCCATGAGGGGAACAGGGCACTATGGAATGACCAAAAGGGATTGGGTAGAAATTAGAGAGCCAAAAGCTCAAACAAGGCTAGGTGTCTGTGGGATTGGTAAGGTTTGCCCTCTACCCCACAATAGAGGTCACAGAACGAGTAGTAGTAGCCCTCAGAACTCCTTGAGAACTGAATGTATAGCGCAGTGTCTAGGAGGAAGGACACAGGCCTGCCTGAAATACACAGAGTTACCCTGGGTTCCCATGGAGTGATGGTAGCAGTCGGGTGATGGGGAGGTAGGCCTCGATGGTCCGTTGCAGCCAGTCAATAGTTGGAAAGGAGAACCAGAAGGGCTGGATGGCCATGGGCCACTATGGGCTGGGGGACAGTCAGTAGCCAACTGTCCCTCCTGATGGCATTTAGGACAAGGGCCTGGAGGCTTTCGAGGCTTGGGACATGTACAAGCCCAGTGACAATCTGACCACATTTAAAACAGGGTCTGGGCGGTCCCAAGGGACCCTTCCCCAGGCCATTGGAACCAGGGACAGAGGCTGAGGATGGATGGATGGTTTGAGGGAGCATCTGATATTTCTGCTTCTGGTCCTTCTCATCTCTCTTGTTATACACCTTAAAACCCACTCCCAGAACCTCAACTTGGGGAGTTAGGGTCCCCCTCTCAAGACACCTTCGTTTGGTCTTAATATCTGGGAAAAGTAGGTCATTAGTAGTTATCTCCCATCTGGAGTCTCAGGGTCCAGGTTAGTATATTATAATAAAGCCTTGGTCAGGTGACCTAAAAATGCTGAAGGGTTTTTATTTTTATCTTGGAGGATTTCTTGGAGCCTTTTATAATTGGTAGCCTTATGGGCTGCCTTTCTAAGTTCTGCCATGAGGCAAGTAATGAAGTGGTTTCTACTAGTTACTCCTCCAGGCGAATTATAATCCCTGTTGGGGTTCTGACCAGGGGCCACTTCAGTACCAATTGGATGGGCGGCGGTGGAGGGGGGTCTGATGTACCTCATCAGCATAATTTCTAGCTTGCTCCCAAACTCGCCTGTGCTCCTTGGGCAGGAGGGTGTTAGACAAGATCATATGGAAGGTCAAATCATGTAATTGGGTCAGATATTGAAACTCTTTGATGTATGTGGTGGGGCTTGAAGTATAGGACCCAACCCACTTTTCTATCTGTGAAAGATGTGACAAAGAGAAAGGCACAGGAACCCAGATGACACCATCTATCCCACCTCCTAGCGTAGAGGACACAGAGATGCGGGTTAGACAGCAGCAACCCATATACGTGTGGTGAGAGGAGAGAAGAGCAGAGGGGCTGAGGGGATAGTTGCTACAGCGGCTTCATCAGAAATAGAATTGTGATATGGCAAGGGCTCATCCACTGGGTCAAAGAGGAAGGAGTCCTGGGTAGGATCTTCTGTCCCTTTAGAAGCAGGCATAGGGGAGGTGAGGGCTAAGAGGACTTATGTGGGAGAGCAGGAGTTGCAGAGAGAGGGCTTAGGCCGTAGAAAGGAAAAGGCCTGAATGTATGAAATCTCTTTCCATTTTCCCAAACACTCACAATAGTTGAAAAGATCCCTGATAATATTGGGATCTAGAGTGCCGTTAAGCGGCCATTTAGTGTCCAAAGGATATTGAGGCCAGATCTGATTGCATAAATGTATAAGTTTTGGGGGGTTTAGGTCCTGGGTGAGAGAGAGAGAGAGACCCTAAGTTAGCCAGAAGGCAGCCTAGAGGACTATGGGAGGGAATGGACCAGGAGCTGCCCATGGTAAGATGGAGGAGGTGAGTTTAGAGGTGGGGAGTCCCCCAGTCTAGAATCAACAAGTTAAGAGGACGGTTATGCTCAGGGCGTCATCACCTCTGGAAGCATCAGGGGAAGGGCCTATAGAGGCACTTGGGCACCCAGCTAGGACCACAGAGGGGAGAAGCCTGCAGAGATTAACCCAAGGTTAAGAGGTAGTCTTACCAGGAACAACTCCCAAACGCCCTTGGTGGTTTTTCTCAAAACTCAGGACCCAAATAAAAGCCCACCTATAGACCTGGTCAATACTAGGGGTCAGCCGTAGCTGTGAAAGCTTCAGCTGGGTGTGCCCCTGACCTCACAGAAACCCTGGGAATGCCTGATGATCAACAGTCACTTCCCAGGACCCATAGTTCATTTAGATTGACTGGAGACCGGGGTCTTACCTGGACTGTTGAGTGGTGGGTGCAGAGAGGGCGTTCGGCAGAAGGGAGGGCCTGGTCCCGCAATGGAATCTGGATTGGGGCCCAGGGACGCTCAGTGACCCTTAAAGAGGGGAGCAGGCACACATGGGAACCTGATCCCGGGTTTCAGCACCATTGAAAGGAAAGCAAGGAACCGGGAGATAAGAGAGCAAGAAATAAAAGATGGACCAGGCAGAGATACTCATGAGAGAGTTTATTTGTCATAGCCAAATAAAGGCTATCTTTCCATAGACAGAGACAAAATTGGCTTGGGGTTCAGGACTTTTATGGGGCAGGCTCAGGGATTAAAGCCAGGTAGGTACTAATACAGGTGTTGAAGGATTGGGTTGATATGAGGGAATGGTGAGTCTTTCTCAGAAACGCCCTTCGGCGCGAAATCAAAATTTAAAATGGCGGCTGTCATTTAAGATGGCCATCCAGATAGTAAGCAAGACCTTACACATAGCATGTAAATAAGTAGTAGAATTACACGACAAAAAGTTATGTGCACTTGCCATTGTGATAGATACTGCTAGATCACTGTCCCCACAAGTTGTATTACATTGTTCAATGGATGTTTTTATTCCTAGACTATATACAACCTATATGACCTTACAGAAGAGATCTCCCCACTTCCTGACCCTTTTTTCTTTCTAATTCTGGGTTACAGTATTAACCTAGCTCACAAAAATAAATTATTTGCTTGAGGTATTTCAGGTCCCGGGAGGAAGTTCAAATTTGGCTCACACACCTGTATGAGGGATAACTTGTGCCTCCACTTTGCAAGAAGAGAGACTGTGTTCTTTGGTCTCAATTATGACCATATGTTGCCTATGTTGTGTTACAGGGTCTCTCCACCCCCACCCAAACTAGGAAAAGTATAGTTAGGGAGTTTAGTTAGGGCCAGGCCCTTTGACAGGTAGTTTAGCGTCTACCCCCCAAGGCATGAGTCTGGCCGCCTCCTCTGTCTTATGCGGCTCTGAACCCAGAAGATCCAGCTCTCCGCGCAGTGGCAGCTTCTTCAGGTGGCTCTTAATCCACCACTCACTTACCCTGCACGTGTGTGTGAGCTCCACGTGTGGCTCCTAAGGGCTTCCATACATTACACAACCTTAGCCCTGTATCGGCAATATTTTAACATTAATTAACCACGTTCAGTGGAAGAGTTTTCCTGGACATCTTGTGATACCTCATGGAGGGAAGTGAAAATCACCCTTTCTGTGGCCATTGGATTGATGATATTTAATTACATGCATGTGACACCACCTATGTGTCTGGGTAGATATTGTTCCTAATGCATATAAACAGTGCTGGAAAAGGAAGTTCACAGACCAGGAGTGTATAAGTAAGAAGTGGGGGATTACAGGACAGAAAGTTGGACACATTTGTCATTGTGACAGACAATGACAAATTCTCTTCAGAAACCTTGTCACAGTGTTCCCACTAGCAGTGCATAAAGCGACTGTCCCCTTCACCCTAACAAGAAAGCCCTAATACACTTTTGACGTTTGTCAGTCTTACAGGAATAAAAAAATGGCATGTCAGCTGTGGTTTAATTGAACTTCTCGTTCTGTCAATGAGGATGAAGAATTTAAGCATGTTTAACAACCACTCAGAGCTCTTTCTCTATGGATTTTATGTTCCTTCTTGTGTACATAGCTCTGCTCATTTTCTGATGGATTTCTGATCATTTTCATATTGATTTGTAGTTTCCAACAGGGCTTGTAATACATGTTCCGAACGTTAGTTTTCTGTTTTTATTATGATGATTTTACTTTTTGTTGCTGTTGTTACATTAATAGAATAAACTTTTGCTTCTGGGTTGTATGTCATCTCGGCATCACCTCGACCTTGGGTTATTACATCTTGGTACTTTTTATCATCACTTACTTTCAAGTTCAGTGTCCCTTTGTTCCTGCCCTTGAACTGATGAGTACAAATGTGCAGGAGACCTTTGCCACTTTGTTCCTCTGCCACGTCTCTGCTCTGGCTGCCCACTAGGAGTGATTTCAGAGTCCTAAGTAAGAGACACTCCATTCACCTGCTCCATTTCTCTGAGACTTAAACACACTACAGAATTCCTGGAGCAATTGATAGTTCTTCCAGGGGCGTGACTTGTCTGAGTTAGAAGGAAAGAATGACCACAATTTCCTCATGAGTCAAAATCCTACTAAAAAATTAGTCTACAGATTGAAAGAATCTGGTTCAAAACCCATCTGGTTATAAGATAGTGATCCCTCTCAATTCAACATGTTGGGATAGACAACTAGCCAGTTAATCAGAAAAGTGAAATGGGTACTTTTCAAAAAGATATATCCTTAATTCTCAAATACCTAAGTACAGGAATGAGCAGATTTGAGTTCACTGTCAGGGCCTCTCAGGTGGACAGAGTGTGGTTGATTAGACTTCACCTTATTTCAGAGAGTACGTGCCCATAAAACGACAGCAATATTTCCCTGTTTTGTCGATTTCAAAACTAAGCAGAAACGTGTGTGTGTAAGAGAGAGACAGAGACAGAGAGTCAGATAAAGAGAGACAGGGACACAGAGAGGGACTTGGGATGTCAAAGTCTTTTAGAATTTTCAACCTAATTCCCATCATTTACTGCTTCCCACTCGACACCACCTGTTTGATGTGTGTGTTAAAAAAATAATCCACTAGCCTTAAGCACCCAGGATTACGTGGACTGCCAATGTGTGACATAGGAAGAAGGAAGGGTGGTGGTTAATTCAGGAACTTGGTGAATTGGAATTAAATTAGGCACCCTTCAGTCTGCAGTGGAAAGTGAGGGCTAATTCAACACACTGATTAAGACAATTTAAACTGTGCCTGCCATTTTTACCTTTCTTCGGCATGACAGACATATTTTCAAATCATTTAATTTCCTAATTTTTAATTTTAGTCTTTTTTCTAGAAAGTAGTTTTTAGTTTTAGTTTTTTTTTTCTAGAAAGTAGATTTAAAACAATTTGGTCCCCCAAAATCTGGGAAAATGGCAAAAAATACTTTCCCCTTGGATCTGGCATCACGTGGCATAGGATGTGCTTTTGTGTCCTTAGCTGACCCTTTAGCCATTGACAATTTACAGAAGCTGGCACAGTAGTTTGGGTTCCTTAATTAGAAACATGGCACTGCTCTTGGCCTTGGGCTCCTCAGGAACCTTAGCTAACACCACCTCAGGAACAACACTAAGCCACTGGGTCCACTGAAGAATGCAGCAGAAAATAAGTGCCACCTGATGCTGCAAATGTCATCAGCTAATCCTCACCAGCAGCTCCAAGCTGCTGCTTGCTGAGTGCCTGTTCTGTCTCCCCCACCTGGTTCTGTGCTTCGTCTGGTTTACTGTGAAGGAGCTTTGAGGACAGTGGAAGGTGTGACAGATTGCTCACATCTGCCAGATGGGAGAAGCTTAATACAAGATCATTTCCTGAGAGGTGACACACTTGAGGGAGAACAGGAGGGATGATTGTCCCGTCCAATATTTCTCCTTCCTGCAGAAACGTCGTCACCAGCATACTCTGTGTGTGAGTTAAAGTGGCAAAAAAACAACTTGAGTTCTCTTAATCAAAAAAGGACTTAACTGAAAGGATTTGAGCTTATCTCACAGATCGGGAGACAACTGGTCAGACTGCGAAGTGTCTGGGATCAATGCGGCAAGGTGACAGGAACACAGTCTCCCTGCATGCTCATCTCCCCCTGTTCTCTCTCCTAAAATCTCCTTAGCTTAACGGCTGCCATCCACCAAGGCAGACAAGTCATCAATGAACTCTACTTTGTGACTCCCTGGAGAGAGAACCGGAACCTGACTGGCTCGGCCTGTGATACTCACCATCCAGTACTGCTCAGGGAGATGGGGAGAAGTCTCAGTTCCCAGTCTGACAGCCAGGGCCTCTGGCCTGGAAAGGTGAGGGTGGGCTCCTACAGTGGGTAGAGCACAGACAGCTGGGAGCCTTCCCCAGAACCAGAAACAAACCAAAAAAAAGCTATGGATGACACTTACATCAACATGGATACAGATGCAGATATTTAGAACCAACGTGCACACAAAATACCTGAAGATTCAGTCTCCCAGATGTCAACAGTGATTGTATCATTGCAGCTGGTTCACAAGTTACTTTAAGTGTTTTTTCCTATTCTCTAATTGTCTTCTTTAACAAATTCATATTACAACATGTCTAATAAAGAAAACTTCAATGGAAAAAAATGGACAAAGGGGCAATTCTGTTTCAGTTACATCTGAAATAATCTTAAAAGAGAGATCAGGAAAGACGTAAAGTGCCAAGCTGTGTTTATTTTGCAAGAAAGCAAAGCCGGTAAAAGGAGATAAGAAGGGAATTAATAGAAGAACCACACACCTGAGATCTCCCCAGATATTTAAAAAGGGCTGCATTCTGCAAGGAGGTGCCAGGGTCATGATTATATGTTAAGATTTCACCACCAACTTCATTTACTACATTTTTTTATTCTTTTGGAGCTGAATTTCTTTTTACAAATCCAATGGATCTTTCATATAAGACTCTGGCCCAGGAGAGGGCAGACCACCACACATAAAGAAATTTAACTTGACCTTTTAAAGAATAATGCCTATGGCATGACCAAGTCCTTACAAAAGGAAATGCCAACTCATCCTCAAAACATGCAGTGATCTTTTCTCTCAGGATTTCCATTTCCATTTGTGACCATCTTCAAGCACAAGTGCTCCTTTTTGAATCAGTGCTTGCTGTGGGAGCTGGCTGCCGGGGTTATTCCTCCTGAAAGAAGGTTGCATTTATTCTTACGTTAGAGCTTTCCACTTAGTAATGGATCCCTTTTAAAGTCAAAGTTTGCTAATACTTATAAGGGAATTGAATCAAACAAAAGCCACTATGGAAATGAGATACACTTTTAATTCAATAAAGAAACGAATGCCAGACAGTTTATTTGAAAGATAAAAAAATGATGATATAAACATAAATAATCTATCGGCCACTAAATTAGATGCCTAGAGAAAAGGCAAACCTATTTACAAACTATGGCTTGATGAGTGTTTACATTTTTCAATCTTTAAAAGATAAGTTCTCACCATGTTAATTTTTTAAAAGTAGCCAATGGTTTTACTACATGCATGGTAGTGGAGAACTCGAATCCGTGATACTCTGAGTTAATAACTATAACCTATTGTATTTTGGGTATTCCACTAAGATTTACCAAGAAGTCATCACAATGTAATCCGACCTTTTGCCATCTGGTTTAAATAGTGTTTGAGGCCAAACCCCAAAGTACAAAATGTCAAGTTGATATTTAAAATGATTTCAAGGTTTTAAAAGTTTTCCAAAAATGTATTTGCCTTTACTTTTCTTGTTCTCTGTTTAATGAGTTGATATTAAAATGACCTGCCATTATGAAGGTAAAGGTTGAAAAATTACAGACATGTGTGCAAAGTAGCACAGAACTAATCCCTGAAATTAATGGTAACTCAAGGACTAGTTGCCAGGATACTTATTTCTTCTGAAGTTCTTTTCTATGCCTCTGCCAGAGGGCACTTAATAGCACTGAACAAATTAAAGATTCCAGTATATATTAAGATGAATCATTTAAAAAAATTTATAGGAACAAAATACTATTCTCCTAAACACTAAAGATATTAAAATGTGTTTACATATTTAATCAGGTCAATGAAAAGCTTGAGCTCAATAATCACATTGACCAAAATTAATTTTTCCAAAGTTTAGACTTATACATTATGTATCTGGAATCATTATTTCCACCTCTATTATTTTATATTGGACTAATTTTAAAAATTTTGTGTCCACATGATCCCACTCTTCTAAAAACAAATGTTTCCAATTCAGAGATGAGAATGTTTTAAATAAACAGAATTAACTTTGAACTTGAAATAGGAAAAATAAGTCTCAGATCAGTTATTCTTTACCTCTGGGTGTGGCTCAGAAGTTACAAGAAAAGTACAGCAAACTCAGAACCCTTGATTTTATGGCCCATTTAATTGGGCTTTGGAGACTCATTTAAAAGCCAGAATCCTTTCTTTGTCTTTGAGTTGGGCAACTCCAGCAGCAGGAGGGACCACAGTGACCTGTGGAGGCTCTGAACACTCTCAACCCTGAAAAACAAGGAAAGCTAGCTGTCTGCTTACGGAAGTCCTGCAGCCTGTGAGTTGAGCCAATGGAAAATGTTTGCCTTCTACATTCACTCCTGTATCTTGGAGCTAGATGGCCTTTCCCCCGCCCTGCCTCCATGAATTTAAAACACGTCACCTGTTCCTGTATGTACCAGCTAGCAAACAGTTTTCCAACTTTCAATCTTGAAGGAATCTTAAAGGTAGTCTAATTCGCTCCTTCAAATTATAAACAGAAGCTGATTCCCTGGAAGAATGCACATGCCTTCCTGGGTTTGAATCAAGACTTCTTCACGCTAAAATCGACACAACAATGGGTGGTCACTTGCTCAGTACTGAAGGCTTCAAGGGCACTCACTGTGAACGCTGTGGGTAGGACCAACACTCAGGCCTAGGGAGAGCAGACAGGGCCGGCCGCCCTGTCAGCAGCTGGTTACCCACAGGCCCCACCCGAGCTCACCACATTCCCTGAGTCTTAGACAGGCCCTGTTTCATGGAGCTGTGTCTGTGCCAGTGAGCAAACTGGAGATGGGCCCTGCCGATCGCCTGTTCTGGAACATCACACAGACACGGAGTCGCAACCAGAATTCCCCAAGGCCTGCCAGCCTAGCCGAAAAGAAACTGGTGGAAATTTGTTTTAAAATATTATATTTACCCCAATTCGTTCAAAATAGTATTTCATCATTATTTATTATAAAATCATTAATGGATCTTTATTTTGTCTTATTATTTTATTTATCGACAAATTCTTTATTGTAAATTATTAATGAAATATTTTACATTGTTTACCATGCTGTTTTCTTAATCTGCTTTGTATTTCACACTTACAAATTGAGCACTAAACTCATTTCAGTTCAGATGGCTCACATATTGAGTGTCCCAAGCCCCTGTGGATAGCATCTAGCAGATTGGACAGTGAGCCACACCTCCCCTCCACTTACCTGCACGGGCTCTAAATAAAACTAAGTGGTTCAATAATGATGCAACCCAAGGATGGTTTGATATGAGGAGTGCAAACAAGCTGAGGGCCAGTTATTCCATCAAGTCACAGGACACAGTGGTCAGTGTGCATTCACCATCACATACCCTCAGGCTGATTACTAGCCTTCTTGCTGCCTATCTCAGGGGAAGTTCTAGGGAATAAAATTGACCAGTTCTGTTATGTGCATGTACAATTGGGTCACAGTGAATCCCACTCCCAAGTATAATTCTATGCACCAAGAAAAAAAAGAATCTTCTGTGTATCATAAAGCTGTAGGGGGAGTAAGTCAATGTGCCTGAGGCTCACAGAACAGTACTGGGGGACAAGTGTACTACAGGTGATGTCCTCGTCATCATAATTATTACTACTTCTTCTGCAGAAGAATGTGCTCAAGGTATGTCTTTGGCCTACCTGCTTCACCTGCAGGCTCATTATGAATGCAGAGCTACTGAATGAGGACCTCCACTTTACAAGATTCCGAGTGTTCTATGCACATTAAAATGTGGGAAGCAGTGGTCTGCAGATCAAGGAAAGACATTATAAAAATGGCAGATAGGGCATTTGGGAATGACAACTTATGCCATGATTTGCAAGGAGAAAAACTGGGGAAAATAGATTACTCAGGTGAAACAAAATATAAAAATAACAAAACACTGAACTAACAAAATGTAAAAAGGATATTTGAAAGAGACAAAGTAAAAGCCCAAGGAATTATAACTGTCAATCAACTACAGTTTAATGATTTGTCACTAGTTAGACTAATTCACCATGGCAGAAGAAAGAAAACAAAGGTAGAAAGAAATGTCACATGTCAGGGTCTTTTTGTGTGTCTCCCGGGCCTCCTTAGTTAAAAGTTCATATTTGCAGAGCAATTGCTTACAGCCTCTTAGCTCAGTGAAGAAGTCCAAACAGATAACTTCCTCCACTTGATAAAGGGAGAGAGAGGCCTGGAGAAGCCTGGCTTTCTTACATTACAGAGATGTAAAGGACAGAGCTAAGATGACACAATAAAACAGCCTAGCTAACAATCTTCTCAACCATGTCCAAGCACTGCCCAAGTGTGTGTGGGCAAAATTACCAGGAAGAGAAATAATAGTAGCAGCTGGCCTTGCTAAGTGCCAGTCATGCACCCAGGGACTGGACATGGTCAACCTAATCATCACAGCAGCCCCACAAAGCAAATGTTATTCCTATTTTACAAAGACACTAATGCACAGATGGGTTCAGTCATGGTCCCATATCCCAAAACTAGGAAGTCACAGAGTCCAGCTTGTGCCTAGGAAGTCTGACTCTGGAATCCATGCCTAGAGTGCACTTGACTTGGTAGTCAGGGCTGGGGGACAGTTGGTGGACCACAGAAGGCCTACTGGACCAATGAGGAGTTGAATGACTTTCCAGGAAATTACTGGCTCTATTAGTTCTTCATTCAAAGGGTTTTCATTCAAAAATATTTTCGTGCATAACCCTTTCAGAAATGTTTACTATGAAAAATAGTACTTGAAACATTGGCTATTAAAGTTAAAACTATGCCAAAAATTGAGTATAAAGAGAATGAATCTTTGAAAAGTATTACAGATTTGACTGAAGAATCTCAAATCTATCTCAAATAATTAATAATGCTCATTTAGTCCCTGTCCCCAAAATATATAGCTCAGAGCTAATGGGCAAGGGTAATGAGAAAGATTAACATGACAACTTGTGGATTTTCAATTTTTTAAATATAATATAACTTATCTGACATCTTAGTGATGTCAGATAAGTTACTAAAATCTAAACCTCTTTTTGTGTAATCAGTCAATCTCATTAAACATTAGTGTTCTCTGTCCCAGCACAAAGGCTGCTCAGGACAGAGAAGAACATGTTCAGAGCACACCTGTCAGTAGCAGGTGTTTCCATCTCTCCTCTCATCACACAGTGGACCTTGAATGCCCAAGCGTGACCAGTTCCCAAATGCTGGTCCTCTAAAGAATCCTCTCAGTTTCTGCCTCTTCAGGAACTCTGCTGGGCTTCTCCTACTGCAAATGAGACTATGGGGCTTGTCCCTCATGCTCCCCAGTGGATGGTCCACCCCACAGACTCTTCCTGACGGCTCTTCTCACTGCTCCTAGGGACAGTGCCCTTGGGGTTTCAGCAAGACACCTGTTTAAGTTAGACTTTGTCGTTGCTATGACTAAAGGATCTGACCAGAACAACTATAGAGGAGGAAAATCTTATTTGAGGGCTCACAGTTTCAGAGGTCCTAGTCCACAGAAGGCCGGCTCCATTCCTTGGGACTCCAGGTGAGGCTGAACATCATGGCGGAAGGATGTGGAGGAGAGCACTGGGAACATGGCACCAGGAGGCAGAGAGAGACACTCCATTTGCCAGATACAAAATATATAGCTCAGAGGCACACCCCTAGGGACCCACCTCCTCCAGCCACACCCCACCTGCCTTCAGTTACCACTCAGTTAATCCCTATAAAAGGGGATTAATTCACTGAATGGGTGAAGACTCCCATAACCCCACCATTTCTCCTCTGAGCCTTCTTGCCTTGTCTCACAAGTGAGCTTTTGGGGGACACCTCACATCCATATCGTGACATCACAAGGCCAGCTGCCCTGAGCTGTCCCCATCCACGGGATCTCATGGTTCTCTGCCACTTCAGTCCTGGGCATACAGATTGCCACCAAGAGCTCTGTAACCTCTTCCCCACCCTGTCCCACTCGCATCCACACCAAGTGCTGGTTGGGGCATGAGCGGCTCACAGACACAACAACATCCCACAGTCCACATCTCTGCAACACCATGTGGGAACCTGCTGGAACCACAGACTCTCAGGGCTCTGCACCCCAAGTGGGTGGAGAACTGAACCAATGAACTGTCTCATCACCCACACTCAATGAGTCATGGAAAAAGAGGGAGTTACTAATGCCCTCATGAGCTCTTCTCATCCCTTAATCTGTGTTCTCACTCTCGTCTGGTATCTCTCCCTTTTGATTTGGCTACTGTATTTTAACCAAATACTAGATTTTCCTTTAGTGCAAAGGCTTTTGTTCTCAGCTTTGTGGTGCCTTCAGAGAAAGGGGCACAACTGAGTGATGAACCCCAAGGATCTGTAGAGGTCCCCAGAAATCTTTACCCTCTTAATATAGCAAATAGAATATAATGCACGAAAGACAACACAAAACACAAAATACTTCATTCAGTTGATTGGGAATCCCAATAATAAAATTCAAGAAATAAAGCAGATATTTCAGTTTTCCTAATCTCCTGTTTCACGAGGATGTGGAAGGTGGGGATGGAAGGTGTTTTCAAGGGTCCAGCCAAGATCTCCATCAACCTCAGAGGCAATTGCTGGTGCTATCCCATTTCATAGATGAGAAATGTGAGGCTTAGCAGTAATGCTCTGCTCAGGCTTTTCTGAAAGGCAGAGTCTCTCAAATCATGACAATAATTGAAAGTGTCTCCATGCCGGCCCCTGTTAGAGGTGTCTGTGGCATTTATGCAATCTGAGTTTAAATATAAAAAAATGTGAGGTGTCAGCACATTTACCAACACTAAGTGACAATGGATCCAACTACTCATGTGTGTCCAGGGTCACATGCTATCAAAGGCCAATACAACAGAAGATGGATTCCAAATCCAAATGAGAGGAAGAAAAGTTGTATAAGCTCCACAGGGGAAAAAAAATGCTAAGATTTTCTTGCTATGGGATATTTGGCAGCCTTCTCGGGCAAGACTTCTTCTCCTTCAACTCCTCCACAACATGTAGCTTTGTTAATTCCTGAGCAAATGCCCCTTATCCTGGCACAATGTGAACATGGGAAGGATAAATGGCACGATTCACTCAACCCAGAGACCTTGCAAGGTGCAGGCTACTGGGCTGTGACTTTGGTTCAATTTTCTAGTGGAAAATATTATACATATACATTCTGGAAGAAATAAAATTACTCACCCCTTACATTCTTTCAGTGAACATGTGCAAGATTGGTGTGATAATCTGTTGTCCCAAAGTAAAAATACCGAGTTACTGGGTGGGGAGAGAGAGGTCAGTGATCATGTCACAGAATACATCAGCCCAAATGGAACATATCCCAGGTTAGTGATGTCACCCTGTGTACAGAGCTTTGCTACTCAGAGTTTCACCTCTAAGCACCAGCCACGTTGCCTAGGAGAGCATGAGAAAGGCAGAATGCCTGGCCCCAGTCCAGAGCACCTCAATGAGAATCCATTTGCTACAATCCCCAGGTGAAGCAAAGCCCTGTGAGTCCAAGGCCCCCAGAGCTGCATAACTGAACCACTCGGCACCTCTGACCTCCTTGCACAAACTTCCTGCCAGAAGCTGTATCCTCTCCATGTGGCTGTTTGGGTGACCATTGAGCAAAATTGTTCAATGTCATCAACAGAGCAATACTTTCTGAAGTTCATCTTTCCAAATTTTATGTAAAAATTCAGTTAATATTTTTAAAGTGTCAAATTTTCTATTCTAAAGAATGACAGAAAGACTAGGAATGTAAATCAGAGGTAGAATATTTTCCTAGCATGAGCAAGGCCTTGGGTTCAGTCCCCAATACTGAAAAAAAAAAGGAAAGAATCAACTGAAAGTGAGAGAAATAAATACTTTGTAAAAGCATATTTTCTTTTGCCACCATCTAGAGTCATGCATATGATATATATGCCTTATATAATATGTATATTATATAAGATATATGAAGAATTACAGTGTCACAAGTTTGAGAATGTAATGCAAACATTGGTCCTTCATTTTAACTTCTCTGCACCTATGAACAAGGTAGCTATGGGGTGGGGGGAATGGTAAGGAGCTACTTAGTATCTTGGTAATACTCTGACTCTCTGGTTATTAAATTATAAATTATAAATCAGCTCATGAAGTCTGAGCAGAGATGGTGTTAAGATGATAGAATGGCTCAGGCCTTTGAAATCTTGCAGAACAAGTGTTGGTTAGCTTCAGATGAGAGAAGGAGTGAAAAAGAGGAAGGAGAAAGGAATGTGGGGAAGGTGGGATCCTTGGCTTTTCCTGTCCAAACATGGTCCAAGGGAGGGTCACTTTCAGGCCAGCTGAACTGCAGTCCATCTGATGGCAATATTTCTGGTGAAGCCTATTCCCTTAGAAAGAAAAGTTCATAATTAGCCTTCTGTCATTTTCTTAAATGAAGAGAGCAAGAAAACAGAACTTGCCCCTCCTTGAGAGCACCCTCTCTACCTAGCAGACCAAGATCTGTTTTCACTAATTAATTGTGCTCTGGCTAATATACATCAGATTATCAAGAACTCACCAGAGGGTGTAATCTTTCTGGATTTGCTAAATCTTGGACCTTGGTAAAAATCTATATCACAGCAAGCAGGCCTCTATAAGGTTTCCCTTCTTTTCAAACTTAAGGCTGCTCTCCTTAGGGAATTTTTGTTGTTATTTTTGTTTGTTTTTTAAACTAAAATATTCTCTTGAAAATCTAATGAAAACTAGAGCTAATATGTGCACATGTGTAAGAATCCCATCCCAGGGGAAAAAAAAAAAAAAACGGATAACATTTCCAGAGACATCAAGGTTGAAGCTTACATACAGACCTTCAGGTAAGACTCTCTCATCTTCAAGAGCTTTGCTGTCTGATTCAGTAAAAGATGCTCGCAGATTTATCAGCAAAAGAATTGACAGTGCTATCTGTGTTGCCAGCACACTTGTGAGAACACACACAGAAAGAAAAATTCCAACCCAAGAGGCTCAGGTCAGTCATCTGAAGGTCTCGATTGTTCAGATAAACACAATGGGGGGTGCAAGTTGATAGCCATCCCGGTTGGAGGGACACTGGAGCAGAGAGGAAGACCCAGAGCAGAGACGCATCTTGGGCAAGAGAAGCAGAGTCAGGCTGGGCAGCACACAACCCTCCGGCTCAGTGCCTCAGCTGCCTTAATACAACAAAGGTTTCCTTATCTGTAAATCACCGCGCATGGTCTGGGCAGCTGTCCAGGACAATTGCCCTTAAGTGGCAACTCAGCAATCCAGGACACTGCCACTTCTGTCTCTACCTTCCAAACCTAAGGCTTCATGATAACTGGAGCTGGGGACGAGACAGTAGGTCTCAAATATATGATAAGATGCCTAGAGGTGACACATTTCACTGGATTACAGGTTGAGTGGGCTCACACGTATCCCACTGGGATTGGCATGTGATTCCTCCCAGACCTAAGGAGCTCAGAAGTATTTCCATATATCCAGAAAGAGAGGAAAACCTGGTATCAGAGACTTCTACAAGTGTCTATTACAAGACAGGTCTAACAGGGGAGTGTCACTCTGTTTGCTGAGCATGTTCAGTGTTAAGTTTCTTATTTGTCTGTCCTATGAAATCCTCCATAAAATATATACTCATTATTTGCATAGACTCCAAGAGGTACTAGCCCTGGGTAGTGCCGGCATGGGCCAGGCCCAGAAAGCCCCACAGAGGGGAGGGTGGAGGCAGACAACAGGGAGCAGAGGACTCCAGCCCTGGCTCACTAAGAATGAGGCAGCCTTTCATGGAGACAACTCCCAGGGCCCTGCCCTCCAACCCAGGCTACGCCCCGGCTCTGGAAGTTAAGTTACTTGCCTATCCGCAAAATGAGTGAATTAGACTTGATAATACTTGGACACCACGGGCAGTAGTTGCGAAAGCAATTAAAGAGGGAAATCAATTTAGATTGTCAAGCAACCTCATTTTCTAGCCTATCTGACCAATTGATTTCTATTTCTGATGATCACTTCTATTAATGAGATTTTATTAGATAAGATATATCAAAAAGTTCAATTTTATGGTTCCCTAAAGTATGACACTCAGTATAAAAAATACTCTTCAATCAAATAAAATAGGATAATATATTGGCTTGTACTGCATTCTATGTTTTATAAAACGCACTAATACAGGTCAAATGTTGTATACTGCCTTTCTCTGACTATGTATGTAGAAAGGTGATCATTTGCCAGGATTTTCCTTATTCACAGCCTAACTATACTTAGCACCCCATTTCTTTCTCAAAAGTATCCCTATTTGGGGAGTGAGTTGTATGTCACTCAGTATATATGCCTTAAGATTTTCAGCAAAGCGTTTTATAGATACTGAAACCCAGAGATCTTATTTGCTGCTGTTATAATCGGTCCCCACATTAAGTCTAACACTGGGAGCATCTGGAATTCACGCCAATGTCAATTTAGCTTTTCTCTCTGCGTTGTCCACTTAAGACAGAAGGTTTTCTGTACCCACATTGCCAAGTGCAATCAGAGCAAGTGAGTGTTGGCTCCTGGGCCATTCAAAAGAGGAAATCCTCTGTTTGAGGTGAACAATGCCTCTTAATTTCTCCAGGGTAAGTAGAAGCCAGTAATAACAAGCATTATCCTGTTGTTACATTTCAATCTGGTCTGAATGGAAAACCTCCTGCCTGGAGCAGGACCAGACCCCGCAGCCTGGGGCTTCCCTCTGCAGTTATGGGGAGCTCACACCACTCCCTCTGGTAGCTGTTCACCAACACCATGGTTAAACGACAGCAGTGACACTACCTGCACTTTAAGCATCTCCCAAATAAGCTTCTTTATAATATTGCTATTTTAAAAAAGCAATTTTCAGTTTGTTTTAGAAAAGGGAACATCTCCTTCATTTTTTTTTTGTTTGTTTGTTTGTTTGAAAACTCAGTACATTTTAAATTCTTCTTTAATGCTGACTCCTGTTTTTCTGTGCAACCAGTTACATTGCGGTCTTCTGAATCACTATGCTCTTTAAGGGACAACAGTTAAGTCAAGAACACCAAAAGTTAGTAACAGCAACTCAACAACACCAAACTACAGATACCAAAAGACTAGACCTGCCACATCACTGTATGCACTTTGGCTGACTGGTCTCCACAGGATTCTGCAGTTGGCGATCTGTCACATACTTTCAAAGACAAAGTCTCTTATTGATCTGTCCTGGGGGTGGTTGGTTATTTTAGCATGAGCCTAACACAGCCATCAGTAAAGGCAATGGTATCTTGGTTATATCCTTGATGTGGTGTGGGTGGCTCATATTAATATAATTCCAGAAAAAAAAATTGTGGAGGAGGGTGAACTATCAGCAATAAACTTCATAAATATTTCCATAGCAAAATTGCCCTATATTTTGATATTTACATGTTTTCTGGACAGTACATAAAATTTTCATTCTTAGACCTTTGACTTAACATTTGGGGTGCTTCTCTTCATACTGAGTTTTATTTCAACTATACTAAAAAGGTTTCTAAGCTGGGACCTGAATTCGTGAGAAGGTAGAAAAGAGTCCAGGAGGGAGCCAACTGTGCGGAGTCTGCTAAGGTTAGAAGACACCATGTTGCTTACCTCACTGCTCCGGAGTTGATGGACAGAGACACCAGAGGGGGTCTAAGATACACGCAGTTAATTGGGCAGCTGATAGCAGCTTGTATAATGCTAACAAATTCCAGGAACTGTTTATCTGCAAACGTTTCTGTTGGTATCACTACAAAAATAGAAACTCTTTTAAACCTAAACAAATTCCATAATTTTACCTTTAAAATAACAATGATTCGCTAATTCCATCAATCTTCCTAATTGGCTCATTAAAACCTAATTTTTAGTGTATTTTTTTAGATTTCTAAAAGGACCATTCATTGCAAGTATCTAATATGTCCTAAGTCTCCTTTCAACTCTCTTATCTTTCTCTCTTCTTTCCCCTTCCCTCTCTCACTCCCTTTCTTGCAAATTATTTGTTGATAAAAAGCACCTTTTCCATGTTGTTCAGCCTGGATTTTGTTAATTGCTTCTCCTAGGTCAATTGACACTCATCAACCCCTCACCTTTAACAGGGATTAACTCCTTAATTGAATTTAGGTGAAATTTGTGTAAGAAAAATGGCTAAGTGCTTGTTTTCCTCCCCTCATTTATTGGAAACTGGGAATCGATCCCAGAATTCTTTACTGTCACTGGGATCCCTTCCAGTCACCTGCAGGCACCCATGAGCTTGTGCTGATTTTCTTACTCATTGCTTGGATTTCATAGAGAATGACTCGGGTGTGTGTCTGGAAGGATATGGTTTAAGAGAGGATGGAACCGGGGGGCTGAGTCATCCTAAGATCACTTTCACACTGAGACTTGGGGTGAGTTCACGGTGAGGAGCTCTTGGGAACCGCACCAGTTTCTTCAGTATCTGACAAAAACATCCTGGGACCACACCCAGCAGCAGCCTGGAGAACACCCTAAACAGCACGTTGGTCAAGGAACACTGGCAGCTTAGCGCCAGTGAGTTTTTTTCCCAGACATTATTTCACAAAATGTGACCTCCTCAAACAATGAGTTTTGTGGGTTTTTTTTTTCTGACAATTACTTTCTAATACATGATTGCAGAAAAATAGAGCTTGGTCTCTCAGGCCCCAGGACTTGGAAATATGATGCCTCCCATGTGAATATCTATAAGTAAGCCTATAAATTCTATGCTTATTGTTTAAAGTCAAATCGTTTTGTGTCCCGACTCACACAGTGGGAGTAAGCCAATACCTTGTTATACATTGCTTTCTTCTTTGTTTTACATTTTTAGTATATCGAGGTTTGAGAAAGGGCTTGGAATTTATATGTTAATATTATGATGTTCATTACAGCATATGGATAAGCACAGTGACCTTAAAACTTTTAAAATACATTTGGGCAGGGCCTGGCTTGCTCTTCGCACTGTTAATCAAAGACATGGAAGCAATGTACTTTTCTGTTTCTGCTTCACTTGGAGAAATGCCTGGATCGTGGCCTGGGTTCTAGTCTTGCGTTACTACCTCTTGCAATGTGAGATCATTTCAGTTCTTGACACCATGGGGTGACCGTTCTCAGGGGTCTTCTGAGAGTCTGTGGGTCCCATGAGCAGAGGCCCCTGAGGTCTTTGTTAGAGTTAAAAGATTATCTTTTCAAGGAGGTTTGTATAGTGAATGTCCCTGGAAGCTAGCAGCAGAGTATGCCCTGAGCAGAGGGCAGGTTTGCTTGCTCTCTAGTATAATAAAGATAGTATTTTGCCCTGGGCAAAAATTGGGAAGGCTGCTTTTGCAATTTGGGCTCCTGAGCTTTGGGCTTCTCAGCTGTGATATACCTCCTCCTCGTCCCAGTGAGACAAGGGTTTGAGGTAAACAGGTAGCTTGCCTTTCTTGCTGTGTTGTGAGTAATGAAGTGTTTTGTCTCTGATCCAGGAAACTTGTAGCTTCTGCCAGTTTTCCCAACTGGTAGAAGTGGTGGTGGACTAACTCACTAGCTCTAAGCTACATAAAATTTTCAGAGTTCTTAATTTGCTTATCTTAGAATTAAGGGATGGTCTATGAGATTGGTTTAAATACATTTTTTAGTTTTGATTCAATGCAGAGAAGAAAAAAGAGTTGAGCTGTGTCTTCAAGGACTTATAAACCCCTGAGGCTGATGTGCGTGAAGTGTCATAGGCTGCATGACACCTCAGCCAACGTGGACCAGTCACCTCTGACCATGTGCTCCTCTGTGGATTTGGATGTCTCCAAAGGCTTGTGTTGAAGGCTCATCATCAGCTGGGTGCCACTGGGTAATGGTGGAGAAGTTAAGGGGTGTTGTGTCTAGTAGAGGTCCTTGAAGGGATGTGAGAGCTCAGCCCTTTGTCTTCCTCTCTCGTTTTCATTCCTGGCCATGAGGCGGACAGTATTCCTCTGCTATGCACTCCCACCATGTTGTTTGCCTCACCATAGGCTCCAAAGCAATCGTCCAACCAGTCATGAACTGGAACCTCCCAAACCATGAGCCAAAATAAACTTTTCCTCTTTTCAAGTTGATTATCTCAAGTATTTTGTTATGGTAATGGAAAACTGAATAACACACCATGTCTATGTCATGGTCAAAGAGCCCAGTTGGTTTTAATGTGGCTGTAGAGAGAAGGTATAGAAGAGTATTATTTGTTTCTAGTTTGCGTGAAAATAAAAGATTGGGACTTTATTATCTGCCATAACTGGAAAGACAAGAGAATAAAGATAACCCCCATGGAATGGAATCTGGTGTATTGATTCTTATATATTTTCATGAAAACCCGCTAAGGTATAGGAACACTAGAAGAATTGTTCATATCCCAGCAAGAAAGCAGAGAACACACAGAAGAGGTAAAAATTCTTTCTTCTTCTGCCAACACATACGTTTCTCGGTGCCATGAAAGTTCTGCCTGGGACATGTCATTACTGCATAGAGTAGCCAAGTCAGACAAGCAGCAGAGGCCATGGTGCTCAGCTGGAAATGGTCCACAAAGCAGCACCCATCATCACCCTGGTGTCAGACCATGGGTGTCACTGAGGAGCTGGCTCGGGAGTGCAGGCAGAGAATGCAGTGGACCACAAGGGGTATTGGCAGGCAGCTGCCAGGGCACCAGGCTTCTTCTGGAGCAAGCTGGGGAAACAGAAGGTATATCGGTCATTCTCCTCATTGTGGCCCCACTGGTATCAAGGCTCGCAAGGCTCCAGGAAACTCCAGACCCACAGTAACTAGAGTGAAATGTGGTGAGCTCTGTAGCAGAGTTTAAGTCATGGAAACAGAGTGGAAAATCTTTGAGCGAGACCTTAGGGATGAAAAGGCTTTTTACTAAGGAGCTAATAAAATGTAAAGAATTCTTTATGGAAAAGAAGTATGGCAAAGGAATAAACTCTGGATTCTGTTTCAATGTTGAGTTTTAAAATTTTGAATTGCCAAAGCTAAATTATCAACATTTTCATGATTGAATTACAAGTGTTCAACCAACACTCTAAAAATATATATTCAAAAGACATATTTGATACATATGGATCAAAATTTCTCACCTCAAAAAATATTATCTATATGCTAGGGTTTCATGTTTTGCAAACTCAAATTATGTCAATAAAAAAAAATCTTTAAATTATTCCCTTGATAATATCTGTGCCCAGAGTATGCATATACATGTACATTCATTCTGGGTATATTTGCCAAGAAGTTTAATCGTCTATTTTTACCCAAAATCTTATGTTACCATCATAATTTATTTTTAAATTAATATTTAACTAATAAGCTAAATGAAATATACACATAATTAAAGAGGTAATGCCTCATCTCTAAAATATTCACCCCTATTTTTAGCTTCTAATCATCAGATAAGGACAGGTAGGGTAGTTTGAAGGAATGAATAGTTGAGATCTTCATGTTTAGGAAGACATTTGAAAGCAATAGGAGAAATGTCTTTAAATAGCTTAAGTACTGTATTTGGGGATATGGTAAATGAAAAATCCTTTGGCTGTTCTTTGTGTCATGATGTCCCAACATTTTTATCTCTTGTGATTTAAAATAAAAAATCAAAATACAGTATATCTTAGAAATGTGAGGCACTGCCAAGTCGGCAAGTTCTAAAATAGGTTGATTTCTTATCTCCTTGAGTCTATTGATTTCCCACCTCTTTGATCTTCTACGTGGTGGTTTGAAGTCTCTTATTTGTTTGCCATAAGCTGTCATAAACATTATCTTATAAGTAATATAAAAAATTATGCCTTCAATTACATTATTGGAAATTACCCTTGCTACTTTAGATTGGTCGGCTACATTAAAATTAAGGGGTTTTTTTTTAATTTTAAAAAGTACTGTGATTGAAAAACTAACTGATGCAAACAAGCATAAATATTTTTTTCTGAGTGAGGCCAGTGGTCCATTTTGCCCGGGGTTCCACCTTTGATGTTGATACCTATGTTTGTTCGTCAGCCAATCACTCTGTTGCTTTCTAAGACGTGTGTGGAAAATGGCAGCAGCAAGAGGTCCACACGCTCTCTTGGCATGTAGTTGCTGTGTTGTAAAGAAGCCCAAGCAGTCACCCTAAAGAGCCAGCTGAGTTCCCAGCTGATACCGAGCAGCAGCACACTGATCCCGTGAGTGAGGTCCAACCTCGGCATGCTCAAATCATTCCAAGTGCTAGCGACTTCCTGGATGAGAATCGGACATGATCAAGTCAAGTAGTCTCCACTCTAACACTTCCAAAATCCCTGATCCACAGAAACCACGAGGACATTAAAAGTAGTATTGTTTTATGCCACTGTATTTAGGTGCGATTATTATGCCCCATAGTAATTAGAACAATTTATAGTCTCCAATATCTTAATGCAAGTTTAAAAACCCAAGCAATGTTTAAATTTTTGGCTTGTATGACATACATTAAAACATATATTTTTTTTTAAATTTAACTAAAATTCTCTTTGATGACCATAATCAAACTGTGCAGTACTCAGATGTAAGTATATCCTACACAGAGAAAATTTCAGGTACAAAGACCTGAGATGGACCCAGGGCTGGAGAGTCTGAGGAACTGACCAAAGGGCATGTGGCTGGAGTGGGACCCAGCAGTGTGTCTGGGGTCCCTAGTCCCATAGGGCCTCACAGGCCGTGGGAAGGAGTGTGGATTTTATTCTAAGAACTCTAGAGGGACGTGCAGGGCGTCCTGTGCTGAAACTCACTCTTACAAGCCCATTGCCAAGGATGACCTGATTGACGTCTTCAGGACAAGCCTCACAACAGGGAGAGAGCCAGCAAGGACAATGGCACCAGGCCAGGGCCCGCGGACAGGAGGAAGCTCAGGGCTGGGCCAGAGCAGATAGATCGGGGTATATTTTGCATATAGGGATGACAGGATTTTGACATATTTCATGAGTGAGGATGAAGAAGGGAAATGAATGGGGTTAATACCTAGATTTATGGCTGAAATAATTGAATAAGACAGAAGAAACCTAATGGAGGAAAAATTATGACAAAAGAAGAGATTTGGGTCTAGTGTAATCAAGGGTCAACTTCCAATATTTTTGGAAATTCTGCTCTTAAATCTTAATAAACAGCATAAAGCAGACAGACACATAAACATTGAGGTACATGTTAGTAGGTTGATCTAATCAGAACATTTCAGGTAAAAAGAAGAAAATGTACTTTTTTAAAAAAATATTTATTTTTTATTTGTACACAATACATTTATTTTGTTTATTTATTTTTATGTGGTGCTGAGGATCGAACCCAGGACCTCGCACGTGCTAGGCAAGCACTCTACCACTGAGCCACAACCCCAGCCCCAGAAAATGTACTTTTTATATAATAATCATTTGAGGACCAATTGCAATTTTCCAGAGTGAGGTGTACCTTGTTTTTTCTGTTCCACTTTAATAATCATTATCTTAGATTATTGACAATTAATAATATTTATTGTCTTAAATTATCAACAATGACTCTTTATTAAGTTAACTTTTCATCACTGTGACCAAAATATCAAACAAAAACAACTTAGAGGAGGTCGAGTTTATTTGGGGGCTCATGGTTTCAGAGGTCTCAGTCTACTGATGGCTGACTCTAGTACTCTGGGCCCAAACTGAGGCCGCACATCGTGAGGAAATGCCCCACAGAGGAAGGCTGGTCCAACTCACACCAGGGTCAGGAAGGAAAAAGGAGGGAAGGGATGAACCCTTCCATGGCAGGCCCTCAGGGGCCCACCCACTCCAGCCATATCCCACAGCCTACAGTTTCCACCCAGTCAGTCCATTCAAACTAAGATACACTGATTAGGTCGAAGCTCACATAATTAATCATTTTATCTCCTGATATTCCATGTTAATGGGAAGTTTGAGGACATCTCATTCAAACCATAATATTCTGTCCCTAGCCCCCCAAAACCCATGTCCATCTCACAACCCAATATCCATTTAGTCCATCTCCAAGAGTCCCATAGTCTTAGCAGTGTCGGCATCACCCAAAAGTCCAAGTCCAAGAAACTCACCACAAATGTTTTGTTGCCTCAGCCCCTGTAAAAATCAAAAGCAAGATATATATATAAAACAGAGTAAGCCTTACCATTCTGAAAAGGAGAAATAGGGGCACAGAAAGAAGGGATAGAAACAGAACAAGACCAAAACCCAACCAGGCAAACAGGTCCCTTAATTCTGCATATATCATTTAGGACACTTGGCTGCAAGGTGTCTTTCCCAAAAGTTCTGGGCAGCCCTATCCCTTCGGCCCTGCTGGTTGAAGCTCCCACGGGCTCTCCTAAAGCCTGGCTCTCTCTGCAGTTGGCAGCTTGTCTCAGCAGACAGCCCAAGTTACTTGCATCTCTTAATTCCTGGTGTCTCCATCCCAGCATTAGCTTCACCTTCACAGTTTCATGCACTGCCTTCCCAGGGGCTGCGCACGGTGGACTTTGACCCTGCCTACACTTTGCCTCCAGGGCCTTCCTTTGAAATCTTGATGGAAGCTTCCTTGACTCCTTAACTCAAGTATCTTGCATTCCTCCAGAATCACCACCAAATGGATGACACCACGTTCTGCTGCTGTCTCTGCCTTCTAGAACTGCGCTTCGGTGGCCTCTGAGTGCCTGCGCTGCTCAGCTTCATGAAACAACTTCCTAGGTCCCTCTGTGCAGTATGGTGTTCCCAAGATCTCCTCACAAAGGAATTTCCCATCTATGTCCATGAACCTGTAGAGGATGTTTCTTACAAATTCCCAAGATTCCATCCAGACAGCCTTCCTATAATCCCTGTGCAAAGTACTCAGCATCTGTTTAGTTGCTAAAATCTCTCAACAAGCACTTTTTTTTTTTTTGGCCCCAGTTTTACAAGCACTATTTTGGTCAAACTGTAAGTTTTAAAATCCCTTATCTGTGCTTTCTGCTCCCAGTTCTCACAGTAAACCTGGCTACAAACTGCCATGGATATTGATCCATGCCACTGACTGAATGCTGGGCTCCTTTATGTTTCCTCCAGCTGATTAATTAGTTGATCACTTTTAAATTGAATCGCATAAAGTCTCGGGTCATGGACAAAATATAGCCAAATTCTTTGCCAGAATATAACATAAGTGGCCTCTAGTCCAATTTTGTGTTGAGTGCACAATTTCCTCCAAAACCTCGTGAGCATCATCCACATTCCTATTATCATTTTGGTCTTCTGAGTTCCCACCAGTTTCATCCATTAAGCTCTACTTACAACATTCTAAAACTTTTCCACCTGCATCTCTAAACTTTTCAAAATTCTTCCAACTCTAAAGGCATCTGAATCACATGGTCATCTCAGTCTCAGCTACGATCCCACTTCCAGATTCTAATTTTTAATGTATTAATTTTTCATTGCTATGATGAAAATACCAGACAAGAACAATTAAAAAGACAACTAAAAAGAGGAAATTTTATTTGTGGCTCATGATTTCGAATGTCTCAGTCCACAGGCAGCTGACTCCATTGCTCTGGGCCCAGGGGGAGGTAGAGCATGTTGGGGAAAAGCCTAGCAGAGCAAGGAGGGAAACTGCTCGCTCATGGTAGGTCAGGAAATGAGGGTGGGGGAGTCACAAGGCATGACCCCGTGAGCCACCTGTTCCAACCACATCCCACCTGCTTATGCCAACCATCCAGTCAGTCCATTCAAACTAGGAGGGACTGATGACATTAGACTATCACAATTCAATCATTTGATCAATGAATACTGCATTAACAGGAGCTTTGGGGAGACATCTCATAACCAAACCCTGATACTCCTAGTGGCCTATCCTAAGAAGGCATGACCTCAACCCATCCATCTGGACGCTGGAAAGGAGCCATCATCTGAAAGGCAACTGCTTCAAAACATTCGAAGTGAGAGGGAACATAAAATTCAAGAACAGAGGCTGTACTTCTTATTCTAGTTCTTCTCTCTCATTGGACTGTTTGATGAATAAATAAATCCACTCAAGCTGTATTAGCTCAGTGCATCTGTTTCACGCCTTAGTTCTCAGCAACTGAACTGCCCTTCCTTCTACCACACAGTGGTGAACCGCACTAAGATGCACACAGTGCACCAGAATATTTGGAAAAATATAAATAAGAATGTGCTGAGGTTGATTAATTATCTCAACTTGGGTGGAGTTGGAACAATGTTGAGAGGGGTTATTTGACACTGCCAAGGTTGGGAACCCTGGCTAGGTAATTCAGTTGTAGATAGCGAGGAGCTGTTTTTCAGTATCTCTGAATAGAACATGGTAACTCACAAACAGGAGCCTCCCTTCTAAAGAATTTTGTTCTTGGCATCCTTTTTATTGGAAAAAGTAGACACATAGGGGTGTGCCTTTAAAAATATTAAAATCTTCCATTTGTGCAAAGCTTAGTAGTACTGTTTGGAAACAGTTATCATTAACTAAAGAAAAAAATACATAATGGAGAAAGTTCTTATTGCTATTTTTAAAACAAACAAACAAAAAAAATTCAAGATACTAGTGCATTTAACTGAGTGTGCTGTCTCTTTCTACCAACATCATCTCCAGTTTATCAGAAAGGAGGATGTTCAACCCTCATCCTTGTGTTGCCCAGTTGTCTTGTAAGGGAAGGACACAGCCCTCGAGTTATAGACAAATGATTGCTGCCCTAAGACAGGTCGTCATATTGTAGATTAGACTTCATCCGGGCTCTGGGCTTGCACATCCAGACAAATAATTTTAAGCAAATTAATTTGCTTTTAAGTAATAACATAGAAATGGGGGCAGTGGCACACTCCTGTAATTCCAGTGGCTCATGGAGTTGAGGCAGGAAGATCATGAGTTCAAGGCCAGCCTCAGCAACCTATGGAGGTCCTGCAGAACTTATTGAGACCCTGTCTCAAAATAAAAACTATAAAAAGGGCTGAGGATATGGCTCAGTGGTACAGGACACCTGGGTTCAATCCCTGAGACCAAAAAAATGTTATAGAGTTTCAACTTTTAGACTGTTTGTGTGTGTGTGCATGCTCATACACATGTGCACACAAACAAATGAACAGACAACAAAATGAATGTTTTAGACATCAGCACAATGTCATCATATAACTGTTGAGGCGTTAAGGTATTTTCTCTAGCTCAGATTCTCTCAGTGCCTAAGTTCATAAACTTCCCCCACCAGACTACAAACCGTTGTGGGCAGGAACACTATCTGCCTTAGCATTTAGGTTTTACTAGTTACCTGACACACACTAGCAACTCAACATTGGTCAAAGTGGATAAATTGCTTCTTTGAATCACTGCCTCCCTCTTACCACCCTCCACACATCTGTATGAGCACTCTTTTCTCATTCACTATTTATCTCTGCTTTTAGGCAACACCTTCTTATTTTGTTGGAACCGTTTATACCTCCGAAGAATGAACAATGGTCATCTGTTTGCCTAACTCAATAGCTATTACCAGCCCTTTTTGTGCTTGACCTTTTTGCAATATTTAGCAGAGTTGCTCACACCTCATGTCTGAAAATCCTTTTTCCTTTTTGGCTGGGATCAACCTATTCCACCCCGCGCCCCCTCCTATGTAAAATCTCTCTCTCTCCACGTTTACCACTCTACTTGGTGGAGACCAAGGCTCTGCCCTTCAGCCCCTTCTTTCGTCACTTCTGTTGCTCTTTCTAGATACTTCCATACAAGCCTAGGGCCCAGCTCCCCAATCTAAGCCGATGATGCCTGAATCTATACCATGTTTTCTAATTTTTTTCCTCTCCAGTGAACATTTCCACTCAGATGTAGCTTAAGATCACTTTAGTTGAAGAGCAAACCCTGGAGATATGGTCCAGCCAGTTTAGCAGTCAGAGGGAGAAAGGTGGCCCTGGAGAGGGGACAGGAGGTGCCAGGAAGCTAAGAGATGGACAGTGATGGGAGAAACAGAAGCCAAGGACGAGAGCAGCTGGGGAAAGAGCCTGTCCTCCTGCCTGGCCCTTGGCACCCCCCCTACTGAGCGCACACCCCCAAATCTGGCTCCCATGTTGAAACGCCAGGGCCTCGGCCTCCAGGCCTACACACCCTCGGTTTCTGACCTTCAGAGGGAGGCTGTCGCTGTGGGCAAAAGGTGCAACTTATGCAGTCAAGGGGGAGAAATAAAGAATGTCCACGCGCTTCTGCCCTTTGCAATGCTTTATTCACTCAAATCACTCAATATAATTTCACTCTATAGGTTCTTAATCAAGAAAACAACAATTTTTCATGCTAGGCATTGAAATAGACATAATCAGTTCACAGCAAAAAGTTCTGGCTTAATTCTAAGCACTGCAAACACACTTAATTGTGACAGGCTCGTGACAGACATTCCCTCTGCATGCTCAGCTCAAGTGTCAGATCAAAAGTCTCAAGCCTTAGGCTCTGAGTCCAGCAGATGCCCACTCACTCAGACCGTGGTAATCAGAATGAAGGCAGGCTTCTCCTGGGGTGGAGCTGATGGCTGGCTGAGGAGAGAGTCCTAGGGAGAAGTTGTGGCTCTCAGTGGGTCTAGATGTGGCTATAGAGTTTGGGAGTGGTGAGGAAGACGCAGAGGATCAGCAGAAGTGTTGGGATGTCAGTCCAGGTCCTCATCAGGCTCTGAGCATGAGGGCATCAGTGTCAGCTGGCTGAATGTCTGTTCATTTGCTCCTTCATTTATACTCAATTTGAGGGCTTCTGACCACCTTTCAATCCCTATCAGCTGCCACTGGGTGTCTCAGTGACGTCATTTACCCTAGGGTTAAAGCATCTGGTCTGGTGGTCCCCACCCTGATTTTCTTGCCTCTCCCCCTTATGGGGTGAGGACAACATGCCAGAGACCTCACTCTTGAGTTTGACAGGGTGGAGAGAAGTGACTTGTTTGTGCCTGAGGGCCACACTGGAGAGCTCCATAGGTGTTTATCAAACTAGAGTTTTAAAATGGAGTTGCTTAGGCTCAGGCCTAAGGCCAGCCTTACCATGGCCTACCTGTGTTCTCGCTCCACTTCCTCACAGAGGTGAGGACTACTGGCAGCCTGTGGCAGGAAGGTGTCACCCCAGCTGTCCGCTCTGAGCCAGGCCAGGAGCCATCCCAGACCACAGAGCCATGTGAGGTGAGCAGACATGTTCAGAAAGAGGGAGTGGTGGAGAAAAACGGCCTTCAGGCCTAGACTAAATAACTGGCTCCCGTCACAGTGTCCGGTGTACGCAAGGGACATGTGCAGCAATCCTGTTCCTCTCCACCCACCCAGGCCCTCCTCCTGAAAGACACCAGGGAGAGGCAAACCCAGATCCCTTCAGACAGGGACGGTCCCAGGCTGCTCCAGGTGGGAACGGCTGAATGCCTCTGACCCCACCCGCCTGTCCCTATCACCCTCTGCCCTCTTCAACCTCAGCACTGAGGTTTCCATACACACTAGACCAGCCAATGATACCACGTCCCTCTGTAAAAACCACCACAGCCTACAGAGTAAATCACAGATGGCTCAGTCCTGCGTCCGGCCACTCCTCATGCAGGGGACACCCCACCATGCACAGGCCTCCCTTGCTCAAGCTCACCAGCCGCGTCACCTACTGGTGCCCTGGGCTTTCACATCTGTCAGTGTCTACGTGCCTTATCCTGTGTGTACTTAAAACACTCCTTCCTGACCTTCTGGATGTACTTTCCCAACATTTCCCATTCAAACGCCATCCTCTCCGAGAAGCCCGCATTGACATTTCTCATAAGTAGGGGAACCAGGCTCACCTACCTGACCTTGACCTGGAGTAAGGCTTTCAGCACTTCTCAGTTATCTATTTTATTATTGCCTTTTCCCACATCATAAAGTTCTATTTTATTTTTTGAGCTCATACAGACCTAGGTTAATGTTTTTCTAATCAGTTTTATTTTTTGACTGTGGAGTTTTTAAACATTGCAATGGAGATTTCACCTGTATAAAGCTACAAGGCTTTTACTATTGTCTTATGTGTTGTATGTTATGTGTGCACACTTGTATTTTGTGTTGTATGTCTGTATGTGTGTATGTCATAGATCATATATGAGGAGCGCTCATGAAAAAATGGATCAAAATTTTTTTTAATTCACATGATTTAAATGGTTTAATTTAAATTGGGTAAACAGCTGTTGAGGATTGTTTTAATATGTGAACAAAAAAGGAGGTTAACAGATCTGTTTGTTTACTTTCACCTTTCCTTTTCATTATATTTAATAATTCTGTTCAGGATAATGTAAATTGCTCAGAAAATTGTTTTCTTAGTACCTGTTGGAATGTTACATATTTTTTTTTAGCATCATTGCCAGAATTCCTATCTTCATTCCAGTGCTGGTGAAGACAAAGATAAAACCAAACTACAGCTTCTACGATAGCTATTACAACAAACTGTATAAACTGATGCATCGATGAATAATAACTCAACAAGTAATGCTCAATCAAGGAGTCGATTTACTTTGGGAGGAAATAGACGTATTGATGGATTCCTCTGCTTTGAACTGCTTGCAGAACTTGCCTGGACTATGTATCACTTGTATGCATTGTGAACTATCTGTTGGTGCAGCGAATTGTGGTAGTGCTGGTGTATCTTTGCAGATGGTGTCATCAGTGGTACAATTTTTCCAAAAAGAGCCATCATTTGGCTTGGTGTCGTGGCATTTTGCATCCTCCTCCCTTCTGCTAGTGAAGGTCTAAAATTTGGGGGCCAACAGAGGTGAGGCAAAGAACCTCACTCCCCCACTGGCACCAAGGCCAAATTTGGGGGCCAACAGAGGTGAGGCAAAGAACCTCACCCCCACACACACACTGGTGCAAAGGCCTATCCACAAGTATGGCTGTATACTGGACCGGTAGTCAGTGACGGGTAAGATCCAATTGCAACGGTACCAACCTAAGACAGGAGGCTGACGCCTTGAGGTCAGCTCATCCAATGACGGGTAAGGACCATATGTAGTATTGGACAGCCTAACAGGCAGGGTCCCTAAGCCACATTGCTTGTTGTTTAATTAAACAGAAGCGGGGGAGATGTTGAGGGCCACAGCCGAGTTGGGATGATGCATGGCATTTTTGCCAGAATGGAGTGGTTGAGAGGTGATGCCAGCAAGCCATTGAGATGATGATGGTTATGTTAAGCTGTGTATTCAATTGTATATCAGACCCCTGCTGTCCACCTCTGCCTGCTACTTTGGAGTTCTCACGGGGATTCCCTGGGAGTTCGAGTTGGTTGGGGAGTGCTGGAGGAGGGATTTCCAGAGGAGGGATTTCTGGTTGGTGTGTGGTGTGTCCCGGGAGAAGGCTGCGTGGGTGGCGTGCACTGGAGTTCGGAAATAAAGTTTGTTCCTGCTTGAGTGGCTCGTGATTTGTGCCCAGCCAGACTGCGGCAGACTGGGGGTTCCTCCTTCTATGCACTAGGAGGGGGCAATCTTAGGCCTTTTAGTCCCCCTCCTTTAGAGCCTCACCCAGGATCTGGTTCAGGGAAAAAATCTATGAATGTGCAACACTGAAAAATATAAATATTTTTAATTGTCAGCATAGATCTGAAAGCACTTCTGTTTGAATTTTGAATACATATGTTTTTAAGTTGTGAGGAATCTGTCTTCAGTGGGTTGTCTTATAGAAAATCCAATTTAAAAATGCTTGAGGTGACCCTCTGTGATCTCTGGCACTACTAAAATAGTGCCACCATGAAACAGCTAACATTAGGACTCAGAATGACATAGAAACAGCATCATTACAAGTCAAGTTACAAATACTAGAGGTTCCGGAAAATGCATCTGAGAGGAAGGGTTAGCTTCAGTTGTTAAATACCATTACAAATGGAAACACACAGAGCAGAAACACATAGGGTCGGTCTTCAACAGCACCCAGGGTGATCAACTAAACGAAAAACATTGTGTTTTCCTAACTCTGAATAAATATGGTACGTAGGGTATGAATTCTGTTCTCTAACTGCTAAATTATTTTTGTTAATTTACAACTGCTGTCATGATTTACAATGCCCATAAAAACCAGACCAAGGAAAACATTCTCCAATACATAAACACTTATACAAAATGCACAACTGCCAGAGCCGGTCATTTCTCTGGCCAAGCATTCAGGCCCACAGCAAGTTGAAGGTGAAGACTAGCATGTGTTAGAGGGGGTTAGCGAAGGCTTAACTGTGACTCTCAGGTTGCCTGTGTGAAGCAATAAGGCAGACACCATGCCCAGCAAAGGGTTTGTTCACTGGGCGTCCAGCCTCAGCTACAGGCCAGCCTTGGGAGAAGGGAGAGCAAGGTTGGCGTGAGCTCAATGCCAATTCAGCAAACTAATTCCTAAGCATAAAATTACAATAGATGGTCAAAGGATTCAAGAGAGCAAAGCCCACTGTGTGATAACCCCTGTTTCCCTCATTCCACAGCTTTCTTCCTAATCTCCTCTTTAGGAGTTGGCTGGAAGCACTCCCTGGGATTTGATCAGAAATGCAGCGAGGACTTAGACCTATAGGAAGAGCACTGGCCTCCTGGACTCCTTAAGTTTGGTTGCAGAGGGAAAGCTGCTCGGACAGCAGCCTCTCTGATGCTGAGGAAAACCTGGTGGGCTGAGTTACATGCCCACCCCAGCCCCCCGAGATGGTGGGATTAGGAGGAGGGGAACTTGGAGGCCCATCAGGCTCCACCCTTATCCATGGGATCATGCTCTGACAATCAGTGCCCTTCTACCCCAGGAGCACAGTCCAAGAAGGCACTGTCCCTGAACCAGAGAGCAGCCCGCCAGACACCGAGCCCGCTGGAGCCCTAGTCCTGGACTCCCCAGACTCCAGAACTGTGACAAATAAATTTCTGATTTTGCCTTCTTTAAAGAAGATCCCAGTACCAGAGACTGTGAGGAGATGGTATTTTAAAATTCTATCTAATTTATCTAGAAAATAGTGCTTCAGAGAACAGAAAGAATGACACCTTCACACTTGCCCCTGAAGGCAAGGTAGTTAGGCTTGGAAAACTTTTAAATTTTACTTAAAAAAATAAAAAAGCATCTTTTCAGGTTCTCAGAATTAGCTCCAATAACATATCATCCATTAGATTGATTTTGCCTTCAAAAGTTTAGTCAATGACACTTCAACCTCTTATTAAAAATTTTAGTTGCATTATTTTGAAAATGCATTTTCAGTTCATATAATAAATGAGTGACCAATAATATGTCGATGTATTCCTAAGTGCTTTCATTCTTGACTCTTCGTGACATCTATTTCTTATTTCTCTGCAAAGTAAAGAGCTCTAGGGAACAAGATGACCTTTCCATACCTGACCAGTAGAAGGTGGAAATGTATTTTACAGGAGCTATGTCTCCACTTATCAGGGTTCTATGGAGGATTGTTCAAGATGCTCGATTGTCACATAGCCATGGTTACAGTGATCGGGATGGATATTCATATAGGACAGCTACTCATCTCACATTATATTGTGCCTTTCCATTTTTTAAAATAAACTTATTTTCAAGGGATTTTGGAATCAACATTGACATTCCTATGGACCCTGATAGCTTGGTTTCCTGTGTCTGCTCACCTACCACCACCACCATCCAGGGTACCACACATTCTGGTTTTCTGACACCGTGTGCTCCTTCCCTATCCATTTGCAGAAACAAAATTCATGCATCATTTATATTTTACTTATCAGTTAAAAAGTCACGTGGTATTTTGCATATGTTGTAACATTTTTAAAACTATATATTCACCATCTTCAAAGAACACCCAAGTGCCAGTGAGCTGCGGGTGGTCCGTGTTGTTACTTGCTCCTCAACATGTGCTCTGTGCCAGGGTCATCTGGAAGTGTGGCAGCAGGTAGAAGGGACAGACTGTGCTCCCTTGGTGGGGGTGTGGTAGAATGCTGGGTATTCAGTTGACCCTGCTGTAAGACAACCTTTGACAGCTTATTGAAGAAACCCAGAAAGCGGAATATAAACACGTCATCTGATTTCAAATCTAACACGTCTTTTTTTTCCCCTTCTCTTTTACAGCTCTTTATAGGATGGTGTAGTAGCCTGATATGCTATTTCCCAGGGCACTCCTGATTCTGATGTTGAACTTACCAGGTCCATATCCCTCTGTAATTCATTAATGAAAACTACCTAAAATATGAATTTTCCCTCATCAATACCACCTCTTCTTTGTAGATGAAGTTACTCACAAACCAGAGAATTCTGAACCTTCCCAAGTCACACATCCATTAGCAGTAGACCTGATATTTTTGTCCTGATTTTATCAGAGACTTGACTAGAATGACCTGTTAATATTCCAAATGATCGTTTTTGGTCTTTTTAGCTCCTATTAGTTAAGCTAATATTAACTGATTAAACTAATATTTATACCATATCTTTTTCATTGTTAACATAAATTTTCATTAATTTGTCTTAATTTATCTCATTCCTAAGGTTTTGTGGCCACCAAGCTTGAATTTTTATGGGAATGATATTTATTGTCTATGTGTATCCCATGATGATAATACTTGTTATCTAGACATGGAAGAAAAAGGATTCTTTCATTAAGGAAGACAAGATAGAATGAAGACTTGCTACCTAAAAATTCTGTATGCTACTCCCAGAAAAATCACAACTGTAATAATCTGTGTTTGAAATAACAAGAAGAAAAATGACTGATGTCAAGTATTAAATATTCCTCTGGAATAAGTTTCTCAGAACTCTGAGCCTTTCTCAGAATGAATGTTAGTTCCAGTTGCTTTTCTTACACTATCTGCTTTTGTTTTTATTAATTACTTACCCTTCTTTTGCCAGAAATGTAGTACTTTGTGTTAGAATAACAAACAGAAGAACTGGTTTCAACAACTGTTTATTATTGTGCAAAACGTGGTAATTAACCCCGCTCCATTTGTTCTCATATATAAACATGGTAGAAGGGAGAACTAATGATGTCTCCAAGGAACAAATAATTCAGAGCCACACATAATCATTTCTTGCTGAATGCGGCCTGACTTCAAGAAAATTACATTCAAAATGCATTTGAGGAAGAGCTCCAGGGGACAGGGTGGCAGGGAGCATGTGCTGTAGGGCTCTGCCTTTCAACCAGTGCAGGTGGAGGGGCAGCGGGAGGGAGTCTTGGTTCAGGGACACGCTTTGTTTCTGGAAGATTTCTAAGAACAAAAACAAACCATCAGTGCTGCCTTTCAACCCCCCCAGCCACGTGCCTGAAAGTCACCAGCTCTGATTCTAGCTGACCCCACCTGCCAGGGGCTCAACACCTGCCACTTGTCTACACAGCCTGCACACAGAGCCATGGCCACAAGTCTGTGGTTCCAACACAGCACTCCCTGATCACTGCTGATCAAGGACCTCACTTTGGCTTCTCTTGAGACCAAAATAATCTTAATAAAAATACACGCTTTTGCAATCACAGAGGTAGTGTAACAATTCCAGCAATAATAGAATTGTTTTGTAATAATCACAGAGCTAATAAAATATTAGCTATAATCACAGACTAATAAAACTATTCTCTAATACTATTACCACTACTGAAAATCATTAAATGAATTATTCCAAGATAGAGCAATAAAATCATTCCCCCACCAAAATTAATTTATGTATCTTTTAATTTATCATAAATAATGAGTATAATAGTCAAATGTCTGGAACTATATAAGTTATTTGGGAAGAGCGAATTTGGTTAATAGGATTTAACATTTTGATCAAATGATTACTAGGGAATAAAACAGGTCATTTTAAGAATCACTTTTAAAGGATATTAAATGATTCTGTTTTTTTTTTAATTTTAAACTGTAATTTAGGTCTGAATTAAAAAGATGGAAAAGTCTTTGCTTAGTAAAGACTGTATAGCAGAGACCATTTTTATGCACACAGTGTTTGAAGAGCATGGCCCCACATTTCTGGGGTAATCCATGCAAATTCCACAGGTTGATATACTGATGGATCCAGTTGCTCATCTTTATTAAAATGATATGTTCACCAGTGAATTCATAAAATGACTCCATAGAATTTCAGGCCAGCAAAATTTTTCCTTTCATTGTTTCACTAATCCATTATCTCAGCGCATTTTATTGAACATCTATTGTGTGAGCAACAGTTTGCCAGGCTCTTCCTCCTGAGGACAGGCCGTGTGCACCCCCACCTGCTTGGTCTGCCTGCTGCTGCTCCTCCTCTAACCGTCTTTCACACTGAAGCCAAGATGAGCTTTCTAGAAGCCGATTCTCATTACTCTGAGGCTGGCACTGGCCTTCTGAAGCTAGGACGAGGCATGATATCCTTCCTGGCCTTCCAGTGCTTTCTCCCCCCTGCTCCCTGCGTCCCTCATCCCCCCAAGCCTCCCCTGCCTGCTCCCTGGACCACAGCTCCTGGCCTGTAGGATCCTGGGGCTCTGAGCATCCTCTTGCTGCATTTGGGTTCCTCAGGAAGGGGTCACTTCCACATTCTCAGAACATTCTCAACTGGAAGATGCACATCTAAGCAGCCCTCAGCCCTCAGCCATGCTGACCTCCTCCTCCTCAGAGACCCCTTCATCAGGAAGCCTCCCTGCCCGACATTCAGCATGCCTGACATATAAAGTAGACTCAAAAATCAACTATCAAATATTTGCTCTAGTAAGTGGGGGAACCAGTGGGTGCCACAGCAAGCTTTTCCTTTGAGTAAATTAAAATTAGCCCACCAATTTTTAATTGCTGTGTCCAGTTTCTAAATTGAGATTGTGTGAGTATGACAAGAAGAAGAGACATTTTAGGAAGGTTGGCATAACAGTCCTAGAATCTAAGGGACATAAATTGACTAAAAAGACAAAGAAGAGAGAAAACAAAGAGTCTGTTAGAGAAACAAGTTAAAACAGATTGGATCCTCTACCAAAACATCAGACAGGAAATATCTCCTGTGGTACCCGCCTAAGCCACCAGACCCAAGCTTTGACCCAGCTAAGGAGTGAAGTGCCCAGGTTTTCCACCAGGTTCTGAGTATCCAGCCCAGAATAGCATGGAAGGCCCATCTGCCCGCACAAAGTCACTGACAACTCAGCTCTTAATCCACTTTACCTTGGCATAAACAAGAAGAGTTTTCATTTTTATGGAACTCCTAAGAATTAAGGCAATTTCTTCTCATGAAAAAATTGAATTGGAAAAAGAAATTGTGTAGATGACTAAGCATGATGTGGTTTCTAAGCCTGTTCTGAATCAAAAATACTTTGAAGAAAACAAAGAAATCTGAATTCTAATTATGCAGATATAATTTTAACAGAAGATCCAATTGATTTGAATCTTTGTAGTTAAAATAGGTAATTAGAGAGCCTGGGGTTAGTAAAGCAGTCAGGTACTTGCCCACTTTGTATCTTTGCACTTCAAAAATACAAAATAAGATCAAATTAAAATGCATAGTTTTATTTTCCAAGTGATTGAATGAAAACTATTTTGATAGCTCTTATTTGTAATTACTTTAAATTGGGCCAGTTTTACTCCTATGATGCCAAATCAAAGGTAAAAATATTTTTTTCTTAATAATGGGTTTAAAGATTTATAAAATGATATTTTGATAGAAACCCAATTAACATCTTCATAATGAATTAATTCAAATGTCTCTTTTTTCACTGTAATTCACTAACATGAAGTAATGATACTTTTTAAATTATTTTACTCCTTAAAGATTTGTTAAATTGCGTATGCATTTTCCGCTGCCATGGATGAAAGCACATAATTAATTCAAAGAATATCATTTCACTACATAAGGGGTAAGGTCCCCAAAAAGACAAAAGAAAAAATAGATGACTATTGTGCAACATTTAAAGAAACTTATCATTTAATTCTCATTCAACATTACACTTTTAATAGGCAAGGTCTAACAGAGAAAAATCTTGCTTTCTTTTCAGCATTTTTTATTTTTCAGTACTGTGAATTAAATCCAGGACCTGGCACCCTGAGGTGTATCCCCAGTCCTTTTCTAAATTTTATTTTGAGACAGAGTCACGGTATGTTAACCAAGAAGTATAGTGAAAATGGCCAAGTGTGTGGCTCAGACCAGCCTCAACTTGTGAGCCTCCTGCCTACGCCCCCCAAGTAGCTCAGCATTGCTTCTGACTATGAAATTAGCCAATTAATGTTTTCAGGTTTTAAATAAAAGACATTTATTGAAAAGACAATTCTATTCAACATTCTATATTATTTGTATATGATGAAAATATGAATATAGAGAGGATATATATATTCAATTTCAATATCATGCTTTATAATATTATATATGAACCTAGTAGATATTCAAAATAATGCAAAAAAAATACAAATAAATTTTTATTCCAATTCTAGATACCAAAAGTTCTTTTATCTTCTTTAAAAAATAGCCAAGCACAGTGTCACATGCCTATAATCCTAGCAGTTTAGGAAGCTGAGGCAGGAGGATTTCATGTTCAAAGCCAGCCTCAGCAACTTAGTAAGACTCTTGTAAGGGTAAAAGAAATTGAAGTTAAAGCGAAAAAGTTAAAGGGTAAAATACCGGGCATTGTAAAGTTTCTAAGCTGCAAGGTCTGAGTTAAAATGTAAAGGATTAGGTATTGTTAGGTTTCTATGCTACCTGCAAAACCTGAAATCCCTGTAGCTGTTAGGACAATACTGGACCTGCCCAGTAAATATTCCTACTGACTCCCTGGTTGTCCAATAACTTGGGACTCTGTGCAACTTGTCACGTAGTCATTTAGGCCCTAAAACCAATCAGTTTGAATGTGTACCCTCCTTAGGAATGACCTATCACTCCAGCCTGACCTGTTCACGCCAATGAATGAACTAATCATGTTTAGGAGTTGTTGTTTGATTTTCCCGCGGTGTATAATGATTTGTTAAAGGAGACTGTGATGTATGTAAAATCCCCGCCCTCCCCAAAAAAAGTGTACTTAAGCAATGCTCAGCCCCTGCTCGGGGCTCTGGGCTGTTCTCCCTTCTTGAGTGGGCACGGAGCCCTAGCATGCTAGATCAATAAATCCCCTTCTGCCAATTGCATGAGTGGTCACTTGGTGGTCTCTTTCTCCGACGCTTCGCCGGACCCTTACACTCTGTCACTAAATAAAATATGAAAAAGGCCTGGGGATATGGCTCAGTGAGCACCTTTTTGTTCAATCACTGGTACCAAAAAAAAAAAAAGTTTATGTATGTATAAATATACAAACATGTATATTCACACTTTTTTTAAATATAAAGTTCCTTTAATATATAATTCTCATTTATTTGTTTTAGATATTTTATAACTTATCATGGAAAGTGTTTACATCAGCAAAAAGAAGCTACATTGTTCAGATGAATTTTATTTTACAATGGAAATGTCTATTCTGTAACTTGCTTAAATAGCTCACTCTCGATGCATATTTTTCAGCTTTCAGTAGCTTGCTGTTACAAAGAGTACTATAATAAAATTATGCATATGTCTCTTTGTATATTCAACTTAAAGTATAGGATAAATTGCAAGACACATAATTTAGAGGGCAAAAGTATGGACTGTCTTAGGTCAAAATAAATCACCAATTGCTCTCCAAAACACTTGTACCTAATTTAGCTCTCACCAAGAACTTGATCCCACACAGTCAATGCTAGCTTCTCTAAGGTTGTTTTTACACTAGTTATTTTTTTTTAAGTCTTAAGTTTTAACTTTTACTGAATTCTATGTTACACTGAACATATATATATTCACATTCACGGTTCAGTTGCACTTTTGCTTCTACTAACTGCTCAGGCCTTTGCTGACTTTTTTCTTATTGTTTGAAGTGATTTACATTTTAACGAAATTAGCCTTTTATGTGTTCACAGTGTTGCAAGTTTACACACTCTTACTATTGTGTGTTGCTTTTACATGTGATGTTTCTGTCATAAAATTTTATGTGTCAACTTTTTTTCCTTTGTAAATTCTGGGCTTGCCCCACTTAAAGATAATAAAATATATTCTCTTGCTGGGTGTGGTGGTGCACGGCTGTAATCCCAGCGTTTTAGAAACCTGAGGCAGGAGGATTGCAAATTCAAAGCCAGCTTCAGCAACTTAGTGAGTCTCTAAGAAATTCCGTGAGACTGTATTTCAAAATAAAAATTTTAAAAAGGTCTGGGGATGTGGCTCAGTGGTTAAGTGCCCCTGGGTCCAGATGACGTTTCTTAATAACTCCTCCGAGGTAGGCTGCATCTGTTTTACTTGTGAGATTTTTTTTTTTTTCAGTCTTGAGTTTTGCACATCAATGAATTCATGGCCACACCAACATGTAGAAGGCTGCAGGATTCCCTAAAGACAGCTTGGGCCTTTGGGTTTATTCCTCCTCCTGTCTCCATCTCAGGGAACTGAAGCTCTGCTTTCTGTCACGAAGTGTAGTTTATACTTCCTAGGATTTTATATGAATTGAATGAGGTGTCTTCTTTTGGATCTGACTGCTTTCCACCAGCAATGTGACTTTAAAGTTCATCTAAATTGTTGTAGGCATCCGCAGTCTACTCCTTTTTATTGCTGGGAAGTGTCTAATTGTATGGAGATTGCATTTATTCATCCGTTTACCTGGTTAATATTTGGGTTGCGTCCACTTCTGAGCTATTTTGAGCACAGTTGTTATAAGGATGAATGTGCAAGTCTTGGTGCAGATGTATGTTTTCATTTTCTCTCAACATCTACACATGAAATGTATTGACAATTCCAAGTTAATTTTTAATAGGATGGTAAAATTTGCAAACAAAGTATACCATTCTACATTTCCACAAGCAGTGCCTGAGAGTTTTACTAGTTCTTTGACAGTTTAATTTTGTTTCATTGTAAATATTTGACACATCTAGAGTTCATTTTACTTTGAATAAAGAGATAAAGTATTACATGATACTAAAAATCTAAACAGGTTGTCCCGATATCATTAAGAGAAAAATTCTATTTTCTCCACTTCTCTGAAGTGGAATTTTTCATATATTTGGGACCATTTCTATATTTGTTATTCTGTGTTTCTGCCTCTTCGTGTACTGTTTTTATGTTATTTTAATGGTATATATATTCAAGAAATTTGCTCTGGCTATAACATAATAAAGGCCATTATCAAGCTGACATATGCAGAAGCCAGAGGATATCCACACTGTTATAAAATGGCCCTCTAAAGTTCTTTGGGCACAGACCATTTCCTGCAGAATTTCACTCAATGATAGCATCAGCGACCTCGTTCTTTCCATTTTTCTGTTTCCACGTCCCCACAGTTGACTTTATCTGCAGGCAGGAAGGAAGGTGGTGTGTAGCAGTTTTCACAGGGAAAGGGACACAGCTGGTATCCTGAGACAGAGGATGAGATTGGACTCCTTCCTCAGTGGCATTGGCCATGCCTATGCATTGCTCAGGGGCCAATCAAGCACAGGCAAACACAATGGAGACACTACCACCAGCTCATCAGCTTAAAGTGAGAATACACAGGTGGAAGATAGTGAGAAAAATCAGCCATATGTCTGCCATGATTATATGATATTTAATATGTAATGAGGATAATTCCCACCTCATGACTCTTTTCTAATTTCCTTAAGTATTCTCATCTGATTTTTCTTTATAAGCTTTGGGATCAGGTTGCCAAAGTATTTTAAAGGTCTAGTTGTTTTTAATGTAATGCTATTACTAAGTATTATAATTTAGGGACATCTTAGGATCTTTAAAATATTGGGATGTCTTATCCAGGAAGAACATCATTTATCATTTATTCTAGATTTGTAATCGATCTTCTAGTAGAATTTTCGCATTTTCTTCATATAGTTTGTTAACTTTCTTTTTACAAAGTATTGAATGTTTTATTGTCATAAGCAGGATATTATTTCATTATATGTCATATTCTGTTCATATGTATATATGAGTTATTGCCATCTAAAAATCAATTTTGAAAGCAACTACCTTACTAAATTTTCCTATTATATTCTACAAACATAACAAAGGCCATTATCAAGCTGGCTTATGCAGAAACCAAAAGGAAATCCATATTATTATATAATGGCCCTTGTAGAGTTCCATTCTACAAACATAACAAAGGCCATTAATATTCTGTATGGTATTTCTCCTAAGTTTTCCAAATAAATTTCCTACCATCAAATTTAATCATACCTTTACATTTTTCACTTTTCATACCACTCTTCTCTTTTAAATGGAATCTAGCATTCTACCAGAGCAGAAATCAATCTATTGGTAATATTCATGGAATGCTTCTCATATTTTACAGCTAATCACATGAGGCCGTATTTATTAGAAATACATTTTTCCCACACAAATCTTTGTCTTGGCTAATTACTCTGAAGAAAATTAAACTGTACCTTCCTTTTAAGGTGAAATATTTGATGGAATATACTGAAGAAAATTAATAGCTTAATAGAATATTAATAGATTTTTGCATCCATTAATAGAAAGTCAATAGGTTTTTTAAACAGGAACCATCCTTGCATTCCTGAGATCAAATAGAATTGGCTGGGCTGTGTAACTCCCTAAATACGCTGCTACATTCTATGTAGGGTTTGCTTTGTTATGTGTATACCTATAAGTAGGTATCTGTTATCTGTAAATTACTTTGATTTTTTTTTCATTGTCTAACATATTGTTAAAATTGAAGATTTGGGCCAAACATCAAGATAAAATATAATATGCTGGACATTCCTCCATTCCAAAGTAGGCTTTATATCTCATAAAAATTTATAAGGAAAATAATCCTAAATGACTGTGTAACTGTTAAAGCCCTAAACCTTCTTTAAAATGTGAAATGCTTGAAAGCTGACATGAAAGAGAAGGTTTTGTGAATGAAGTTTCAAGAGCATCACCCAGGGCTCTAGAAATCACAACCCCACAGGGTAAGACTAATGCCAAGTCAAACAAAGTGAGGTTCTGAAGTGGGGGTCCTTAGAAAGCTTCCCTTGAGTTCCCAAGACCTGAGACCCACTTCTCAGTCCCCCAACAATCTTTGGCAACAGAATGGAAGGCTGGGACTAGGAGGTTGCTTCCTTTCTCTCTCAAAGGGGTCACGAGGTGTTAATCATGGAAAAGTATGAGGGGTGTTCACCTAGGAGGAGGTTCTGGCAACAATGCCCAGCCTAGGTGGCTTGGAGAAAGGCATTCCAGATTGAAACCTCAGAGAGCCCACCAGAGTGCCCCCAAGGGAAGAGTTGGCTCTAAATCCTTGTGATGCCCAGAAATCGTGACAATACTGTCCAATATGAGCGTTCCTGTCTGCCTTACTTCTTCCATTATCCTTAACTCCTCCTATAATCCAACCTGCCAGTTTCTTCTAAATTAAGTGACAGCAAGGGCTGGGGATGTGGCTCAAGCAGTAGTGCGCCCGCCTGGCATGCGCGGGGTGCTGGGTTTGATCCTCAGCACCACATAGAAATTAAAAATATATATATAGATGTTGTGTCCACTGAAAACTAAAAAATAAATATTAAAAAAATCTTTCTCTCTCTCTTTCTTTAAAAGAGAGAGAGAGAGAGAGAGAGAGAGAGAGAGCAAGTAGAACAAGAAGTGAACCAGAAGGACACAAAGAGAATTAAGACAGCCACCTTACACTACAGTCAGTAACTCAAAGGAAATTCCAGCTTGAAGGGAAAGGAGAGAATTCAGCTTAAGTCACCTAAGCTTTTTATCATTATGAAGAACTAGATGTTTTACAAATCTACCCCTTAACCAATCCTCCAAAAAAAAAAAAATGGTGCTTTTCCACTGTAAGAATGGGAATTTGGTTTTTTCACCTCATTGTATTTATTTTTTAACTGATTCATAAAAAAACCCATAAAATGTACATATTAATGAGGTGCTATGTAATGTTTCAAGTCAGGTTAAATATATCTATCCCTTCCAACATTTATCATTTCTTCATAATGAGAACATTCATAGCTTTTCTTTTGGCTTTTTGAAATAAATAATACAAAATTGTTTTCTATAACTTTTGTTTTTATAATTACATCCCAAGGGGCGATGGGTAGCATTCAGTGGTAAAACACTAGCCTAGAATGTGCAAGACTCTGGTTTGGATACCAACACAGCAAAAAAATGAATAATAATAATAATAATAATAATAATAATAATAATATTCTATGAGTTCCTCTTATGTAATGTATAATTATGCATATTTATACAAAATACCATCTTCCAGAAATATTTAGAAAATGCTCTTATTTTTTAAGAGTTTTTCTTTCTCCATAAAGGTCACTTTTGAGGTTTGTCACTCTTAAGGATAACAACTTGTGAGATCTCTTTATCATTTTGGGTCCCCAATCTTCTTGACCCTGCTTGTGATATTTTTACTATCTTTCACTTTCTAAGAGATCATCACAAAACCCTTGGTAACAGCCGAGTTGTTTATTACATCTCCTGCAACATGGGACGAAGACTGCAGGGAGTCTGAGGAGTGTCTCCGAAGGCAGCGTGGGGGAAATGTAGGATTTTAGGGCCTCAGGGGGATTGTTTTAATGTGCATGTTGAAAGGTAAGAGAATAGCTGTTATTGATACACAAATTAAAACTAAAAATGTTTGGAAAAAAGAAAGTAGCTGTTCTTGGGTAGAGTTTGTAATTCTGAGTCATTTTTTTAAATAATGTCTATTTTATTCTGCTGTCCTTCCTTTCCCCCTTCCCGACCCCTCCCCTCCCATCAATTCTCTCTACCCAATCTAATGTGACACACTTCTTTTTTTTTTCCCTCACATCGTCATACATGTGTTCTGTATAACGATGAGGGTCTCCTTCCATCTTCTGTGCAATTCCCCTTATCCCTCCTTTTCCCTCCCACCTCTCTTCCCTATTTAGTGGTAATCTTCTTCTCATCTCTTCCTCCCTACCCCACTTTGAGTCACCCCTTTTATATCAATTCTGAGTCATTGAACCCACGAGGGCACATGAGGCTGAGACAGATCCTATAAGCAAGGCTTGATGAGTAAGATATGACTTTTGGTTTACAAACTGTTTTAACTAACTAGACTTATCGGGAGTAAGGTTTTTCTGCAGGGAATAACCAAGTAATCTTTGCTTGTCCTCAGGATCGTCTAAAATGGGGAAAAGGTAAAGACGCTCCATCACAGAATTTTAAAGTGGGTCTAGAAAGTATGTCCAGTTCCCTTCTTGAGGAGTACTAGACATGGGGAAAGAGCCTTTGCAGTTCTCAGATTCAGTCCTCAGACCCAGCTAATGGGCAGCAACTCTGCCAGGGGAGCCACAACCTCAAGGACTGAGCACCATCGAAATAATTACAGAAGCCAGAGGCTGCAGATTAGCCAGGTCTCAGAGTCCCTAGGATTCAGAAATGACTTTAGAAACAGCCAAAGGCAATCCCCTAAGACTAAGAAACTTGCCTTTCCTTTTCAGATTTTGTCTTCTTACCAAAAGAGAGCTGGGTTGAGTCGGTTGTCTCCACTGCACCCACAAGGGCCTCTGTGTGGCACAGCTCTTGGCCATCTTCACAGGAACTGTTGTCCCCTGTCCCCTGCTCGCCCACATGTAAGCATGAGAATAAGATATGGAAAAGAGAGGGAAAAGTCAAATGCAAGAAGCAAAACAGTCTGTCCAAAAAGCATATGAGATCAACTCATTAAAAGATGAAATCTAATAAAAAATACAAGTATTCTGAAATAAAATAAAAATCACAAACTTTTCATGTAGATGACAACAAAGCTACCACTTCCGGTCTATCAGTGGACAACTGCCTGTTGATGACACCTCTGTGGTCAACCCGGAAAGCCGTGGCCAGCAGAGGCAGGTGCCTTCACTTACCCTGCTCAAAGCTGGAGCCGTAACGTGTTATGCAAAGAAAAAAAAAACTGAGGCCAAATCTACAGAGAGCTTCTGAAAAATGAAGACTTCAGGACTCAGTCTGCTTAATACACAAACTTTCAAAGGAATGTGCACATCTATTCTAGAAAGCAAAATCTGCCATGGTGGAAACATGCCAATAGGTATCAGATGGTGTTTTGGCCCTGGGTCTGAATGAAGAGGTATATTTATTTGCCTGACACTCATATGTCAAATTCTCCCCAAACTGTGAAAATTAATAATGTTGATTTTTTATTCTATATTTGTAAAATATATTTGATTATTTAACCCACACTAAGCAGCATTCATCTATCATGCACTATAATGTAGTTTAAGGTAATTTAAAGGCATAACTTTTAAGTATAACTCAATACTTAGTTCAAGATATTTTTATTTTTCCCTTGGTCATCTTACCCTACGTCATAACTGACATTACAAAGAAATGCAAGCATTTTTTTTTTCATTGATGTAGCACAGGGATTTGTAATACCAGTGCTGCTAGCTTTGGCACTGGATAGTAGCATGGTCTGGCACTGTCTTGTGATTTAGGATGCTTATCACCCCACTGGAGGCCAGAAGTACTGCTCCACCCAGTACCACCTACCGTATCAACCAAAAGTTTCTCCAGATATTGCCAAATATCCTGGGGAGGGGAGGGAGGAGAGGAGCTGGGGGAAGGAACCCCCCCCCACTTGAAACCACTGCTGTGGACCCATGAAGGCTTCTGGATTTACAGTGTTGCTATCTCAATGCTGGGGAGCTCCTTGAAGTCACGGATTGTGTCTAAATTGACTGATCCTTAGGTTACTTGTAACCTCTTCTATACTGAGTTGCAAACAGCACTAAGAAACCAGAGGCTGGCATTCCTGCACTAGCTTCTTTAGTTAGAAGGTACCGTGTTCATTTTGGGGAACCTCCACTGATACATTCTCCCTCCAGGTAGAACCAGTTGTGGGCTCTATATTACAGCTCCATGGCAGCTTCTCATAGCAAGATCCAAAGAACTGAGTCTTAACAATTTGCATCAAATGCTGTTTGAGTGACGAATTTCGTCAGTTTAGTGAGCCACATCTTAAGCAAAACAAATGATTGATTCTGGATACAATGAAAGCATTGTTTTGGAACTGAAATTTACCTTGGTTTCGTGATAGGCTGTTATTGGAAAATCATGATGGCAGTTCACTCTAAACTGAACCATTAGCTGGGAAGAGTCACGAATTTCCCATTTCCTGTTGTTCTCAGAGTGCTTCCCTCTCTCCCAGGGGTGAGCTGAGCAGCGGCAGAGCTGCTGATTTCCCTCCTACTTCTCTCTCAAATTGCAGCATGAATAATACTCTGATCTTAGTGGCACTTCATGGAAACTGCTCTTAGGTGCTTCTTCAGCAAGCTCTTCCATGGAAATGTTCTGCTTTTAAAGCAGATCTTTGCACTACTTCATATATGCAGCTACTTAGTGCTTATTCACATAGGAAGGAGAACTGGCAGGGAAAGAGGAAGGACCAACCAGGGAGACAGTCCTGAGGTAGAGGAGCTGCCTCTGCTCACCACCCAAAAAGAAAGCCTTTTAGAGAATCGAGATGGTTCACGTACATAAGGGTGGTGTGGTGGGAAGAAGGGAACGAATGCCCAGGGAAAAATTGGACTTCACTTCATTTTTAGGAAATGAAATGTCTCCTTGGGTTTCTTTATTCATTCATTCATAAATACTTTCTGTTGATTTATTTCATAAGAATTGACTGAGGCTGTGATATGGGCCAAGCTGTGTCTTGATCTGAGAACTCAAGGCAACCACCAGAGACTTCACCGTTGCCCACAGGGAACTGACGTTAATATGACTGTGTGGGTATTTGAAAAGAGCTCATCTGGTAAGCAAAAGATCATGTAAGGCAAGTTTTAAACCAAAATGGAACTGAAAAAAAATGAGAGTCCAGCAGCTAATGACGTGACCTGTGTCTTTCATTGGTTTTGTGTTTTTTTGGTGGTGCTGGGACCCCAGCCAGGCCTCCCACATCCCAGACAAGTGCCCTAGGCCAGGCCACCATCCTGAGCCTGTGAGCGGCACTGTGCACACCCCATGTGCATTAGTGCAAGGGTTCTGTAGAGAAAACTCACCCAAAGCAAGGAGAGACAAGCTGCGTGAAGTACAGGGATAGCATGTCTCTGAATGGGAAACCTTAATATTGTTGATCCCCACATGAATTTACAATTAACATAAAACTGAAATCCCTCAGAGCAGGAGATCCTTCTACCACTTTGGTTATATTCGGTGCCATGTTAATTCAAGAATAGTTTGGAAGTATTCATTAAGCCGGAAATGATCTTGTCTTTTCATATAGCTCAATTCTAGAAACATATCCTCCAAAAATAAAAGCTCAAAGTACAGCAACATACACACAAAGCTGCTGACTTGGCTTTGTTTTGGTAGCTGAGAAAACAAATGTCCCTTGCGAGGGGGAAATAATAATAATAGACCCATTTAATGGAGTAGCAATTAAATATGGAGATAAAGCCAAATGTGGTGGAATATAAAAAAAAGATCAAGATACATTTGTTGAATGAAAAAACTCCAATTTGAGGAAAGCATGTTTGTATAACAGTAACAATTAGTGTATATAAATATATAAAACGCTAAATGCTACATAGCCATTGATGACTTTGACCTCCTAGATTATTCATTTCTACAACTTTCTCACTTTTATTAAAAAAAATGAAGAAGCTGTGAAATTTTCTGTCCATAGAATCTTCTTCGTCAGAGGCTGGGGCTGTGGCTCAGGGGTACAGTGCTTCCCTAGCACATGTGAAGCACTGGGCTCAATCTTCAGCACCACATATAAATAAATAAAATAAAGGTACTATGTCCATCTACAACTAAAAAAATAAAACAGAAATTAAAAAAAGAATCTTCTTCATCAGGAGTTCACATGAGGAAGATTATGGACCAGTTTTGCTGTTTTTGTCCTTATAGGAGTTACAGTGTCAAAGTGCAGAATCACCATCTCTGGTGAGCACTGCTCTCCCGAGTAGTTCCTTAAACAGTTTTTAGCTAGTCCTTCCTCGAAGAAAATATAAATTATTTAAGAATTCATCCCATCAGGACTAGACTCATGGAGTATTTGACATATTTCTCAGCAAATTTGCCAGGAGTAACACATTTCAGCTTTGCTTTCTAATGACTGCATGTGTGCGCCATAGTGCTGTAAATGCCTGTGATGGATTCTTCGGAAGCGTCCTTTGCCACCTCTGTGTATTTTCCTCCATTGGATCTTGATCTTTTGCAACAAAGTAGGTCAGAACAAGAAATGACAATAACAGCTTAACTTATGAAATGCTATTCTAGTCGGGCAATTGCTGTATCAATTACAGATTGAAAAATTGTGGTGATTATCATTTCACCTCAGAATGCATTGGAAATTAGAGAGCCCTGACCAGGATCTGGCCCCACATATGGACTTAAACTACTGGTTCAGAGATCTCACCTTCTCCTTGTGTTTTCAACTACACATTTAAAAATATTTCGGTCACAATTCTTCAGCATTTCCAGCACCATGTGTTGGAAAACTTCTTACATTATCTGAGTATGCCATTTTATCTGAATAAAAAGTTTGTTCAAACTTGAGTCCAGATAATTCAGGAATCTCTCAATGGGGGAGGCCTGAGGGTCGTCCTGGCTAGAGTGGACAACCTGGTCTTGACAGCATGGCCGGTCAACTCCATGTTTTGTTCTTTAGAGTATATATTATATACCATGAAAATAGCAGACATTGCACTTTTACTCACATTTCCAAGATATTTCGAAACTATCCATCAAGACATCAAGGCAGGGGCGAGGAGAACAGAGGTCAGTGGAGCTAAACATACCTGGACACATCTTGGTGCTTCTATTCATGATCACAAGCTCAAACATGAAGCTCAGAGACTGGCATACACGGGAGAATTTCATAATGGACTTGCTCTCTAAGGAGACACTTCATAAACAATATTTTATGGTGACTTATGAAGAACATGGTTGGAGCCAGTGGGAAAAAAAGTAAGCAAAATAATTAACCGATAGAGAAAAGCCTTTTCAGAACTAAATAATAATAATAAAACTTTGAATTTATATAGCTTTATGATACATATCATTTGAGCTCAAAACAAAAGACTATTTTCAATTATGCTTTTTACAAATCACTTACCAAAGAACCAGGTGCATGAGTTGCTTTACAGTGTCACCACATTGTCATTTTTCCAGTCACTAATAGGGCACATTAAAGATAATTAAAAAAAAATAGAAAAAGGCAAACAAAATGTTGGTTAAAATAGAATAACAAAAATAAATACGTAAACTTTCCTAAGTGAAGGAAACCAGAGAGTTATTAAAATTACTCAGAAAATTGAATCCAGATAATCTGAACCCAACCCTCCAGCCATTATAAAGACATATTTGTGTAAATGGAAGGAGAGTGTGGATTTTATTTAACATTTTATTAGGGTTAAATTATTACTTTTACATATTTAGACAATAGAGTAAGGATCTGCTCCTGGTGTTTGCCTGGGCCCTACACAGTGACGCCAGGCCACTCAGCATGCCCACCGTGAAGACAGCCACCACAGTGTCACCAGGCTACACGAGGTCTTCTGTTTCCAGAAGATTCTGATGCACACTCTAATAATTTTGAAAGGTGGGGTTTCCACGTGAAGAGTGGAGATGTGAGGAAATATTCTTCCCTTGCTCAACCTCCACCTGTGAATTACCACTGGAGACTAGAGGTCTCATGAATGGGGTGATTTCAGGCAGTGGTCCCAGGGAGTGGAGAGAAGTAGGGAAAATGAAACCCGGAAGGAGGGAGGCAATCCAAGCCTATTGTGTCCAGCTGGTTCCTGTGGGTCATGAGGGTTCTGTCCCACTGGGGGCCTGCCAGCTGCCGTGAAGAACGCCTCTTGGACTTGTCCACCCAGGCTGCTCGCAGAGGGGTGTGTGCCCACTATCCCCTCTGCAGGCGCTTCCTGGGGTGGAGACTCTTGCTGGTTCTACGCCTCTGGGTTCAATGAGTGGGTGGGGCAGTCTAGAGAAGTCCACTTGCAGGTGGAGGAGAAGGCTCCAGAGGAATTCAACGGACTGGCACTGTGGTGGAGGTGAGTAAAGTCAGGCTGATATGTGGGCAGCTGGTTACCATGGCAATGGCTGGAGGGAATGCGAGGTAGGCACAAGGGTCGCGATACACAACTCCTTCAGAGAGGGCTCAGGGGACCTGGTACATAAGCGCAAACCACTCCAGAGACATGTAGGTGGCAAGGTTGGCAAGGGAGGGGCATTCATCCCCTAGGGCTGCTATAACAAAGCGCCACGGAAGACATTTATGCTCTCACATTTATGTAGGCTAGAAGTTCAAAATCAAGGAGTGAGGCCTGCGAGGGAGCATCTGTCCCATGCCTCTCTCCTAGGTTTTGATGACGGTTGACAGTTCTTTCGGGTGCGGCACTCCAGGCTCTGTCTCCATATGGTGTGCTCCATGTGTTTGGGTCTCCATGTGACTTTCTCTTACAAACCCAGCAGTCAAATTAGATTGAAGGCCCCTCTACTGCAGTATGACTCCATCTTCACCTAATTACATTCTGCAATTACACATTCTCAAACAAGGTCACATCCTTGGGTGCTATGAGTTATGACTCCAACTCATCTATTTTGAGGAACCCATAACCATGAGTAATCACTGTAGGCTGACAGAATTCACGAAGAATGATGCAGATGCTTAGAACTATTCAGAATATTACAGTAAAATGTTTTGACTGAAACTTCAGTTGAGAAAGTAGGATCAGAGAGGTTAAGCAAGGCCTTGGTCAAACTATCAGGGTTTAGAAGACAAACAGGAAAAGTACGGGCTTGGTCCTGTAGGGAGCCATCAAAACCCTCTGTTTGCAAAGGGGAATGTGGTCTCCATTTACCTGGTCAGGCTCTGTCATATCAGAGTATGGGATTGGGGGGAAGATTTAATTAATAATATATTTTTTTACGTTTTTCATGTTTCTTTAAATTGAAGGACTTTCTACAATCCTCTTTATAACTTTCCTAACTTCTGCAATACATTTCCAATGGTATTAATATTTAATAAACTCCTCCTGAGCACTCCCACTTCAGAATCCTAGATCCCTTTTTATAAAAGAATAATACAAAAGAGCAGTGCTTCTTTCACATTTTGTTTCTTAAACATCAAAGTCGGTCACACAGAAGGAAAAACAAGATATAAAAATATGAAACTTTCTAGACAAAACTTTTGGTATCCTTAGTCAAATGTCATTAGTCACATAGGAAATAGGCACTTTGACTTAAAGCCATGGTTATAACATGTAAAGCAGTCTTAAATCACAATGTCAATGTAACAAAATATTTGTTAATGGTATCATAGTATGCTAGTATTATAGTATTATACCTACAAACTATAGAAATTATCCCTGAAAATATAGTTTTAAATGTATACTTTGTAATCTTATTGAAAGTCACATCAATAAGACATATCCATAGAATATATTGTTATTCTGAGTTAATTCCAGTGGACAGCCATAGGGTGGTGGATTCCAAGTGCCATGGTTGTCCAAATAATGATAATTTGTGCTCAGCAACTTGCTGGAATCTGATGTCGTTTCTTTCAGGCAGGAAAGCATGGTGCAGTTGGCTTGATTGGCATCTGGAAAGCGACCTCACTTTCACAGGCTTTGATGCCCTTCCTCTCTTAGGCTCTCCTAAGTAGGTCTTCTCAGCTGGAAACTGGATGGTCTGTCTCTGTGCAGGGTCTGGCTTACAAGTGCTAACAATAAGAGCAAAGAAATGGACCCGGTGTTCAAAGAGCTAATCCACATGTGAGCGGGGCTTGCACAGTAAGGAGAGGGCCATTTCCATATTATCACAGGCTGGGGACAGCCAGACTTTGACAAGGCATTGAAAATGTGGGGCCTCTTGCTGGTCCCCATTTTACTCTTGTCACAGAGGTTGAAGCGAGTGGGCTGGAGAAGCACAAAACGGGGCCCCATGTGGTGCTCCTCCATGACACACGTGTCCCATGTGGAGGTCTCCGCATGAGAGGACACCATGGGAAATGGAGATGCAGCATATGGCAGAGGGGGCTGCTGACGTCACGGAGAGGGAGAGCCACTAGGCCTGCAGAGGCAGGTGGTAATTGCTTAATTGAAATTTTCTTCCTGTCATTGAGCCTCACAGCAGGAGTGAATCTGTAATTACAGAGTGAGTTTTGATATTTCATTCCTGCTCTCCCTACCAATGGGTGAAGAATAAGCATTAATTAAGGGAGAGATACACAACAAATTGCCCTGGAGAGGAGAGAGAGGGGAGGGTGAAGGCATGATTGTAAACAACAGGCGGAGGGAGAAGCAAAGGACCGGAACTTTCTTGGCCCTTTATATTGCTAAAAGGAGGACAGGGAAATAATTTTAGCTGAAAAATTCCATCTCCTATGGGAAGGTAAGAAGGACAGTAATTATAGTAAAATTCATTTTCAATCGGCCACCGTCCAATTGTGTAATTCACCCTTCCCCTGGTAGCCTCCATAATCTGAAAGAGCAGGGCTAATACTCGCAAATCTACGTCAGAGCATGATTGAGAGAATAAAGTTGGGTGCACAGGAAAGCACATTGGGAAGGGCCAAGCCTCTGCACTAGGAAACTGAATTATTTATCCAGAGGAGTTAACTATTAATTCAATTTCAAATAGTGTGGAGGAGGGAAGGAGGGCTGGGAGTAATCAATATGCCCTATTAACTCTCTAATGGGCTTCAGCTTCACAAAACTAGTCCATGAAAGAGAAGGGTGGTCCTGCTGCTCCTAGTAACTAACCACAAGAAAGAAGGACACTGGGGTGGAACTTTGAAGATGCCTTTGGAACATACTTAGATGTGTTCCTGACATAAGTAACTGGAAATGGGTTGGATTGAGAGTGTGTCCTGCAAACCCTCTGGATATGGGAGTATCAGGAACTCAAATGCATTATTTGTACTTGTAAATAATCTTGTAAGATTATTGTACAGCTTATATCATTTTTCAAGTCTCATTAAAAAATGTGCTCTTTGGAAATTGAACAAGAACAGAAGTAGATTTAGATGAACAATCACAGATGGGGCCAGCAAAAGAAAACAGACCCTCAGTCAACCTGAAAATTTTTTTCCCATAATTATCAGTATATCCATGGCCTGAAGAACATAAGAGCAAAAAAAAAAATCACAAAATAATAGCCAAAATCTATGCTGGGCTTTTTAAAATTACACTAGGATATTCAGTCATATTTTATTTAAATAACTATATTCACGTGTTTCCATCCATGACAGAGCAACTGGATACCTACAGAGTATCATTGTCTGTCTGCTTTAGGAACAATCCAATATTTGGAGCAGTAACAAAGCTGCTTTTTCCCAACCGTCCTTGCAGTTAAAGGTTTTCATATGAATAGTTTCTGATCAATGAGTTGTCAAAAGACAAAATTACAATAAATTTGAAGATTTTAATTGCCTTCTTAAAAATCAAACAACACTTCATTTTAAATGGAATTATAGTTCCAATGAGCTGAGCAAAAGAGCTTGGCTTTGAGACACAAGGAGCTGGGAACAGAGAAATAGCAAAATCAGATTTCTTGTGTCTAGGTTACTTTCCTCGTCTGAGTTGAAGCAGAGGAGACTTCCTTGTTGTGCTGGCTCAGGTTGGCTTGGTTGAGGGCTGAGCTTCCCCCTACCCCTCTCTTTCCTGATTCCTCAAGTCAGATAAAGAACCCAGCTCCAGCTTGGCAATGGGGAATGTTAGCACGAGCATCTCCATTTTGGTTTGTTCTGGTAGAACTAGTGTAGGAGCTCAGTCCACACCACAGTCTCCTGTGAAGTTTACTTAAGAAGTGTCAGTGGAAGTCTTAGGGAAGTACCATTCGAAGGTTTCCCTAAAGCACGATAGTCTCCTTCTGCCTTTTCCTCCTTCCCTCTTCTAGACATCTGGCAATAGACATGAAGGCTGGTACCCCACAGCTGTCCTGAAGGGTGAGTTACCTTGAAGATGGAAGTCATTGTTGCCATGTGTGGGTAGAAAAAAATCCACATGGGAGCTGAGCGTCTTGGGATGGTGAAGTTACCATGCCAGCAGGGGTATGTTGTTGTTTTAATGTTACATAAAAACATTTTGTGTCCTTTTAAAAAATTTTAAAAACAGCCAACATCATCTTAAGGGATATCACAGCTAGAATACACACACACACACACACACACACACACGTTTCTTGAAAGCAGATATTTCCCATTTTGTTCAGAATGAGTTTTGAAACCAAGACTGACCCATAAGAGAGGCTCAGATATCTACAATGGAATCTGCAGTAAGATGCCTGACAATAAACCTCACTCCTTCCCTCTGATCTAGAATGCTCTCCTGTTGATGCTAACAATTCTTGTCTCTACTTTTCCTGGTTTCTAGCTGTGCTTTACTACATCACTTCCCGCACTGCCATTTCAGGGGTCATCCACCAGGCTTGTCTTGTCCCTCCTCGTTCAGATGAACGCATCTCTCAGTCAAAAATGCACAAGATAGAAATCCAAAGAAAATGAAATTTATCCTGTTATTGTCTTTTAAATTTGATTCTAAGAGAAACCAGGATGAGGGGCCACTGTCTGTTTAAGTATATTACTGAGAAAATTATATCTTGGTCTTCTTAAATGTGGAATAATTACTCCCCGAGTCATAAGCATTTCATGATGGAGCTACGATGCAAGTTTCATAGCTAGTGCAAATGCGGGACTGTGCAAATGTGTCCGCTGCCCTGCTGTGGGGGAGAGATTTGCAAGAGGGTCTGCAGAGCAGGAATAGCCTGGCTGCAGATTAAAACTCCCAGTCAGCCAAGCAGAGGGGTCACCCCTGGCACCTGGGTGAAATAACCAGTGGGGGGAAATGCATCCTGGAAAGGGGGAGAACAAACTAGCTGCTTTTAAAAGAACAGGATTTGGGGCTGGGGTTGTGACTCAGTGGTAGAGCGCCTGCCTCGCATGGGTGAGGCACTGGGTTCGATCCTCAGCACCACATAAAAGCAAAAAAACAAAATAAAGGTTAAACACACACACACACACACACACACACACACCAGGATTCTCTGCCATTCAAATTGTCTAAGTCCAGATATTTTTTGTTTTTGGTATTTTTTACAAGTTCCTAAGATAAGAGATGGTGGGATGAGTTGAATAATTGAGTTAAATTAGAGAAATAGGCCACTATGAGCATGCAAGAAAATGCATTTTATAATCTGAAACTCAAATAATTTGTCTTTTTAAAACATTCTCTGGGTAGGCTAAGATTTTCTTTTATTTTTATTTTCCCATCAGTTTCAGTAGTGTGAAAATATTTCTTCATCTGTGATTTGGGAGGCAGTCTTCTGAGAATGTATCTCGACTTCTGCCTTCAGCCCTGGAGCATGGCTGGCATGTGTCTCCCCCTCTGGCCCAGCCCCATCCCTCCCCTCCTCCCCCTCTGCTCTACCACATTATGCCATTTTCCATATTCCTTATCTCTTTCATCCCTTTTCTTTTTTTCCATCCTTTATTATCTTTGTATTTCAGTCTGGTTATTTTCTTCACACCTATCTTCCAGTTCACTAAACTTTGGTTTTCTTGTGTCTGCTTGGCTGCTGAATTTACCCAGTGAATACTGAATTTCAATTATTTTATCCTTCAGTTCAAGAACTTAGATGTAATTGTTTTATATTTTCCCATACTGTTCCAAAATTCTTCATTACATTATCTGTTTTATTGAATTTATTAATTAGTTATTTTAAAGTCCTTGTTTTGTAAGTCTAAAACCAGATTTGCAGTCTGTTTCTAATACCAGCTTCTCATTTTTTGATCATTTGGTACTTTTCTGTTTTAGATCTGCCAAGTTTTTTTATTGAATACTGAACGTTGTCCATGTTTAAAATGCCAAGATAAGTTCTGGATGATGTTATCTTTCTTAAACAGGATTTAGTTATCCTAGCCCATAGAATAGGCACAGATTCCCCTGGTCTAATCAGGGAGTGATACAGTATGAGATTAGTGTCAGGCATTACAGAGGATGTAACATCTTTACTTTGCACTTACTCCTGAAAGTGTGGACCCACTACTCAGGTACCAAGCATAGTTAGCTAGAAGGAATGAGTTGTAGTGTTCTATAACATGGTGGGGTGGCTGGAGTGTACAATATCCTGTTACCTAGTTTATGAATAACTAAAACAAAGAAGCCCCCAGGATCCAAATAGTAGTGATAAGAGATGAAACTGTTACCCTGATTTGATCAGTGCATATCATATTCATGTATTGAAATACCACACCAAATCCCATAAATATGTGCAATTATTACCCATTTAAAAAAAAGTTTTTATAAAGTTTAGGAGAGTGGAATGCTAACTACCCTGATCTGAGCATCAAACTTTGTGTATATGTATTGAATTAACACACCATATCCCCATACATTTGTGCAATTAAAATGGAAATGTTAAAAAGAAAAAGAAAAGAGCAGGAGGCTCCCCTCTGTGACCCTCTCCCTGGGCAGGCATCCACTTCCGGTCACTTCATGACACTTGGCAGTGTCGGGCACTGGCCGAGTTCTCCGTGGCCTTGTTCTCTTGGTTGTCAGTGTCTTGAGCCCTGCAGTTTAAGGCTTGGCCTGCTTCTCCGGGCAAGATCTTGACCTCCCTTCTCTGCAGATCCCTTTCCCCTGGGATCTTGGTCCCCTGGGTCTGCACTGCCTTGGTAGCCATTACATTTTTATCTTCTCTTCCCAGGGGCTCAGCAAAAATTACAGAAGGCCACTTTCCACTTTGACTCTGAGCCCACGCCCTGCGTGGCTGAAACCGAGCAGAGCAGCCTGGGTGGCACATCCCCTTCCCTTCAGGGTCTGCGCTTGCCAGCCTGCGCCTTGCACGCTCTCCTTTGCCTAAATAAGCTACATGTTTTCAACCCAGATTGGCTGGTGGTTTTGCTAGGAAGGTATGGGTGACATTGCACTATTCCAACAGAGTTGGAGAGTTTTTCAATTAATTTCTTGACCTTCAGTTTTCCCTCAAGGCTTGACTTCTTTTTAGTTGGAATTTTTCTTTTTAATGCTAGTGAAAAAAATTTTTTTCTGTAAAACTTTAGAAGAAGAGGTGAATTTATATTAAAAAATAAAAATGTAATTTGGTTGCTTTATTGACAATCAAAGAGAAATAAGAATTTGGGAATGGGGACAAACTCATCCCTTTCGGTTAAGTTGTTTTTATTATTATGTGCCCAGAGAAGAATATATAAAAGAACTGGCAAAACTTGAGCATTTTTATTTTGTTTTCCTTAAATATCAGTCCCAACGGAATTAAATTATATTTTGGCCAGCCTCTTACATTTATTTGCCAATGGACAAATCCAAATAGGGAGTTTTCATTTTTATTCGGACTGATATAATTAGCTTGCCTATGAATAGATTATTTACATCTGTCTATTTTATCTAATGAATCATCTCATGTTCACGTAACACTAATCTATAGGATATAAGTCCACATTCAAAAAGATGTCTACCATCCAGAACATTAAAGAGAAGAAACAATCCAAAAGAAGCATATTTTTTCCCTGCTAATGTCACTTCAAACTATTCCAGGAAAAAAATGGCAGGTGGGGGTGGGGGCGAGTTGGGTGTGCTTAGAGTAGGATCTCAAAACCGACATGTGTGACACAATGAGTCCTCGTAAAACATGCATTAAAGGGAATCCGTTCAAAAACACCAGAGAACCATGGAGGAGAACATAAGAAATGACAGGCAGCTGTGACAGGATTCGAGGAGTCAAAGTTTTATGGCTGTTTCTTGCATGACTAGAACTTAGATATGAAAAATGTAGTTTCATAATGTTACCTGTGTCTTTAATGCTTTCCTCCCACACAACCCAACTGAAATGACATAGCTGGCATTTTGTGGCTTAATTTGAGAACATAATGACCGTTATAGTTCTGGAGGCAGAAGTCCTTTAATATTTGATGTTGTACTGACAATGCTCAGGTACTTGTCTCAAAGAACTGTATTTTGTTGTGTTTATTGACCTTTCTCCTTAGTAATTCTAAATGGAAAGATACAGAGACGAAAAGTCCTTTGTTCTTTGCTCGCAGGTGATAACCGTGAAGGTGAGGCTGAAAGTCATTTTCAGACATATGGTCTGTCACACGTGAAGATGAAGATGCCCACCATCATGGCAGTTATCCAATTATAATTAAATGTAGCTTTAATTAAACAATATCACCAACCGGGCAGAAGACTGAAATAAGGTATTATTTCTCCACTTGCATGTCAGTTTTCTATTCTTATAATAATATTTTTATAAAACTGTTGGAGGAGTTATTTACTCTTGAGCTTTGGAAAACCCTAGTGTCTTTTTATTTTTTCATAACCCACTTGAAAATAGCAGAGTTGACTTGGTCGCAGTCATACACAGCGTTAGGAAGGCAGCTCAATTTTTAATTTATAGTCCCCTGTATTCTTTTTAATTCCACGGGTATATTAATAAGTCCTAAAAGGTAATCAAGCAAAACATTTTATTTTAACACGCCCACCAAGTTAGTCAAATTTACTCTGAGATGGAAAGATAAATAAAAGTTGTTGAAGATTCAATCTCTATTTCATCTTCTATTAATGAGCCGTTAGTATATTTTCGGATGAATAAGAATATTTATTATCCTTTTGCTCTTATTAGCTGTCAGAGCAGTGGGCTGATTACCCACAGCACTGCAGACTTCAATCCAACACAGAGGTGTGTACGTCTTTTTCAGAGACTGTCAGAAGGAGAGACCTAGATGGACAAGGAACTGGTTATTAAAAGACAGACCATGAGAGACTATAAGATGCAAAATGAAGAGCTACACTTGGGAGAGATGTGCAAAGACCCAGTGGTGGAGAGTCACCCAGCCAATCAGGAGGTCTATGTGGGGCAGAAGACATTTCCTACAGAGGAGAAGTAAGTATTTTGATCGCCTAACAAAGAGAAAGTATCTTAAAAGCAATTTTGATTCATTTGTAGACTTATGCTAATTTTACGCTCTCTTTGTATTTTTTTAATCTGCTGATACAGCATAATTAGAAATGAATGTAAATTTTCTCCTTTGCTTTAAGAAGCTTAACATTTAGCCCATCATTTTAATAATGACTTTCAGACAGTGTCACTTCCTTCTATAGAAATTACATTTTCCTAAGAAATTTTTTTTGTTGTTTTCACAGGAAAAAATAAATAAAACACAGTATTGAAATAACTGACAATTCAAAGCTAACAGAGAAGCCCCCAGCCATTGAGAGTTAAATATGTATAAAAGGAACCACTCCTAAGAAAAATCAATTTTTAGCGGCAGAAATGCAGATGGCTCAGCACGAGTTATCTTTGCTGCTGTGAAGACGCTGGCTTTCCTTCCTGCCCGTGCTGTGGAGGTGCTCTGAGGCAGCTGAACAGAAGCAAGAAGTCAAGCAGACTCTCAGGTCCTCCCTCATGGGAACTGTGAAGGAGACTTCCACCAGGCCCAGGACTTCTGACCACACTACATCAGAATTGTAAAGACGTGTTTATTTCAATCAGTCTGATTCTATCAGTCTGACTCTGGCTACTGAAAACACTCCTGCCCTTTGAAAATAATGCGTACTGTTCTAATAAGAAGGCAAGCATGCTTGGGGCTTGTCCTGAAGAGCAAAGACCTAAGGGGGACGTGTCCCAGTTGACTTCTTCTTCAAAGCCTTCCCAGAATATGTTAATGTGAAATTAAAGTAATTTCATCTGGTTATTTCTATAGTCATTGCCAAATATTTACTGAGTGTTTACCAAGCACTGGGCAGAGTCCTGAGTGTCACCAGCATGCAGTGAGGATAGTCTCTACCTGCAGGGGCTACCTGTCCCACTAGAAAATGGAAAATCAGTTTAAACTAACAGGATGTTCCTCTAACCTCTATTGCTCTTTGCCCTCTTTGGAATCACACAACTCATTAACTCTTTAAACTTTCACTTAATACCATTTTTTTCTTTCTTCTTCTTGATACCAATAAGAAAATGGAAATGAAGGGAAAACCTGCTTCAAATTTCAGGACATCACATCCTGCTGTGTCTGCAGCCAGGCCTGGGGAAAGCCGGTACCTCCCTGCTGCAGAAGCCAACCATCTGTTTGCTTTGATGTCAGTTTGTGCTACAGAATCAGAAGTTCCCAACTTAACACCATCAGAGAAAACGAGGAAATACTTTCAACAAACTAACTTCTAATTTTTATAGCTCTATCATTTGCAGAATATGAATCACACTTGGTAGTTACCTAGCAACTCCTTGTTCTTCTGAAACTTTTGACCTAAAACAGACACTTTTCCTGTGACTAAATTCTATTTCGAGTCAGTCAGATCTAACCAGTTTTCTTGTGGCTTTCTCAATAGGCATTGTAATAACTTAAACTGGAATAGGTAAGTGACAGATCTGCTCCTGGTGGGGACAGAAGCACCCGGGGCTGGGTCACATTGGCTAGCCTGATGTGTCAGGTTACAGCATCAAGCTGCAGGTTACAGCATCGCCAATGTTCAGGATTTGAGGATGGACAGAGAAAGCTGATGAATTCAAATTCTTCAAGGTTGGAGCCTAAACAAGAGGAAAAGTTGACGTGTCTTTCACTTCTCTGTGCCTCCCTGTGATATGGCATGCTGCACATTCTATTGCCATGGTCTGTTTATGTTCTTCTCCCAACTAAACTGTAGGGTCTGTAAGTGAACAGAGCCTCCTTCACTTACAGGAAGTGGACAAAATGCTAAGACCACAGTGGATTTTAAAAGTGCTTAATGGACGACTGGAATGAGGATCTAAGATGCTGAGAAATCTCTCAGAAGCAGTGCACAAATAGTAAAACTGCCACAGGACCTTGAGGATCATACTTTCACTTGGCCTGGTATAATTAAAGAACAAGGAATCTAGAGACTTGGTATTCATCTAGAAATGGAAAATCACTAGCTACACTCTGTGATTTGTTGAAAAAAAATATTTTGTGAATGCTGAAATACAGGAAAAACAATTCCCAGGCAACTCTGGCCTTCAGAGTCATTTGAAATATTTCTCTGTCTCCAATTTGATCTCATGCACTCTCGGTGAGCTGGTGGGTCACTTCACTCGAGGTGGAGTTCAGCCTCAAACTTTCCAGCTAGTGCTTCATCATAGCTGTGAGCCCCGAGATCTTGGTGCCTTCAGCTCTCAGGCTCCTAGTTGGGTATGTACCAAGACACAGGACAGGAAAAGGCAGCACCAACACAGACCCTTTACTTCCAATACACTCCCCAGTGCAGCCGGGGCTTTTCTCTGCTCATCGTGCTGACAGAGGCATCCTCACCAAGGGACAAAACCACCCTTTAGTGTGAAAACTGCAGTGTAGGGACACTTCCACAGAAAGTTGGAAAGACTGTGTAATGAAGGACAGAGGCATATTATTCTCCCTGGGAAACGTTAGTTAGGTGCATCTACTGTCTGCCTGTGCAAACTCTGTGGTGTGCATCAAGTTCAGTTTCAGAAACTTTTGCGAGTTATCATTCACAGATGTCACAGTTTTGAAAGAATAAAGAAAAAGACACTCGGGAAACAGAGGAAATACATCTATCGAACAGCCGCTTCCAGATCTCAGACCAAGTACTTGTAAAGGAAGTGGTGATGGAACGAAGTTCAGAAAATCTGACTCATTCCCCAAGGCACAAAATCAATGAGACAAAAAATCCATCTCGGTTGAGTTGTGATCAGGTGGAGAAAAGATAAACTGGTGCCATGATTTTTCATGGAAAAGTAATAAAAAACAGAAATTAAAACAAATTAAAAGAGAAATAGCAAACTCAGAGATTAAATCAAAAGCAATGAAAGCCTAAATGGGAAACAGTGGCATTGTTGTTCCAGTTACCCCTTAAAACAGATGGAGAACTAGGGCAGAATCATCACTGATGTCTGAGGGACGTGCCTCTGCCCACTGGAGTGAGAGACGTGGCTTGCTTCTTCAAAATGCCAACCTTATGCTCATGCTGACCACCAGTCTCCTTCATTACGAAGATGTCCATGTCAGTTAACTGATGAGATCAATACACCTTGCAGACCTGTATTGAAGTATCAGATTCTACCTCATAAATTTGTATAATTATTATAGGTTAATAAAATTTTATTAAATGTCTAAGGAGATGTCAATGCAAACTATTGGGATTTGGTCACTACATATTGTATACACATGTCATGTTATCCCAATGAACCCCCCAAATGCATACAATTAAAGTAATAACTAATAAAATCATATTATAGCTCTTCTGTGGACTTACTACATCTACTTTTTAAATTTTATTTATTATTGGGAAATGATAATTTCCTCATGGATGGAAAGTGACATTGATTTATATTTATATCAATAGATCTACCCAGATCTCATTCTTATCATCTTATCAATTATTTGAAAGCTCTTAATAAATACAGGAGGCAAATTCTTTATCAGTTATGCAACTTGCGACTATTTTCTTCATTCTGTGGCTGGTATTTACATTCTTTCAACCATGTCCTTAATCAGACTTCACCATTGTGAAATCAAGATTTTAAAGGACACTCAGAAACCTCTTTTGTCTAATAGCCATATAGACTTCTAGCTTATGTGCTTAATCTTTTTTCTTTCTGTTTTCTTGTTTGCAATGCTGGGGGATGAAATCAGGGCCTTGCATATGTTAGGCAAGTGTGCTACTACTGAGCTACATGCCTGGCTCTTTTTTAAATTTTATTTTGAGATTTTTGAGACAAGGACTCACTAAATTGCCAAGGGTGGCCTCTATCCTATGATCCTGGTCCCTCAGCCTCCAGGTACCTGGGGTTACAGGGGGACTCATTTCTGGTTTCTGCTTTCTTCTACTTCGTGTTTCATGGTATATCAATTTCAGTATCTTTCCTGGTGCTGGGGATTGAACTGGGGGCCTTGCACATGCTAAGCTCTTGCTGTATCTCTGCTGTCCCACCAGGACCTCTGTTGCAAGGTCTTTAATCCATTTGTTATTATGAAGCTATATCTGCTATAGTCAGGATATGAGAGAATCTTGCCTTTGTATCAAATTTGACTTACATTATTCACTTAGGATATGAAGGCCATGTACATTTGATGTGGTTACTGATATGGTTATGTTTAAGTTTATCATCTTGCCTTTGTTTTCTATTTTTCTCCTTTGTTATTTATTTTCTTTTTTCCCACCTTTTAAATTAATTAAATGCTATTTTCTTACTACATTTTATCCCCTGTCTTTGATTTTTGGGGCAATCATTTTGTATCTCACTGTTTTCTTGAGGACTGAGTGAAAGGCTTTACCTTGTGGTTGTCTAATTTTAAGTAATATTATATCCATTCTCTTCACCTATGATGTAAAAACCTTATAAACTTTGTCACACATTTTATTTTTATATGTGTAATAATGCCCACAAAGTATTGATATCATATTCAGTCAAGTGTATTTTTTTAAGTTTTGAATAGTAAGAAATAAAAATCATATACCCATGAAGTTACTATTTACAATGCTTTTCACTTGATATCCATCCAGTATCATTTTCCTTCTGCTAAAAGATTGTCTTTCACATCTTGTGTATTGCATGTCCTATGATGATTTTTTTCTTTGAAATATGTTAAACAAATATTTTTCCTCCTTACTTTTTGAAAAAAAAGTGGGGGGTTATAGAATGGGATAATATAGGTGGGTATAGAATAAAGTGGGCGCCATTTTGTCCTTTTAGAAATGAAACTGGTGGTTCCCCTGATTTCTCACTTTTATTGTTCTCATTATTGTTATTCTACAGAAGTCCCCTGCCTTCTGAGCATTGTTCTTCTGTATATAATGTGTTTTTCTCTAGTTTCTTTTAATATTTTTTTTAATCACTGATCTTCTACAATTTGGTAATAGATATATGCCTTGGTTCAGTTTTCATGATTCCTTGCTGGGAGTTCACTGAACTTCTTGTACCTGATGGTTCTGGAAATTTTTCAGTCACTTTTTAAATAATAGAATCTTCTTCAGAGACTTCAACTACATATGAATAGACTCCCCAAAATTGTCCCAAAGACCACTGTCTCTTCTATAATCTTTAATATTATTACTTTTTCTCAGAGTTTCATTTTAGTTTAAATTTCTGTCTTTCTGTTTAATAAATGTCTTATACAATTTTAAATTTACTTAATCCTAACTAACATACATTTTATAACACATCAGTTTTATATTTAAAAGATCAAGTTTGATAGTTTTTAAATCTTCCATGTCTCCACTTAACTTTTTGAACATTTATAAAATAATAATAATGCCCTTGTATATGAATTTTAACATTTATGCCAGTTTTAGACTGATTTTAATTGATTGCATTTTCTCTTTAATGGGGCTCACATTGTCTTACTTCTTTGTAAGTCTACAATATTTTTTTCTTTCTTTTTTAATAAAAAGATTATTGCCAATTACATTGAAGGTTGGATGACTTCATTTTCCTGTAAACACAAAACCATGGATCCTAGTTCTATAATAGTATTAAGTTACTTAGACAATTCCTTTGTCCAGGGTCTTGCTTTTGTGATTTGTTAGGCCAACTCAGAACAGTGCTTACTGTACTACTACATAACCTCTTTGCTGATGAGCCTCTTTTGTATACTCCTCCTGATCCCTCCAACTCACAAGTTTTCCAACCTAGCTAGTGATGAGGAGCACTCCCTAGGTGAGTCACAGGTGCTGTCATCTGTGCTAGAACTGGGTGGTTCTTTCCTCAGCCTGGGGGAGCTTCTGTGCACACCATGTGTCAGTGCTCGGTGCATACTGAGAGGTGCCGCCATTTCTGGAGTTTCCTTTATGGTGAGCCACTGGATAAATCTGGTGCCTCCACCCCATGCCCTTCCCCACCTAAGACCCCCACACTTATGGTGATTTCATGAGCCTTGTCCATATCCCACAGACTGTATGATTGATCGCATTTTCTTGGAGAATCGCCATTCCTGGATTCCTATCCACCCCATTCCTTGTCTCATGTCCCCATTCTCTTTCATCTCTCTTTGCCCTGGCGCATAACCACCCCATCCCCACCGGAGAGCTTTGGGGCACACGTTCTGGTTCAACTGTGTTCCATGGTATTCTAGCTAAGAGAGTGGGAAAATGACAAAATGCAAAAATGTGATAATCATTGCATCAGATAGTAGCTACATACTGCATTTTTATACAAAAGTTTCAAAAGTTTTATATAAAAGTTTCAAAATGAAGAAACAAGAACATTTTAATGGAACTTGTTAAAAATCCAAACCAAACTTACAGAGTTTGGAAAAAGATGATCAGAACTCATGTCCTGGTGACAGAGAGACAAGCATCAGCTAACAGGGAAGAAGAATTCCATAGCACGACAGTGTCTGTGCTCTCACCAGGAATACCGTGCGGCGGGCGTGCAAAGAGAGTGACCACTAAACCCACCAAGCCACCTGCACTTGGCCTGCATTTGTAAATACCATAAGGACTTTAAATGGAAGAAGCTAGAAATGTTCCTGCTCAGGGTTCTGTCCTGTGTCACGGCCTGTGATGTGTCTACACCAGGCACCTCAGCAAAGGGGAGTGATGTTGAGCACCCAGCCCAAATTACAGAGAGCCATGTGCGGAAAGATCCTACGTGAAAGTATAAATCAGAAAGCGAGCAATGTTTAACAGTTTATGTACTGTCCTGTTGCTAATGAAAAATCCATGATAAGCTGAGTTTTACTGATAATATGTTGGATTCTCCCAGTTGAGGGTCTTAATCAATTTAGGAATTTCAAACTTTTCTTTTACAAATGATTCTGGTTTCTTCATAGGAACCAGTAAAGTGAAATGAGGGCTAAAAGAAATTCTTTCCATTTTTAATGCCTTTTTTTTTTAAAAGAATCACGAGACCCAGTGTTGTGGGTCGAGCCATGTTCCCCCATAAGATGGGTGAAAATCACAAACCCAGTACTTGAGAAGGTGACCTTATTTGGAAAAAGGGTCTTTGCAGAATAATCAAGTTAAAATGAGCTCATATTGGATTGGGACAGGCCCTAAATTAATGACTGATGTCCTTCTGAGAAGAAGACAGGACACACAGATAGGGAGGGGGCTTGTGATGGGGGTAATGCAGCCACGAGCCAGGGAGCACCAGGATCCCCAGCAAGGCCGCAAGTTGTGAAGGGTGTGAGGAAGTCCCCCCTTGGGACCTCCAGAAAGAACCAAGCTCTGCCAAAACTTTGATTTCTGACCTCGTGAACAGCAAGAGAATATATTTCTATTGTTTTAAACCACACAGTATGTGGTTATTTGTTACTGAACATGACAGGGTTTTATATATAGTTGAAAAATATTCCTATAAATCATCAAGGCCAATGTGCTATAATTTTCTAAAACCAAAATTTGAAATGTACTTTTCTACATAGTACAAAAAACATATAGTACTGTTGAAAATATATAGGAACATCTGTTTTGTTGTGCGTCTTAGTCTATCTGGGCTTCCATAACAAAATGCCACAGGATGGACAACTCACAGAACAGAAATTTAGTTTTGAAAGTACTAGAAGCTAGAAATCCATGGTCAAGGTTCTGGTGAGTTCATTCTGGGGAGGGTTCTGTCCCTGGCTTGCAGATGGCTGTCTGGATGTGCAGCTGTACTTGGCCTTTCCTCCATGTGTCCCTGGAGAGAGGAGAGAGCTCTGGCATGTTGTCCAGGCCCTGACCTCACAGCCTTTGTCACCTCCCCCCCGGGCATCCAGTCCAAGTGCAGTCACACTGTGGATCAGGCGTCAACACGTGAATTTAGAGGGTACACACCCAATTCAGTCCCTAACACTGTGGCTGTTTCTCTTTGTTTTTATCTTATATTTTTTTCTGTCCATAATATGACCCCCTTTCCCTGTAACTTTTTCTTTGTTTGAGCCAAATTTCCCTAAAACACTTAGTTCACATGATTCAAGTAGAAGTGACCACAGCGCCACACCAAGGATGGCACATGATGTGGTTTTAACAATTCAGAGAACTTTATCTTTCTGTCCAGAAAAGCCTGCAGCCCCAGACACTGTACAAGCACACGCTGCCCACTCTCGGGAGGTTCCCCTGGAGCTAGCTGAGTTAACCTTTGCATGACGCACAGTGGGGCTGCCAGGTGATAAAGCCGCGTGGAAGAAAGTCAGGCCCCGGGGAGAAGAGGCAGAACCCAACCCACACATGCTCTTGAGATACCTAACCAAATCAATTTTCTGCTTTTGTTCGAGCCATAACAAGTTGGCCTTCTGTTAGTTGACACTGGTGACCGACAGTAACAACTCTGGAGTTAAAGAACCTTGCCAGTAGGTACCCTGATCCTCTATTTTCAGAACGATAATCTATGTCATGTGATTGGCAGTTTCTAAGATTATCCCTAATGATCCCCACCCTTCTGGTAGGCATCTCCCTACACGAGTTTTACCCTGTGAACATGATCTGGATCTAATGAGCAGAATATGGCAGACGGGATGGGATGTCACTTCTCAGATTAAGGCACGAGGGACCACACCTGCTGTCTTGAATGCTGTCTCATGTTCTCCTCTGGACCACCATCCTGGGTGAAGGCAGCTGCCGTGTCAGAGGGCTCACCTGGTGAGGGACCACCTCACTGGGAGTGGAAGCAGATCTCTGCACTCCTCACAGCAGCTGAGCCTCACACAAGAACAGGGTCCACCTGAGGCTTGACTTCCTGAGCTAGAGGTACCCCGCTAAACTATGCACAGAAACTGAGATTGCCAGTGTTTAAGCTGCCATGATTTGGGGCAATTTGTTGCACAGCAATAGATAGCAACTATGAGCAACTTGAAAACTAATAAATCTTCAAACCTGTAGGAAAAATAATATGCTCTAAAATGCTGTCCACAAATAGAGATAAAGCTATTGGATGCCTATTAGTTCCTTTCCATTTAGGACACTGGTTATCACCACAGATCTCACCCTTGTAAACTTAGTAACAAGAAGAAAGCATCAAAGTATAAAGAAACAATTTGTGCTTTAGAAACTGTACTTTGGGGCTGGGATTGCAGCTCAGTGGCAGAGCACTTGCCCAGCACATGTGAGGCACGGTGTTTGATCCTTAGCACCATATTAAAATAAGTAAATAAAATAAAGATATTGTGTCCATCCAGACCTAAAAATATTTTTTAAAAATATAAAAAATAAATATATAAAAACTAGTTTTAATACCACTAACCAAGTGGCACTGGGAAAATCATTTTAAATCTCTGTGCCTTCATTTCCTATTCTGGATAAAGAAGATTCAAAAATCTACTTTAGTCATTTTCTGAAGATTTTATATAATGTATAAAAAACTCTCCATCCATAACCTGGTACACAAAATGAAGTCACTAGTTAATGGCTATTATTTCTTAGACCGTGAATACTCAGCTTCAAAATAAAAGACAGATTGGCAGGAGGAGTGCCCACCTCTGATTCAAGCCTGAGGGTGCAGGCACTAGTTATGACCACTGGCTTGTTATCATTGTGTTCTAATGAACCACGTTCATCTGACTAGCTTCCCAGACCATAGACCCTACCAGGGACTGGGGGTGGGTGGGCAAGTACAGGAAGGAGTGATAGAATATCACACATTCAGGATTTTTATTTGATATTTCTTGTGGTCTTCCATTGAAACTAATTGGGAAATTACTCTATGGTGAAGAGAAGATGTGTGTGTGTTCAATGTGTGAACTAAGTTGGTTTTTCCCATAGCGGGACTTTTCTGTTGGTGGTATTAATCAAGTGTCCCTGGCCCTTTAATATACTCCTTTCTGAAAAGGTGTTGGAACACTTTACATCTTTATCTGTTTATGCCATCATTAACTCTGATATTTTTTGTTATTCTAACTTGTACTACATTTTACCCTATCCTCAGAGGTCATTTAGGTTTGCTTATGACACATCACTTTGCAAATGGAAAAATCAGTACATGTAGAGGTTAAGACATTTATAGTCCCGAAAATCAAAGCTTATTATTGATTTGTGAAATCCTTGGAGAATTCTGTCTTCTACATAGCTCAGGAGTTTATGAAACCAGAATTATGTATTACACCAACAGAATCATTGACAGACGTATGTGAGGTTATTTCCCAATAAATTCCAGCTCAGGCAGATCCTCATAAAAAGAATATTTGTTTTTTTGGGAATCCATAACTAAACAGAACCCCTCCAATAGTACTGGAAAACAGAAGAAAAATCAATAATGAGTGTTAATATGAAGTGCAGCCAGAGTGCCTTGAAGGTGATATCTGAGTCTACTAAGTGTGGAATACAACATAGGATTTTGTTGTTTATAAAACCAGCATATGGTGCTTATTTTAACAGGCTATAAATAAGAAATGAAAAACTATAACTATCATTTCATATTTCAAAATGTTTCATTATAGAAAAGTTCCCAGAAAATATTGTTTAAATAGCTTATAATTCCAACATCCAGAGATTATTACATTTTAGCATATATCTTATAATCATTCTAAATGAATACTATATATATACTCATTGGAATCTGTAACATATTTGGAATCATACTAAAACATTCTGTAGCTTCCATGGAAGCTAATTGGCAAATGATGTTGAAGAGAAGATGAGCTGTGTTCAGTGTGAGCTAAGTTGGTTTTCTCCCATTGCGGGACTTTTCTGTTGGTGATGTTCAATCAAGCGTCCTTTTTACTCAACAGTCATAGAAGGTCAAAGCTGCCTCAGTGCTAAGCATGTTACTACAGACGGGTACGTGCAGGACAGACACTGCGATGTCCCAAAGCCACCTTCCATGCAGACATCACCTCCTGGAGCAGAGGACCTCGACAGCCCCTGTTAAACACCCCTGGAAAACATCTGAAGTGGCCACACAATTGCTGCCCACACCACCACACCATCCTTCATTAACCCTTCGCATACTGCTGCGTGGTTTACTTTTCTCTGTGATTGTTAAAAATAACACTTTATGAAATAAAATGTGCACATTCTATAATTCTCCGTACCTACTAAAGTGTACAGCAAAGGCTATCCATCGTGTGGGGCATTTTTCTCTCAATTAAGCTTCTATATACATCATAGTTCCCCTGGTTCCAAGCAAAATAAATTCACTTCGAACTGGAAGAAAAATTTACATTTCTTTGTGTATGCATTTGAGACGTGCAGGAAAATATCAGAGGAACCAAGGGAGAAACATCCATCTCAAGGCATAAAAAACTGGAAGCGATAAGTAGGATGTCATTAGGTTTCAGGGCTCCAGCCCGCCACCCTCTGCATTCATTTGCTCACAGTGACTCTTCCCTCTGGTTCCCTCTTGCAATCCCTCCAGCTCTTGCAGGTTCCCACCATCCAACACGTTCCCACCACAGACTCTCACTTCATTTCTCCAATCAGTGGACCCGTTCAGACCAAGGACGCTCTGCCTTTGACCCGTACATTACATCTTCTTCCGAGGTGAGCCAGATGGGCTTTCTAACAACACCAATTGTTTCTTCTTAGTCATTTGATGCAATGAAGAAGCTCAGAGGCCCACACAGAGGGACAGCAATGGGGACCGGACAAACAGCCCCCGAGCCTGGGTCCCTTGTCTCAACCACACTGTCGACCCACGTGGGTTTTGCTTAAGAGACATCCTTGTAAGCTTGCATATAAAGAAAGGATAGGGATGGAGGAAGGAAAAGAGGACACAGGGAAGCAGGGAAATGACTTTTAAAAAGAAGGAGATGGATGGAACAGGAAGGAAAAAGGAAACCATCACATGGCTACAAATCATTTGAGTTTATTTGGGTATTACATTATCTTTCTTTTATGCTCAAGAATAAGACAGGATCTTGCCTTCAAAATAAAAGTGGCCCTAGATGGAGACCCATGGCCACCAGCATCACATTCATCTCATTGTAGGCTGCTGTCCCCCACAGCCTTTTGATTTCCCATTGGCCTGACACTAAGGTCTGTCTGTATGAACGTTTCCTTGGATTCCACTCCACTAAGATCCCTGTTCTTCTACAGAGTGTGTTAAGAATGACACTGAGACCACCCAGGTGCTTTAAGGAGAAGTACTATTGCTATGTCACCCAATTTTGGAATTATGGGACCTTTTAAAAAGTCAGCAACACAAGGATGTTCATAAATTATATACATCACTTTACCATCAGAGAAACCTGTTTGGAGTCTAAAAACATTCAAGAAACTATCAAGTCTTCAGAGCTACCCCATCGCCAGGGTTAGAGAGGAGGGTGGAGACTAGTAGATTAGACCTAAGTTAGGTATATAAATACCATATCTATTTTAAAATATTTTTTTGGTTGTTGATAGACCTTTATTTTATTCATTTATTTATATGTGGTGCTGAGAATTGATCCAAGTGCCTCACATATACTAGGCAAGCGCTCTGCCACTGAGCCACAACCCCAGTCCAAATACCATATTTTTAAACTTAGCTGTCATTAAAGTTTTTTGACAGAATTTTAAGTGTGTTGGATTCTGCCTTGAACATTCCACTCACACAGACAAGTGCAGCTGGGAATGAGGACAGCACTCCTTCAGCACCCCCACTGCAGACTCCCAGGGCTGCCCTTGCTTCTGTGCAGAGGGGGCTCTTTCCCCTGTGGCTATGCACATGTGGAGGGGAGCACCCCAGCTCCTCCCTCCCCCCATTGTGCTCCCCTCCTTGCACAGGGCATCTCTTACTGATTTGGGTGGAGGTTCAGGGGGCTCCACCTTGCTGCTTCTCTAGTGACGGGTAAGGGACTTTCCAGGCATCTAATACGAGGGGGCAGCTGCCACTTCACAGCAGCAGGGGAGAGGGAGGACCATGCCTCCCACTCAATGCGCTGCCATCTCCCTGTCTGGTCTTGGAGCCCTCCACCGAGAGCCCACAGGATGTAAGCAGGTACTTGCTGCAGGTCTGAGGGATTGTGCCCACCGTAGAGCCAAATGGAGTCGTGGGAGAGGGGTGAGTGGGTGCTGAACCCCTGTCCAGTCGTCCTGTCCCCTGAATCACACAGGGTTCCTCACTGACTGCCCAGACCAAGACAGGGTGTTTTGCTCCTGGAGGTGACTGTCAAGAGGGTTCTCTTTGATTCCCAGAGCCCCGTAGTTTAGCAAACTCCCTTCTCAAGGTCCACCCTGTCCTTGACTCTCATTCTGATGCTCTACAGATTTCACAGCTCAGACATCAACAGCTCTGGCTAATCTCCACCCAGAACCAGGTGGGACTTTGTCTTGTGCCCAGTGATTTCCTCAGAAAATGGTGGAGTAACAGTAATTGCCTGGAGGGATGAAAGGAGATCAGAAAAGAAAGTGTCTTACAATTCCAAGACTGATTGGATACTGTCTTATGGGATCTAAAATCAAATAAAAAATTTCCTTTGGATTCATCCTTCCCCAGGAGAAAATTATACTTCCCATAACCATCATGGTGGCTGTTTTGTGTAAATCAATACCGGGAGCTTATTTTGTTAAAACCTATTTAGCTTGCAAGCCCCAAGTTACTTAAGAATGTATGCTCCATTAACTTGCCAATGAAAACCTTCATCAAATAAATTATTTTTCACTAATCTGGGAGGCCAAATATTATTTTCTTTCCTCATCAGGGGATAATTAATATGTTTAATATACAAAGAAAGGCACTGAAATGAATCAGCATTAAAGTGAGACCACAATTTCATTTTTGAAACAGAGGAAAAGATTTTGATTAGAATTTTGTCTTGAACAATGCAACTAAAATTATAAAAAAATGTAATAAAATATAATCTAATATTTAACCAAATTTTGTTTACAATTGCAAATGTGGTTCAATTCTTAGAAGAAAACAAACAACATTGTTCTATTCTTAGTGTAATTCACTGACAAGTTTACAGCATTTCATGCATACCACACCATACAGAACACATTTTACTTTCCCAGTAAAATAAAGATTAATTTTGCAAATATGTAAAGATCTCAAGAAAGACAAATATGTGTGTATGTGTATTCAATCAAGTTTTGCAAGGATATTTCTTAGGCCATCTTAAGCTTTTGATTTTTAAATCATTCTCTTTTGAAACACTTTTCCTTGTACCCAAACTTGAAACTTTACTTTTTCTTCTCAGTTGTTAACTGCTCATTTGCCAGTGGCTTTGAATGAGACCTAAGTATTTTTCCAATCATACTTTCATGGACATGACGTGTTTTGCAAAACTCCAAATCTTATTTGGTGACACATTTTCATATATTGACCTTGCAGTCATCCCAGAATCAAGACAGCTAAATCAGGAAGAGATGGGAAATTGCAGAAGGCTGTATAGATTCTAATGTAAAGCATAATGGAGGCAAAGGGTATTTCAGGGAAAAATGAATTTTCTTGTGGTGAATTCAGGCATGATTTTTTTTAAAAAAAAAAAGGTCTCTAAGTAACCCAATAATGCAAGTTCTTGGAAAGTAAGTACATAGATAAAAATGGAGCCTCTGTGTGATAGTCACCTTTTCCTCACTAAGACCAAAATACCTGCCCAGGACAACTTAGAGGAGGAAAGCTTATTTTGGGCTCTCAGTTTTAGAGGTCTTAGTCCAAGGTCAGCTGATGCCATTGTTCTGGGCTGGAGGTCAGACAGAACATCATGGCGGAAGAGTGTGGAGAAGGAAAGCTGCTCAGCTCATGGCAGCCAGAGACAGGGAGAGAGGAACTGGGGACCAAAATAATACAATCCCCCAGGACATGCCCCCAGTGACCTCCTTCCTCCCACCATACTAACCTGCCCACAGTACCACCCAATTAGTCCATTAAAATTGTTAAGCCATCGAATAAATTAATCCACTGAGTAGATTATAACTCTCATAATCATTTCACCTCTAGACATCCCTCCATTAACACAGGCGATTTGGGGAAAACCTCATATCCAAACTGTAGCACTGTATATGAGAAAAACAAAATACAATTCAAGATCCTGTAGAGAATTAAGTAGAAAAAGAAAATTTACTCTTTTGAGTCTAACCTTGCTTTATAAATCTTGATAGACCTGTGTGGGACAGGCACCCAAAATTTCTATGAAGTTATTTGTAAAGTAGGAGTCCAAGAATACGTCTGCCTCATCTTCTAGGTACCAACAGAGCTGGGTGCAGGTAAAAACTGCCATGCAAAAGGAGATATTGGTGACTACCTCCCTCCAAGGCCCTGTGAGGTGAATCTTCTTAGGTACTTCCATGCTTTTTTTTTCTTTTTTATGTTTGAACCCCACTCTTCTGATTATCTATGGCTATATTATAAAACACACAATTAACTAACTGGCTTTACGCAGTAATGTATTCTGGGCTCTTATGATAGTGGGGGCTTATGGGGCCAGCTGTAAAGTTCCAACTCCCAGTGTCTGTGTGGTTCCAGGCTTACGTCCACCGGGCCTGCAGTTATCTGAAGTCATCCAAAGGGATTCTTCACTCATGTGGCTGGTAATTCATGAGGGGCTCTGTGAAGACTGGTGAGTAGCTGCCCTTGGTATCCTTGGGTGGCATGGGCTCCACAGAGAACAACAGCTGGATGCCCTGAAGGGCCACCCCAAGTGACCACCCCAAGAACTGTGAGTAGAAGCAGCAAGACTCATGGTGACAGTCCTAGAAGCCACAGAATGTTTCATTGCTACATTCTTGGCCAAGCAAGTCACCAAGTCCAACTCAGATTCAAGGGTGAGGGGAAATCTGCCCACACCTCCTGAAGTAAGAGGGTGACATCAGAAAAGGGCATGTGGGGTGGAGAGGCTCTAGTGACCATCAGAGGAAAATACTATCTTCCATGGCCTCCAGAAACCAGGGTCCCCGTGTGTGGCCTGCTTCTGGATCTGCTTCCCCAGGGTTGCTCCTTGTGAAGGCCTTCTGCTCAAATGTGCTTGTGGACTCCAGCCCACCTTCTTCCCAGGAAACTGTCTCCTCACCATATATTTACATAATAATTCATCCTGTAACCGACTCTTCCAGATACATAGTGATGCTCAGTGTGAACTAAACTACTTGAAGCTTTCAAAGCTTATGTTAATAGAATCTATTTTTCAATTAAATGTTTGTATTATTTTAATTGCTTAAAACTGATTTGGAAATATTGGAAGAAAATTTATACACTTATGGTGGAACTTTCAAAAAAATCACAATGAAGTATTGCTCCTGGGCAGCATTTTTCATGGTTTGAAATGGTAATGAATAAACTTCCAAACTGAGCCATGATCATGATATGCTCTTGGAATAGTGTTAATAAATTTACTCAAGGAAAAGGCCAACACTATTTAAAGTAGCCATGTGATACCTCCTATTTTACTTTAGATGTTCACAGTACTATGTAAACTTCATGACAAATTACTTTATCTAATACCACACAGAATTCTTGGCTCATTTCAATGGAACTTCACATGATATTTGAATATATTTGTAGTCTTCCAAGATAATCATAGAAATGTTTTCTGAATATCTTTCATAATCTCAACTTAGCTGGATGTCGGGCAGGATATGAGAATTTTAAGCATACTACCCCGTTCCAGTAAGAATTTCAAATGCTTTATAAAGATAATATTTTAAGTTAGTATGAGTTAAAAATAAATTTTAAAAGAAGAAAAATTAGCAAAGGTAGGAACCCCAGGTGTTGTACAACCCAGTGAAAACCCACAAACATCCACCCCACCTTCTCCTGCACTCCTGTCCACTCGCTCATTGGGGTCACGGTAGCCGTGGCTGACAATCACGGAACATCATGGAACTTGCTCTGTGTCCTTCTCACGTGGAACACTGACCACCTTAACTGCAGCTGCACCCTGCATTCACTCTATTTATCACCCTTCCTTATTTCTTCAAAGTGGTTGTCACGGGATGTTGTCGCTGACTCGATAGTTTTGTGCTCATTGTCTGCTGAGCCTACTAGAATGGGAGCTTCCTAACAGCTGGGCCTTGGAGTTGTGCTGGTTCAGAGAACATTCTAAGTGCAGTGTGCAGCTGGATGAAAACGTGGGGTAAGAACAATCCCGTCTTTAAGTCCTTTGGGTACAGACTGAGGAGTAGGATAACTGGCTCAAATGGTGGCTGTATTCCATGTTCGCTAAAGAATCTTCATACTGCTTTCCATAGTGGTTGCACCAACTCAGAAATGAAGGAAGAGAGAGGGGAGGGAAGAGAAAAGAGAAAAATTCCATGAACATGGCTTTCCAGCTTTGTGTTTATACACATGACCAGGGTAACGCCATGTCACATATGACCGCAAGACTGGGAGCCTAACAGAGTAAGTTAGACTTCATGTGTGTATATTCTGCCCAAATAGACCTAACACAATATGCATTTAGTCATACATCCTACTGTCATGTGTAGCTAAAAAAAAAAAAGAACCATCCTGTCAGGACCCAAGGTCACCATCTGGTCAGGACCTGAGGTCCTGTGGGTGGCAGAGGTGAGGGAGCCAGTGTTGAGTCGGAGGAAATCCAGGATCTGTAAAATAGTAAGGCAGAAGAGCAGGAAGTCATTTCTCACTGTTTAGGGGACGGCCCCAAGATGTCGTCACCAGGAGCAGGAAGGTAGAAGCAGGAGGCCTCGGGAAGTAGGGCTGATGGAAAGCGGGCCTCAGTCGGAGCCTCCCGCAGCACCTACACACTCACTTTTCATGTAACTGGTTGGGTGGACATCTGCGTGGAGACTCGTGAGTTGAAATGGTTCTGGAAGCTCCTGCAGTGACCCACTGTAGAGGGCACAGGCTGGGCTTGCTGGCATCTGTCAAGGAGGCCGGAGAGGAAAAGGTATTACAGGGCACAGACAGTCCAGGCTACAAGGTCAAGAAAAATGTGTGAGCTGGTTAAAAGAGGGATGAGGCACAATTGTAGGAAGACATGATTTTCAGGTGTGAAGTGTGCCTCATGCATTTTGCACAGAGCAACCTTGAAGAGGAGATTGTAAATCACGTCATAGTAATGGCTATGGGCTTACCATGATTCCCAGGCCACAGGAGGGTCTCTGTGGGGAGGGAGAGAGGCCATGGGCAAGCTGAGTGGCACCAGAATTAGAAAACAGGCTGTGTCCTGAGCTACCAATTTGAATCCTTCAAACCCTCACGAGCTGGTCAGCGTGGTTATCTATCTTAAGTTGGAGAGATGGCGCTCGTGTTACCTGTCCACTGGAGTGAAGAGCCAGGCTCCATCATGGCTTTGCCCACCGGGATGCTCACTCTTACCTACTTTATTGTAAATGGTTTACAATGAACAGGCTGTGGGGAGGCTTGTTGCTGGAACACAACATGGTCATTGACTCGGTTCAAAATTACAGGCATATTCACCAGGATGTAGCAGAAGTGGTGTGATCGCCATCATCATTAACGTGGATTCAAGACACTCAGCATTTATTCAAATGATTTTAAGTCTAGCCTAATTCCACTCCTCTTCTTCCTTCCAAGCTTTCTAAAGTCCAGCCTTGCAGCACACAAGGACACTTCACCCAGTGAAAGACCCCACCTACAACGGGGTCCCACAGGTTATAACAGAGCTGAAAAGCCCTATTGCTAGTGACCTCGGAGCCATGTGTACGTCTGCATTGCACACGTCTGTGGCGATGCTGGTGAAGCCTGCATAACGGGAAACATACAGAACCTCCCTGCTGTGCTGCCAGTGGGAACAAAGCAAACCAGACCCAAGAGCAGTACATTCCATGACGTAGCAGAGCGCACCCCATTGCTAAGCAGACAGTTGTATCTACAATCTGCACGTCTTCATGCCTTCCCTGGAATTCTTCTCTTCATGCCTTCCCTGGAATTCAAGTGGAAGTAAGACATAAGTTGCAAATAAGTTAATAATAAATTAGAGTTTATTTTTCTCTGTTTTTTTTTCTTGGCTTCTGGGGCAACCGCACTTCAGCATTTTGTGGTAAACACTTTCCTTTCCCATCTTTGAGGTGGTGAGGATTTTAGCTGTCATTTTAAAAAGCCAATTCATTTGTTCACTGGAACAGTCACAGAGAGGCCAAGAGCAATAACTCTTATTATTTTATTCTGAGAGAGCAAATGTGTTTTATACCATCTTTGGGTACAATGTAAATCTCAGCATCAGAAGCCGGACTGTGTTTAAATAAATTAACTTCATACTGAAGTAATCACGACACTTGGAGCCATAAATTAGGATGATTTATAAGAACTTAAAAGAACATTCCAAAAGTGGTTACAGAAGCAAAGATGGATATCTTTTACTTTTAAAGGAAGTTATTCTTAATAAGATCTTATAAAGTTCTTGGTTTTTATTATTGGTGCGTGTACATTGGAGCCTGGGAAATGAAAACCCTCCAGCAGCAAGATTAGGAGGCTGTCGATCCTCTCTCCTAAAAGCACAATAAAAACCTCATCCATGTAAGGTTTCTGAGATAAATTTAAAAAAACTGAATCTGACATTTTTCTCATGAAATAATGAAATATAAAGCAAGAATATTTTTACGGTAGAAAAATGTGTAATGATAACATATATGTAAGTATATATATTGACTCTAGCTGTCTATCAACCATGTTCTATAATTGGGATTATATTATTGAAATCGTTTAGTAACAGTTTTCTTATTCCCTCGCTTTGACTCTCCAGGTGCAGGTATAGGTACAGCTAAGCTTTCTTGGCCCCCTGCCCATGGGCTTGACATGCATTGCCACATTTTTCTAACACAATCACTAGGAAATAGATATCACTGTTAACCCACTTGATAGAGAAACTGAGGCTTAGAGGGTTGTCACTCATCCAGGGTTCCTCGGCTTGGAAGGGCCCCAGCAAGAATTCAAACCTACATCAACAAACCTCAACTACTGGACAAAATTTCTATGTCTACCATAGTCTTTTTGTTTTCCAGTTGACTTCATTGAAGATAACTTAGATCTGTTGAAACCATACCCACTAAAGTGTCCATGTCCATGGGCATCACCAGTGGACGCACCCATGTGGTCAGTACGAGGAGGACATGGACGATGTGGAGCACTGCCCCCATCTGCAGGAGCTTCTCCTCCGTCTGCTGTTAATCCTTCCCCTGGATCCCCCGCAGTCACTGATCTGCATCACTAGCCATACATTCTAATTTTCTTGCATTCATGCTTTGTTTAAAACAAGACAGGTTTACACAGAATGACAAATGCATTTGTGAGCGCATGTTGAAGTGTTGAGCTCTCTATTAATATTTGTTAGTGTTGCCAAATTCAACTCCTAAATGGATGCAGGGAGATTAGTTGAGAGTTTAAATGCTTAATGGCAATAAGGAAGCGAAAAAGAACATTAAGTTTATTTTATGAAATTGGCTGAATTAGAGATAAGAAAAGGATAATTTTAAATGAAATTAAAAGGCATAAATTTAACACAGCCTCCCATACCTCAAAGTGGAGGACCGTGACGCTGTGCAGTGATCCCTTGCACCCTAATAATCTGAGGCTTCAGCATGGTGGGTCACAGGCTCTCTGCCAGGCATTGTGCTCTGGTCTCCTTACCCTCCCTGTTCCCCTGCTCCTCTTCTGCCTTCTCGGAAGTCACGCAAGTCTCGCCAGCTGCCTTCCTGACTCCCAGAATTGCTTGCTCTGCCCTGTGGTCCAGGCAACAAGAGAGAGACCCAGGTGTCCACCAGGTTTGACCGGTCGGCGAGAAGGCGTTAGTCCTTCATCATCTGATTGCGGTCACACAATGAAAACAAATAATTTTTACAAATGGGTAAAACACTTTGAGTGGTAAACAAGTTACCTGCAGAACTGAGGTGTACAAAGCAAATGTAGTCTATTCTTCTCTAATGGAGCTACTTTGTCTTTAAACCCCATGTCTTTGAGTGGTAAAAGGGAAAGCAGACCAACTTTCAATATCCTAGACTATGGCCTTTCATCTCTTCTCAACGTCCTATTTCTTCCGGTTGCTCTGTCTTCCATGGGCGGGTCTCCAGGTGCCTTCTCCTTCCAGTGTTCTTTGGAGAGATGCACTCTGGTACCAATGGACTTTTTTAACTATGTGGAGGCAACAGAGACAGAAACTGTGGACCACCATTTTGTAACCAAGAGTCCTCCCCAGGAGATGCTCTTCCCCTCTGAGCCCTCAGTGTGCTGGAGCAGGAGTGCTGGGCTATCCACCACCTCTTCTTTTCTGCATCACATCTTGCTGCTTCTAAGGGGGCTGAGCCCCAGAGTAGAGTGCTCTCTACACTGGAGAAGGAGAGCTATGATCTAGAGAGACCACAGTGAAGGCCACAGAAATGGAGAAAATCCTTCTATACTGGAAAAACATTAATACTCAAGACCACTATCCTGCTCAGAACACAAAATGCAACCTTGTGACTCACCATTGCACTGACGTTCCCCACTCCTCCCTGCCCTTGTCCTTCTCCTCTGACCCCTCTCCTTTTCTGCTTGCTCCTTTTATTCTCTAATGTAATGATGTGAGCCTTCCTTGAGGTAGAATGACACAATATGAAACGTGGTACTCAGGAAAGTAAAAAGGAAAATCATATTAATGATATTAATACATATTAAAGTATATTGCTGTGATTTCAATTCTAAATGCCATGGAGAAAGGAATAGGAAAACAGTACATTTCTGTGTAGTACCCTTCTTCAGTGCTCTTTCTCACTGAGTCAAAATTACCCAGCCAGACATTCAGGATTCTTTTACAAAACTGTCCATTTGTCTGGCACTATATTCCTATAAAACAAACCTCTAAACACCAGAGGTTAGTGTTGCTTCTCTAAACAATGTCTTCTCTTTGGTTTCTGTCTTTGTTTCAGCTATCACCACTGCTTAGGATGTGCTCTTTCAAAGCCTCTTCAAACTATTTGGGCTCAATTCAAATCCTATCTCTTCCATAGAAACCAGTCCTACTGTGTGTTATTTAATATTTCTGTCGCACATTAAGTCTCCATTATAACAATGACTCTTTTCTGGCATGTATTAAAGATACTTTCCATCTGTCTGTCTCCCACATCAGGTGAGTAGCTGAAGGCAGGAACTGAGAGCCACTCACTGTCACCCATCGTATCCAGCAAGGTGGCTGACATATAGGGTACTTTGTAAAGTCCTCCCAGCCATTAGAATGTTCTATATATTGCACCAAACAGTTGACAAATTGTAAGCTTTGATATAATCTTTGATGTAACTGTGTTTTTCTAAGATTAGTTGAAGGCTTTAAAAGCCTTTATTGCTCCTGAGAAATCTGAATTTAAAAGATGATACAGATTAAACTTATCAGGCTGTGTGTGCTAGTGTTGAAAGGTACTGCCCTCAAGGCATGAGTTGGAACTCTGAGTTTCTCAGTTACCAGTTTGGATGTGATAGTGGAATGTCACTGTACCTGTGATCTCGGTTGAATAACAATATACAAAAATAGTTATTTCTTATAAACTCAAAAGAATTGTGCCTGTATTTTTGCAATTAAAAGATGGCCTCTATGTAAATTCCATACAGAGTCTTTCCAATACAAATAACTTGCAAAAGACAGAAATTCTTTTTTTAATTTTTAATTTCAATTTGTTATACACGACAACAGAATGCATTACAATTCATATTACACATATAGAGCATAACTTTTCATCTGTGGTTGTAAACAAAGTAGAGTCACATCCTTCATGACTTCATACATGTAGGAAATTCTTTTTTAATAAAATCTATTTTCTAGTAACAGAGAGATTGTCAGTCTACACATTCAGAAATTTTGCTTTAAAAACTCTGCACTTTAAGAATGTGTTTTCCTGCATTACTTAGGAAATTACTTGAAACTAGATACTCAGAATTGAATCTAAATAAAAGAATATGGTTCCTTTATTGTAATTGTAGAAGAGCTACTACAAAATTAAGGAGTGAGGGATAAGTAATTCAATACAAAAATAAAAATTAATACATACTAACTTATTTTTAAGGGCGCAGTTCCCATATGTGTATGATATGTCCAAGTACATTCTACTACAAGTATAACTAAAAAGAACAAATAAGGGGCTGGGGCTGGGGCTCAGTGGCAGAGCTCTTGCCTTGCATGTGTGAGGTACTGAGTTCAATCTTCAGCACCACATAAAAATAAATAAAGATTTTGTGTCTATCTGCCACTAAAAAATAATAATATAAAAAATAAGAAAATTAAATTTAAAAATGAGTGCAGCTCAAAGAATCTTAACATATTTAAACAGTGGGAAGTCAAAAGGAGATGATATTTTTTACAAAAACATAATTAGGAACAACTGAAACAACCAAAAATGGTGTGCTCTATTATTGGGATAAAAAGAAATGTTAACACATGTTTGAGGGATGTGAAGGATGAAGGTGGAGAGAACTTCAGTGTGTCAGACCAGAGGGTCTGATCTTCAGAAATGCAATGGCATTAATGGTGGCCTAGAGACAACCAAAAGCAAGAGAGGGGCCCAGCCCAACCCCCAAAGATCCTGGGAGAAAACATGCAGAAAGTAAGACAAGAATCATCAGGAAATTTTAAAAGGGAGCTAAAAATAGCTCAGAAGTCATAAAAGTGTTCAGAACAAGTCCCAAATAAATAGAAAAACATGATTTTGTTACAGAAGAGGTTTTGTGGCAGCAAGGCAGGCGAATTCTGTGGCCATGAACATCTCATCATCCATGACTTCACGGGGTCTTCTAAGCAGCACAAGGAAAGCAATTCTGAGTCAGACCATTGAGCGAGAAATGTGCTCTCTAACAGTGCCAAGGGATATCTTGCTGATGGACAGATCCCTCACAAAGGCCTCTGTTCCCACTGCGGCTCCGCCCTGTCACCAGGCATCATCTGCCCTCTGTTGTGTGTGAGACATTGTTCTCACCCAGTGGGCCCAGGGCAGGCGGGTGCACCTGCTCTTAGGAGACAGTCCACTCCCCAGGACAGGGGGCACTGCTACCACGGGAGAAGGGCCTGCCACCAAAATCTCTTTCACCAGAGAAAGAGATAATAACACTCCAGCCCAGTGTCTTATGCACAACCAACATTTGTTAAATGAATTCACGAATAAGTGAAATAGGCATCTAGTAATTTACCAGAGTTCCATATAAATCTACACGAGATTTTCAGCACAAGGTTTAGAATTATGTCTACACTGTGTACACACAAGTACATTCATATGGAACCACCCAAGGAATCACCCAAGTTTCTAGGAATAACTGCTTTTATGCACTTTGATCACATGACTCCTTAATGTTAATACTCTGGGTTTGAGATGTAGTTTCCTCCTCTTTTCTTTGAAGAGCCTCCTGGTGGCTGGTGTCCCCCGACCCTCTGCTCCAGCTTCTCTGTCTTCTCTGCCCTTGAGGAATGAGACAGGCCTTCCTTCTTCCCTCTGCCCCTTACAGTCTGTGGCTGCAGAGGATCCCGCCTTCACTCTCTCCACTGGATCTTTTTCTCTAAGTCACAATCAGTCTCATGGTTTCAATGACCTGCCGGCCTCATATGATCCCCGCATCTGGTCCTCAAGCCCAGATACCTCTCCTGTGCTGAGACTCACACACCCAGCTCTGGAAGTTGCCCTGATGGGCCTGACACACAGCATCTCAAGGTGACCACGTCCTGGAAGTCTGAAAAGCATGTATCCTGGGTTTGATCACCTCTGCATCATTTGCTCTTGTCTCTGAGTCCTTAATATGTCTCAGCAGGACAAATCAACATCGGTTCTGGACTCTTCTGTCTTCTTTTTTTTTTTTTTTTTAATTTTTCATATTTTTTATTTCTTTGTCTCTCATTCTGCATTCTGAGTAATTTCTTCAATTTTTCAGTTCTTCATTTTCTTTTTTTTTATTTTTTTATTTTTTATTTATTTATTTTTTATTGTTGGTTGTTCAAAACATTACATAGTTCTTGATATATCATCTTTCACACTTTGCTTCAAGTGGGTTATGAACTCCCATTTTTAGCCCATATACAGATTGCAGAATCACATCAATTACACATCCATTGATTTACATATTGCCATACTAGTGACTGTCATGTTCTGCTACCTTTCCTATCCTCTACTATCCCCCCTCCCAACTCTTCTGTCTTCTGCTTGCTTGCCAAATACCATGCCAACATCTACTCTCCATACCACTGGTAGGTTGAGCTTTACACACACAAAAAATATTTTTGTGTTTCTCAAGTGAAAATAGTTTGATAATATTTGGTAATATTTTATAAATTAGAAAATAATTAACACACATGGGCTGGCATTTCTGATCTGGCCAATGCTGACCCTTGGTCAATCTTTTTTCCCCTATAAATCAATCATTAATGAACCTACAGGTTCGCAGAGTAGCCTGTCTTCGTCTCTTGCCATAAGAAATGTTTCTTCCTCTGTCAGTTGTCTCCCGTTCAACGTGTTAACACTGACTCATTCTGAAGGTATTTCTCCTCAGACATCTGCTTCCTAACACCCTCTTTACCATTAAAACTTCCTGTAGGTTGCATCAAACATAGTAGACGAACTGTAATCTTTAATTATCTATGAGTGTTTCTCTAAGATCAGTTGAAGGCTTAAAAACCTTTTGTTGCTAGTAAATCTGAATTAAAAGATGACACAATTAAACTTAACAAAGCTGTGTATGTTAGTGGTAAAAGGTTCCGCTCTGGAGATATGAGTTGGAGTCCATGACTCTCTCGGTCACCTGTTTGGTGACCACAGGCCACCTCTCTGTTGCCTGCCCACTACAGTGGATATAGCAAACTCTTTCATGAGAGTTTTATGATATTAACAATATTTTACATGTGAAGCATTTGCATGGAAAATTACCCTAGAAAAGCCCTAAAAAGCCCCAACTAAGTACCTTATACACCATCTTCTCAGTTCTAAAAGTGGTATAATTCAAAATGCCGGAAAATTGCTTCAAAATAATCCAGTGAAGGAGACAATCAGGCTGTGGTGGCGGGGATAAGACTATTTCCGGGTTGTTCACTGCAGTAGCTGGGTGTTGGTCACAAGGGGTTTTATTACCCTGTCCTCGTTAGTGGTTAGTGTGTGGAATTCTTCAGAATACAAGTTCTCTTTCAAAGCTTACTATCATGTTTAATACTAAAGACCTTGTGCACAGTTCCTTTTATTAGGACTAGATCAGTTTTCACCTGCATGGGATCTGCCTGCAGCTCTGACGAGGAGCACCATCTGTAAGATAACTTGAGGGGGCTGAGGACCCTGAGGTCACTTGGGGAGCAGCGGATTCAAGAATCCAATCTCGTGCTTACCCACGGACACATACCAGTGCGTTCTGGCTGGAAGACGAACAAGAGCACTTACATTCTGTCCCCTCACTCTGCAGAAACAGCTGGATTTGTGTGACATGAATACGTGTGTGGTGTGACAAGAGCAGGCTTAGCTTTAGATTCCAGGATTCTGCCGCTGTCCCACAGGGTTTATGACAGCCCTGAATTTGATACATGTTAGACTCTAAAGCAAATAATATAGAATTCATGTCCATTTTGTACTAAAGAGTAATTTTTCTTTGTACAATAACAAAATTGGCCATGTTAAAGCAGGAAGAAGAATCAATATGCTATCAGGAGACGGGCTTTTAGCTTGTTTTCACATTCTCCTACCTGCGTGACCATGACCATGTCACGTGAACCCTCTGAGCCTTGGTTTTTTCAACAGCTAAATGGATGTCTTTGTGTGTTCTTATCAGCGTTGCCTTGAGGAATTAATGACCGAGGGGGAGAAAAAATCATGTCTGTGGGCCTTCCATGTACTGGACAGCATGCTAAATCCTCAAACGTCAAACATAAAGACAGAAATCCTGCAGCAGTTAGGAAAATTGGGGTTCTCTGTCACTATTCCTCTTCCTTTTTTATCTTCCTTCTTTTTTTTCTCCTCCTTTTCTTTCCTAAACAATTCAATTCTAAAACCATTAGGTGGTCCTGATAAAGGTAGGTGTCTACAGAAGGTATGGGACCACCCCCCTCAGCAACAGAGTACTCTGGTTTGGGGTGTCTGGGTACAGGCAGGGGAAGAGCTATGTATGAGATAACATAACCTAAGAATGGGAAAGAGGTTCCACACGGGGATGTCCAGCAAGGAAAAAGGTGGGTATGCAGGAAAGGAGAAGCAGCAGTGGCCGTTGGTTATGTAAAGGACTGACCAAAAAACCGTGGGCAGTTGTCTGATTCCAACCGAAAGGACTGCAAAGAAAAACGAGAATTAACCTTGGATTGCAATTGGTGTTATCAGTGTGGAATAATGGCTTTATGTAGACAGAGAAATAAGTACATGTATAAATGTGCTTGCGATACATTTATGTACATATCAAGTGTGTGTGTGTGTGTGTGTGTGCATGCACATCTTCCATAGCTCTGTCCACTGAGAGGTCTGCAGGTAGTGACACACTATAGTAGTAAACATATCTGCAACTTAGACCTTGGTTTCTAAATATCATTCTCCACCAAAAGGAAATAGGATTGCTTGGAGAAAAGGCTGATATCAGCTCCAAGGCACGACGGACACAAAGTAAACCTAGATGATATTTTTGTACCAACAGGCAAGGAAGCACTCAAAGAAAGAAGGACACATATCCAAAGAGAACAGAAGTAGGCCTGTGGATATCCATCGGCCAAAGGGAGGGAAAGCTGTGCTGTTTGCATCAAGATAAGTACAAAAATAATGGAAGAGAGTCCAAAAATAGACATGTACATGTACATGGTCAATTGGATTTTCAACCAGATAATTCCATGTTCCAAATAAACAATGCTGAAACAATTTTTACATTTTAAAAAATAAATTTTACTTCCACCCTTATTTCATTCCATTTCTGAGGGGTTCCTGGATTCCTTAACCACTCAATTATATCCCTAGCTCTTTTGATTTTTTATTTTGAGACAGGATCTTGCTAAGTTGCTTAGAGCCTCACCAAATTGAGGCTGGCTTTGAACTTGGCAATCCTCCCACGTAGCTGAGATTACAGATTGCACCACTACACACAATTTCATATATTTTAAAAGTTAACACAAAATGCTTCTTAGACCTACATATACAAGCAAAGCCTACAAAAGTTCTGCAAGAAAATAAAGGAAACTATTAGGGAACTTAGGTTTAGTAGAAATGTTTTAAGTAAAAAGCACAGTACTTATTTAAAACACTTGAAAGAATTAGACTTTATAAAAATGTTCTTCAAAATTTTGGAGAGAACTTGTATCCAGAAAATTGAAAGTACTTCTTAAACCTAAATAAAAATCAAACAGCCCAAATTGACCCCCGCCCACAAAAAGCAAGAAAGAAAGAGAAAGAAAGAAAGAAAGAAAGAAAGAAAGAAAGAAAGAAAGAAAGAAAGAAAGAAAGAAAGAAAGAAAGACCTTTTTGAACATGCATTTCACCAAAGAAGATATAGGGATAACGAATAATCACATGCTCAACGGGTTGCTTTAAGTAAATGCAAATTAAAATCACGATGAGACACACTCGCTGCACACCCCGTAAATGGCTAGAAGTCAGGCAGAGCACATTCCAGGACCCTGAGGAAGTGCAGCCTGAGAACCCTGCCTGCCTTTGATGGGAGAACAAAATGCTGCAGTTACTTTGGAAATGATTTTGGTGGATTATTATTTTTTAAATAGGACCCAATAATTTCACTCCTATGTACTTACCCAAGAAAAATAAAAGGATATGTCCTTTAAGGACTTGTATGTAACCTTCAGAGCAGCTTTACTTGTAACATCCTGAATCTGAGAATAACTAAAATATTCACCAGGGGGTGGGCCCGTAAACAAATTCTGATGCAGTCAGGTAATGGAGTACGTGCAGAGACAGAAATAACGGGCTACCGGGAATGTCCCTCTAACAGGCACATTGCAAAGTCATTATGGCAAAAGGCACCTGGCCCAGAGTGATGTGTGCGGACTTCATAATTCCATTTTTACAAAATTTCAGAAAATGCAAACTAATCTTGCATCACTAACTTCCCTATTAAGGATGCCTCCAAATCCAATCATGAGAAGCTATCAGATAAGCCAAATTGATAGAAATGATCCAAAATCATGACCTATAACCTATAAAAGTACCACAAAAGGTCTTTTAAGTTCCAGGAACTTAAAGAAACATGACAACTTACTGCAAAGGAGAGCGGGGAACTGGACATGTTTGCTCTAAAGGAATTACGGGACAATCCGGAAATTGGAAATGGGGGAGAGGATCAGATGAGACCTCCTTAAAACAATCTGTATATGGGGTAAAAATGGGAGTTCATAACCCACTTGAATCAAATGTATGAAAAATGATATGTCAAGAACTATGTAATGTTTTGAACAACTAATAATAATAATAAAAAACTACAAACAGAACTGAAAGGGAGTCTGATTAAAGGGCAATAATGCACCAACATCCACTTCCCTGACTTTGCCCCTATCATAGTTTGTTGCAGAGTATCCTAGTTTGAAGGACAGGCTAAAACATTTGGGAGACCCGGGGCTCGGATGGGCAACTTGCTGTCCAGCACTGCAGGAAGGAGGAAATTGTTCTTTGCACCAGACTTGTGATTCTTCTCTAAATTCAAATAGACAGATTTAAAAAATTAAACTTGTTTTCTATTTCAGTCTAATCTTATCATTTTAATCCAATACAGGCATTCAACAAGTACCTATATGTAATAATCCTCAGACTCTTCAGGCAAAAATTCTGATTTCTGCCTTATAGCCAGTACTTGCTTTCCTCCATGATAGGCAGTTACAGAAGCAGGAGGGCTCAGGTTGGGGTGCCCACCAAGTCAGTAACCGTGTCTAGACACCAGAAGTCATTCAGGATCCCCCCAGGAAGGCCAGGAGGCATGTCACGCAGGGTGTTCTTAGAGATTTGTGCTTCATTGTGGCCCTCTCACTTTGTGTTCTCAGAGCCAACGATTCTGTTCTGAGGCTCATGCTATTGACGGTAACAACCTGGGCACACCCGGGTCTGCCTGAGTCCTGCTGAACTCACGTGCTATCCTCTCCCCAGAGCGCTGCCCTCCGTTGGCTTTGACAAGCACTGCAGAAACCTCTGGGATCTGTGTCTCAGTTTCCTCATTGGTAAGATGCAGATCATTATCGTACCTACCTACCTCCCAGGTCCTTTGCATTATATTTTGAGGGTTATTTTGTATAGCTGTTAAATTAGCATTTATCACACAGTAAGCTTTATTTAAATAAAAAGTTCACTATTTTCTGAATCCAGAGCACCCTAAGCTCAACAAATTCATGAAATCTCTACCATCATCAGTTCATTGCTGAATCCTCAGACTTGCCCCAGAAAACTAGAGCAGTCACCTCTAACCAGTATCCTCAGAGATCACCTGAGTTGGCTTTCACTGTAGGGCCAGTAATTGAGCTTGCTTTACAAAGGGTCTAAGGTATAATTTAAAAGAGCTTTATGAGCCTATCTTCTTGTCTAATCCCCACTTACTTTTAGACAATTTGCACATTTCATAGAAAGCTCATCTATAAATAAAATATATTTATAGATTTTCTTCCATTGGTTTCTGGACCAATGGAAGAAAATCAAGGGTTAGGCAGCTGGTTTTTAAAGAAATCCTAAGTGCCAAGAGATCATGCCAGTAGTTAAAAATGGTGTCACTAGAAATTATTAGGAATGAACGTGAAGATATTAAGATTACTTCCTAAATAACAAAATGGTGACGAAAAGTCAGGAAGCTTTAGTTATGCCTTTGGGAGCAGGTGGGGCACGGGATCCTAGGAGAGTGACCAGAACTCCCAACCAGACTGTGACAGCCTTCAGAGCCCCAGGGAAGAACTCTCAGAAGGAAGAGGAAATATAGACATGATGTGATCTCAAAAGCTTGTGCTTAACATTTACAGAAGCACTTGTAGTTAATCCTCACAATAACGCTTTAAATTTTAAATAACTGTTACTATCCACAAGCCATGCTTATCTATCATACTGAAAAATTCAAGCTTTTTTTTTTGTACTGGGGATTTAACTCAGAGGCACTCTAACATTGAGCCACACCCCTAGCCCTTCAGCCCTTTATAATTTTTTTTTTTTTGAGACAGGGCCTTACTAAGTTGCTGAGATTGGCTTTGAAATTGTGATCCGCCTGCCTCAGCCTCCCGAGTCACTGGGATTACAGGTGTGTACCACCACGCTTGGAAAAATTCACAAATTTATCAAACAATTTAAAAAGAGAGAGGGTGTCACAAAGTTCCTAAATCACGAGTTAAGAGGTACCAGTGGAATATTAGTACAGACCTCTGAAGGATTTTCAAATGAGTATTAGGATGAGAAAGGTCTTCTAACCCTCAGCTGCCAGCTCCGGTCATTTCGGTTATTTGAAGCAAAAAAGGGAAATGCCACATGCCTTCTTCTCTGGAGGGTACCTCAATGGGTTTCATGGATTTCACAGCATTCCACAGGACAGAGAAAATGGTAATGTCCTACCAGATGCACATGGTGATTTCAGATTCCAGAATTCAGCAGGAAAGTTCCTGCCAAGGAATGTTACTGGAACTCGGGTTCTCAAAGAAAGGTGAGGTGATAAAAACTTGGTTGTCATCAGTAATTTCAGAGAAAATAACATGGAGGAGACTCTGCTCCCTTTCTGCTTGGCTTGGTTTTGAACCACACCTTCTTCAGCAGAGCCTGTCACCAGCCACCCAGGAGTCTTTCTTTTTTAACTTGTAGCCTGAGTGCCATAGATGAGCTTCTGACTTTTCACTTGGCTTTGTTTTGCTTCTGCCTTCAGTCAAAATATTTTTCTGACCTTTACAAATAACAGGTCTTGACGGGGATGTGTTTGACTATTTAGAAATTCAAAGGTGATTGTTGAAGCTTTTCAGCATTGCTGGGGATTTTCACGTGTGTTGTTTCATATATTTTGTGGGGCACACATACAGGTGAGCAGGATCAAAGTCTAAACAGTCCCTGGGAACCTTTCTTCAAAGATACTGGAGAAGAATAAAGTTGCAGTGGTTTGTATGCGACTGTGTCCAAGAGCAATATGGTGGTTTAGTACTAAAGGACCTGGGGTCAAAGCTCAGAGATGCCCATCTGACTCTCCCATAGTTTAGTGTGTGACATTGTCCTTATCATCTCATGTCTCCATGTGTCCACTTTTCTATAGGCAAAGAGGCAATGTCAATGACCCCTGACGCATGGAATTCTATGAATTAGGTAAGATGAGAATTGCACCCCACCATACCTGGCTCACAGTAACCACCCAAAAAATGTGAAAAAAAAACACTGATATTGTTTTCATGGGATTTGCAATCTAGTAAGTAAATTTTGACACAACTGTTGAAAGTTTTGCGTGAGTTTAGTATTTAGTGCTATGTTGGTGTTAGTAAGGGTATTCTTTGGCAATGGAAGACAAGAGTTGAGCTCATGTATAATTATTTATTAGAGTAGGAGAGTGAACTCACTTCCCAAATATGCTGTATAACAGAAAGCTTATCATTTTGTAAATATCTGCTATGATTTTTCTGTGACCTTTAGTTTAAAATAATAAAATGTGTTTCCTGAGATAGTTACTATCAATTTTAAATGAGGTATACATGGACAGAATATTTTCCTAGATCTACTTTCTTCATTTCATCTCTCCTCCCCCCTCCACCCCCCCACCCCGTAATATAAGGTTTAAGGGCATGGTCTTCCAAATTACCAAGTCTGCCTAAGATATCTAACATCAACCCTAAGTTTGCGGGGGGCGGGGGGTCCCAAACCACTCCCAGGTTTGACAGTTCTCAAGTGTTAGGGTCTGTAAACAAGTCAAGATGGCGCCTGGCATTTTGCCAGAGGGAGTGGTTTGTGAAGTAATGCCAGCGAGCCATTAAGTGTGGAGATTCCTTATTGGTTGACTGCTGTATCTAGTTTATGTTAATTAAGATAAGCTGTGTGTAATGTATATATACCCCTCCGGTCCTACAATAAACGGCTCCCACTCCTGCTGTATCAATGTTCACAAGTTGTTCGTCACCCCCCGGGTTATTTTGCTACAGCCGGACTGTGGCACTCAAGAAGAACTTTGAGCACTCTCTGATAACTGTTACGGACATGGTTATGGTTTATTCAGGGAAAGGGTACATTAAAGTCAATCAAGGGAAGAAATGCATAGCGTGGAGTCTGGGGGAGTTTTAGATGTACAGAAAGCCACTTATGGTAAGGACACCACAACCTCCCAGCACAATCAGGTGGCAACATATTTTGAGTATTGTCAGCCCAGAGGCTCATCCACACTAAGTTCCAGAGTTTGCCAGGGCTTAATTACCTGGGCAGGACTGATAGATTGTCCCTCAGAACCTAGCATCGCACGTCCAGAGGCCTGGCTCTGCCCATCTGGTCCAAAGGGCCGGCAGGAGTCACCTCTGCAGCATAATCTCATTAGCTGTGGTCCACGGTGAACATCAAAGTCTCTCCTATCACTCAAGAAATTCAGAGATTTGGGAATTTCCTTCCCAGGATCCAGGGACAGGGTCCAAACCTTTCCTTAAGCAAGGACAAAATATTTTGTTACAAAAGTTACCCTCTGTCCTTTGGCTGTGGCTCCCTTAGGAAACAATCATACCTGTCCGGCCATCTACAGCGGATACAGCTTTCCCAGAACAAAGCAGCCATCATTATGCATGTGCCTGTTTGGAGAGCAGTGAGTAGACAGTAAGAATAGGTCTGGGGAAACAACTAGCTTCTCCTAGGAAGTCGAGACATTCTAGTGTTTGTTCTTTGATTTGCCATTATTTGTACCTTGAGATAACTTATTGCAACTAGTAGGTTGAGATAAGCTAGTGTGGGGTCATACAGTATAGAAATTAGTGGAAAACTGCCTAAACCCTGTCCTTCCGCAGACCAGTCACTCTCCATTATTACTGTATTATACCCTGAGGAGGCTTTGATTCAATTTCCCCCCAGTGTCAATATTATAACTGCAAAATAAAGTGTAATATTGTAGTATGGCCACAGATGAAACCTGAAAAACTAGAGTCAACAGAAACTGGCTCATTGCTAGGATGTGGACTATCATCCATCAGTCTTTATCAATCAGGCCGGTCCTTCACCAGGTTGCGTGATCAAAATCACTCCCAGACCAGGGCTCCACTTCGTGGGCTTTCACTCGGGTTGCCCGGTTCCAAGAGCAAGGCTGGTCTCCACCCTCTCATCGCCTGGTATTGTTGAAATAAGGGACAAGACGATCCCTTTTCCTGAGCCCATTTTGAGGACGTGATATAATATTGCATTTCTTCCATCTCATAACCTATCAGTTCATTCTTTTACTCGCCACTGTTATGTTTTGGCCCCATTCACTAAAAGGCAGGAGACTGTGCTATTGTGTGGGCCCCGGTGGCCCCTGCCATAGACCCACGCGCACATGCCCCCTCGGCCCACTCCCTTTCACCGCAGGGCCAGGGCCACACGGCTCATCACTAGGTATCTCCAGCCCTGGGCAGTACAGCTACATTCTCTACGCACTCCAGTTTTATCAGGGATGAAGGTACAACCCACCCTGTGGGCTCTTGGAATTCTGACATACAGGTTTAAAGGTATGTCACGGATTTGTTTAGAGATTACCCCTGATTCTGGCACTCACAGCTGCAGGTCTGACCCAAGCACCACGCACCACGAAGGAAAAAAGGAAAGTGGAAGTAACAGGGGAGAAGAAGGCCATGCAGGCATCCAGCACCCTCCCCAGCGCTTCTTCCAGAGTCCCCCGGTCTGCCCGTGGAGACCTCCTCTAGGAGCCTCTCAAGTTACGCATGGGGACGTGAGGACGTAATCCCGAAGCCAACCCTTCTGGCTTTTATCTACCCAGTGTCAGAAAATGAATATTCCCACTGCCCATTCTAATTATCTGCCCAGACTCCTCTCCGGGCACTTTATCCTTTCGCCCATGGCTGGACACTCTGAGCAATGAAATGTGTCCCTTGGTTTGAGGAAATGTGACTTGGCAGCCAGTGATACAGCACTTTCTGTTCCAGGCCTTTTATAGCATTTCACCCACCACTGTGCACGTGAAGCCCAGCACAGAGCCCCTGTTCCTGTGCAGACCCATAGATAGTCTCCAGAGACTCCTGGTATCAGCTGCGCTTTCCAGCTATGTGCAGGGCCTTCCCCCTGGGGAGTCTGGCCTCTACCACCAGCAGTCTCTGTCCTTCTCGTTAGCAGACAGAACAGTTCTCACTGGCATTTTGTGCCTCCAAGGGATTAAGAGAAATATGTCCAAGTTTCAATATCGCGGTAGCCCCTAGAGTCCCCTCGCTGTATGAACGCTAGAAGCCATTCAAGGTGACACTGTCAGGATGCCTCCTTGACAGTTCCAATCTCCTGGTTCTGGAGGGTCCTATTAGCATTGACATATTCCTCTAATGCACCCCTCAAATTCCCACAGTGATTTCCATAGCACTCTGTACCATACACACGTCCCTTTTATAGGCCAGGTTCCCACAGCTGATGCCTAAGCACAGTGCCAGGGTGTGGACTATTATCCCTGCATCAGAAAAACACAAATATAGGGACAAATAACAGGAAACTCAACTCTGATACCCTGATCTGTTTCTACCTCTTTCAACCAGAGGGTTAGCTTTCCCAAGAGGAGTCTATCCATTCATCTGGAAACTGCCATCCACAACCAGGCAGCTTTTCATGGCTCAACTGAGAGCTGTTCGCAGGCACCACCCAAATGACAACAGGACTTGCCAAGTCCTAAGGCAATGTCCAGGTCAGCCCTGAGAAGCTGCTCGCTGTTCACGACTGCCTTCTTGCACTGCCCCAGGGGCATCTCCATCCTACCACGCTTTTCTGGGCCTTCCTTGTCAGAGCTTTTCCCTGATATCATTCAAGACCTTCTATGTATTTAGGTTTCAAGGTTATTTATGTTCTTCAGCCATAGAAGCAGTTTTAATTGGCACAAAATTCCAAGCTAGTTGATTCTTAAATGGAGATTTTCAGGTCCTAAATCCCAGTGGTCATTATCAGATGACACTTATAAGCTTTTGCCATAAGCTCCAACCTGTGTTCCAAACAGGGTGATTGCACTGAGGATTGATCTAGATCACTCCTCCAGTTTCTATTCAACACTGTTTCAAGTTATCAAGTTCTTTGAGCTTAGGCAATCTTATTGGATCCTACTTGGCATGTCTCTTCAACCTGAGAAAATGGGCAGGCTTACAAACCTCGTCTCTTAGGATGATAGGAGACGTTTTCCCCAAACAGATCATCCATCCCATAATACACTCAGATAACGGAGATGCAACCAGTTCACGTAAAGTCTCTTCAAACACCCAACTTTCCTCCAGCCTCCTTCCACTGTAACCCCATGGACCACTGCCTTCCTACACCCTCCAGCCTACCACAGGCCTGGGTACCACTCCAACAACAGGTGTTGTATCTCGGGTGCTGGGCTTCCTTCTCAAGGTTTACCAGACATATCTCCGGTCAACCTGGACTGTGCACTCACTCACCTGTGCACAGCAGTGGGTCTCCAGCTGGGCCTTGAGCCAAGGAAGCCTGCCCTTTAGGGAGTTTATTTGTTTAGATGGAGGCAACCATAATCCCAGGAGCCAGAGGTTAGGTTTCTCATTCTTGTTGTTTTCTGCGGTTGTTTAAGTTTCTCCAAAGTAGAGTGATTAAAACCCATTTGTTTAAGGCTTTCTCTTGGAGGGATCACTAGAGACCCCAGGGGTCCTCCCTGCTCCCAAGAGCACTGCATTGAGACTTCTGTCTTCAGCCCATCAACCTCTCAATGCCATCAAAGACTTCCACCCTGATGGGATGAGTCCCTTGGCCCTCTCCTGTCCTACTCCTCGGTTTTCCCCATTCTCTTCTAACTCAGTCTGACCTTCTTTGCTGTCTGTTGTTTTGGTAGTTTTTCTCCCTTTGAAAGCAGTTCTGAAGCTAGTGGCCTTAACTTAGATTGACCAAATCCAGCATAACCCACCATCAGGCTCCGCCACAACACGTTTCTTCTCTCTTATGTTTTACTTTTCTTCGTGGTAGGAGATCTGAGGCTGGAGAGAGTGGCTTGCGGAAGTCAGAATGCACCAACTCTGCATGGCCCAGGGTCAGGACCCAGCCCGGCACCCACCCCTTACTTCCACTGTAAATTAGGGGTCAGCAATGACCAAGGGCTACTACATCATTTCTTTTTTTCTGTCACTTTGAATTTCTTTATATATCCCAGTAAGCCAATTCTCTGGGAATTGGAGGAAGCATTTCTAAATTCCACTGGTGACCTTCAGCTGTGGTAACTGCCCACCACACAGCAGCAGTGCCTTACCATGGCTGACCATGCAGTCATTCTGGAATCTAAGCCTTCTTACCCTTTGCCCTTTCATTTTTCCTCTTCCGGAGTGACATGCTTCAATGAGTCCGGTGCCAGTGAGTCTCAAATCTCCTCACATCAAGCTTCCTGAGTCACACAAACACCAGGGTCAAGGACATAGCTCTCTACTGTGCCAACCATGCCTAAGATCTCTGACCCCAATTGTAAGACCAGGAATTGCCCACTACCAAGGAGTTTTGATAATTTGCTTGAAGGACTAGTAGAATTCTCTGAGAACTATTAAACACAATTAGTGTTTAAAACGTGTTAAAATCAGACAACAGAAGAGACATAGCAAAGTCTGGGGATCCCACTGTTTCAGAAAATATGGGTTTCCTGGTGACAATACACTTGGTGTGTTGACAACCCAGAAACCTCGCCTGAGCTTCAGTGTCCACACTTTTGCCTTGGGCTTCGTCACTTGGGTGTGTTTGGCTGGCTGGTCAGTTGGTCTGTGGGCCCAGGGCCTCACTCAGTCCCCTGCCTCCTGCTCTCCAAAGCTCAGACTGGCACCACACGGGTCATCTATTAGCATAAGCTATCAGGTGTGGTCAGAAGGAGCCATCAAAAGCCACCTAGTTAGCAACAACTAGCAGATGTGGTTCAACAAGTTCCCCCAACAAAAACAAAGATATTCCCACCCAGGAATGGTCCCAGGGGTTAGAACATGCCTTCCCGGAACCAGGAATGAGGGTGGAGACCGAATTCTTCCCTACACACACGCAGCTTTAACATGGGTGGTGCATGCACTATCCCTTCTGAACTCCTGTGTGCTTTTGTCAAACTTTCACTTTTCCTTTGCCCCATAGGGAACAGGGGAAGTTTCCAAGAGGAACTTGTTGAACCACTCAGCCTATGTTTATCAGGTAAATGGACAGAAACGGAGAACATCTTACTCAGTGAAATAAGCCTGACTCAGAAAGTCAAGGGTCGTTTTTCTTTTCTGCCGCAGTCTGGCTGGGCACAAAATCACAAGCCACTCAAGCAGGAACAAACTTTATTATTTTTTGAAACTGCCGCCAATGTCCGGTACGCACCCGGGAAGATTTTTTCCACCCACGCGGCCTCCTCCCGGACCCGCAGAGAGAGCTCCTCCCCCGGAACTCCCTCCTACTGTACTTCCCCAACCAATGGGAACTCTCCAGGAGTCCCATAGCCGGCCTAGGTGAACAGCAGGAGTCTAATATCCATATGAATGCAAATCTTAACATAATCATATCATCTCAATGGCTAGCTGGCATCACCTTTCCACCAAAAATGCCATGCATCATATACTTGGCTCTTAGCATCTCCCCCCTTCTGTTTAAGTAACAAGCAACATACAATCCACANCTAACAGGCACGGTCCCTAGCCAGATTGCTTGTTACTTAAACAGAAGGGGGGAGATGCTAAGAGCCAAGTATATGATGCATGGCATTTTTGGTCGAAAGGTGACGCCAGCTAGCCATTGAGATGATATGATTATGTTAAGATTTGCATTCATATGGATATTGGACTCCTGCTGTTCACCTAGGCCGGCTATGGGACTCCTGGAGAGTTCCCATTGGTTGGGGAAGTACAGTAGGAGGGAGTTCCGGGGGAGGAACGCTCTCTGCGGGTCCGGGAGGAGGCCGCGTGGGTGGAAAAAATCTTCCCGGGTGCGTACCGGACATTGGTGGCAGTTTCAAAAAATAATAAAGTTTGTTCCTGCTTGAGTGGCTTGTGATTTTGTGCCCAGCCAGACTGCGGCACTTTTCATCTGTGGAAACTAAAGGAAAAAAAAAAAAAAGCAGGAGAAATAAAGGGACTCTATGAAAACAGAAGAAAGTCCAGCAGAATAGAGAAAGGAGATGAGAAGAAGGAAGAGGAGAGGAAAAGGGAGGTCCTGGGGAATGAAGTGGACCAATTTTTGATTATAAAACAATGAGTCCCATCATTATGTATCACTGTAATGCATCAATAAAAATTCATTTAAAAACTTTCCCACAAACCAAAAACAAAAGTAAAACATGCCCAGCTATAACTTTTCTAGCTGGTTCTACCAAAAAATTAAGAAAAAAAAAACAGAAAAATTCCGGAGGAAAGTGTCATATATATATATATACACACACACAGTTATTTAAATTAAACTTATTTATAGTAGAATTCATAGTATTGATGGTATTCTCAAATTAAATATTCAAACAAATGAAATAGCAAATACTCTATTACAAAAGGTTAAGGGTCAGACTTCATGTATATTGGAGGGAATTTGCTGCATCATTCTTTAGTAGTTCACTTTTAATCCCATCATCGATTATTTCTGTGCTTTGCAATGTTGCTGTTGTTTTGTTGTTGTTGTGTTTTTTGTTTGTTTTTTGATTTTGCTTTTGTTTTGATTTTGAAGTACTGGGTATCAAATCCAGGGCCTCATGCTTGCTAGGCAAGAACCCTGCCACTGAGCTATCCTCCCAGTCACCCCACTTTTTAAACAAAGTCTAAGTTGCCTAGACAGGTCCCCAACTTGTGATCTTCCTACCTCAAAGTCCCGAGTAGCTGGTGCAATCTTTTTATGATAAATGCCTTCTTTTCCATTTGAGTTCGTTCCTTCTCCATGCCTGTAATACATTTACACAAACTTCTATTGTCTTAGATGCTGTTTTGTACGTAATAGGCATTCAGTATTTGTTGAAATTAATGAAGGAAAGGATGAACACAAAAAAAACGAGGAGACAATTATCTGCTCTGTAATTTATGGACAGCAATTATGTCAAACAGGTATGACAATGATGAAGACGAACAATACCTAGGCTTACTCAAAACTTTTATGAAGCCTATTTGCCAGTTTCCTGGCAAGTTTTATTGTACTTGATCTCCAGTAAGTGATTTCTCTGCAATTTCCTATTGTGTAAATTTCATCTGTTATATTTCAATCAACACCATAAAAATGGGAGAATTCTTTTGCCTCAAATTTGGTTTATAATTAATTCTATGGCATGTATATAATTGTTGTTGCCTCGCCTATATAGGTGTCAGGAAGGTCAAACTATGATGATGGCAGAAGTCTGATACAACCTCTTTTCTCTGCAAAAATCCTTTTATCTATCAGCTTGATGTGTTCTTCTTAGTTTTTGAATATTTACTTCAAGGAAGTATATTTGCAGATAGATTGTGTATTGGTAACTGTCTAAGATTTGTCCCTGCTTCCTTGCCCTCATTCATGTGTTCAGGACATTTTAAATGAGCTCTTACTACCAGGCATGGTGACCTACATCTGTAATCCCAGTGACTCGGGATGTTAAAGCAAGAGGATCACAAGTTCAAGGCCAATCTCAGCGACTTACCTAGGCCCTAAGCAACTTAGCAACACCTGTCTCTAAATAAAAATAAAAAGGACTGGGGATGTGGCTCAGTGGTTAAGTGCCCCTGGGTGCAATTCTGGTACCCAAAAATAAAAATAAATAAATAAAAATTGATGAACTCTTGTAATACTTATTAACACTGTGATAGGTCCTGAAAATAAAACTGACTAAAAATGCTATCAGATAAAATATAGGATCCTGAGTTATATTTTAATTTTAGATTTATAAAATTATTATACTAAAAATTTCTCTGTTTATCAGAAGTTCAAATTTAACTGAGTGCCTTGTACTTTTGAATTGTATTTGATTTGTTTATTTATTCATTTATAATAGATATAGTAGCCTTAGTTAAGGTGAATCCCGTCCCTGCCATATTCTCATTTGCTCTCCAGCAAGCAGGGCAGACATCAATCAAATAATCTTGCAGATACATGAAAAATTACAATTGATATGAGTGTAAGCAAGAATGAATTCAGAGTTGCAGAAAGGAGAAAGTAACTGGAAGAACAGCCTGGTCAGGACGGAGCACTAGGAACCTTCCCTGTGCACGGACACTGGGCCTGAGCCTGCCTGGGGAAGGAGCGCGGCCTCTAACCCTGCTCAAGTGAGGATGTCAAGTACCAGGGAGGGCACTTCCAATGTAGGGGCACTGTGCTGCATGTACTCAGACTTGTCCTGGGGTCCTCTGGCGTCTTTTCCTTTTGGCGTTTGACCGACAGCAAAGCTGGAGGCAGGAAGCTTTAGCCCTGTGCCCAAAGTTGCAGAAGCTTTCAAATGTACAACTCCAAATGGAATTGCCATGGGTGTTTTCTGGGATCAGAGGAAACCGCTTGTCCCATCAGGTCTCGGTCCTTGCCCGCTCCCAGAACTGAGTGGCAATGCCTGCCAGGTTCTGCACAGCGGGAAGGCTTCCCGCACAGGCCAGTGGGAAGGCACAGCTCTGTGCCCACCTGGGAGTCACCAGACAGGAGCATCAGGTGGCCACACCCTTCAGGGCCTCTGGCAGGATTCCAGCTCTCAAACTTCCAGCTACACAGAGTGTGATTCCTCCCCCCTTTCAAGTTTCTGTGTGTATGCGATATTTTTTAAATTGTCTTGTATAGTTCATATTGATTATTCAGATGTAGAATTCAGATCATGTTGCTGTTGTCCATTATCATTATAATAACAAGGAAGGTCCTGCCTCTGCTTTATGTATTTGCTACCATATATTAGGGCTCCTCTAATTGTCTTATTTGTCTTCATGGTGTCTGCATAATAAAAGGGGAATGAAAGTCATTATACTGATCTTTATGGAGGGAAACCTGAGTGCGCATGTAGGCATGTTGTCTAAGACACTCTTGGGACAGTCCACAGCGGGATTGCTGCTGACTCGTTCTCCCCCCTGTCTGGAGTTGTGTCCTGCTAGTTAGAAGTGCAAGGAAACAAAATTCTTGAGAGGATAGTTCTACATTTGAATAATGTAAAATCACAAAACAGGCAGCCAACTGGTTAAAACTTAATAAAAAATAAACTAATATGTGCATGAAATGCCACCTGTTAAATTATACTGTGTGACCTCATGATTTCCTTATCATGAGAACAGGAATATTATTGATGATGCATATTATATAACAAAGAGCATAGGCTCTAAATTTAACTGATAAATCATGTACATTAAAATCTGCAAATGTGAGAATAAACTCTTTGTCCAAAATTAAGAAGTGTTTCCCAGTGACAGTGTGTCCTGCACCATCACCTGTGGGGTCAAATTGAAGAATTATGTATTTGAATATCTCTGCCTGTTTCATGGCATTTTTGCTTTTCTAAATAACATTTTTGTCATTAATCCGTTTGTTATGGTAATTTAGTATACATTTGACTCTGGGCTGATATGAATATCAAATGGCTAAGAGACCTATGGATTTCATAGTTTAATAATGCTGTATTTTTTTTTAAAGTGAAGCTTTATTTTTCTAGAAAAATATAAAAACTGAATAATATGGTTCTTGAAAGAGCTAAATTTTGTTTATTCGACTTTATCAAAGCTACAGAATCCCTAACTTTTGAAATTCTATCTTCTTAGGTAGGTCTTTATCTTACTTCTGTAATAAATGGACAGATAAGTTTCAAACGGAATAATCATCTCCAGGACATTGAACATGAAAAGTGATTTTACACTTTAAAAAAAATGGCCTGTGTTCTTTAACACTGTCTGGAACATGGGATCAGAGGGAATCCCTATCCTCCTCAGATCCTCTGTGGCCCTCAAAGTGACCCTGTAACAGGGAAGATTTCAAATGAAAAACATTCCCCCAAATGCAATTCCATCGGGGATTTCAGGACAAAAGTGTTGTAGGTAGATCAAATCTCCTTTGTGAATTTTTCAAAGGGTGTGTGAGGTGTGCTCACAAGATTTTTGACATTATCTCAAACTTGAAGACACTTTTAATAGTGGACCTATTATCATGAGAATATGGTTTTGTACAAGAGATGGACTGGGGTGTTAAGAACGGTTCAGAGACACCACATGCAATCTTTGCAGATGGTACAGAATGACCTTTTAAGTAGCACATTATGTGCAAGGTGAAGAGAGCCCAGGCCTGCACATCCCAGCAAGCTCTGGGGCTCCGACAACACTCTGCAATACACCATCTACAGAACCTTGCCTCAGTCCTGCAGTGTCGATACACTAGAACTGTTTTGCTGGTGAGAAATCGACAGCCTAGAGAGATGCTAAAATCAAGGAACCTCCAGGTAGGCCAAAAAGAAGCTTCCTAGTCTTGTCCTGCCAAGAAATGTGTAGAAGAAGGATTTAGCTGAGAACAGTAAAACCTCTCTGGAAGCAGAAGGTGACCTCATGGCAGCCATCTGAGCCATAGAAACTAGATACCTACATGGCAGTGGTGGGATAGAAAAGTTCTGAAAGCAGACAGCATTAAAGGAAATTGGGACAGGCTGGCCCAGACCTCATCCTCAGGACAGTGATCCACCTATTTCCCGGATCTCTGTGAAGCTGGCTCTGCTGCTGGTACTCAAGTCTGGCCTCTGCTGCCTCCACCACTGTGGACTTCCCCAACTCTGCCTGACATCACCACCTTCCACACTGACATTTCCCACATTTCTAAGGATCAAAACCATTCCCCTTGCAATCTGTCTTTGTGGCTTTTGGTTTCTTTCTGCTGTCATTGCTTTGTCGGTCTGTTTTCCCAGAGTCTCAGGAAGTTACCTTTGACAATGATGTTTGCACAGCCAAGAGGGACAAACACCTCAATCCCAATCCTGGTTAGTGCAGACTGCACTCTTGCTGGAGAGGACACTCTAAGCAGCCAGGGCAGCGCTGCATCTCCAAGCCTTGAAATTATTTTGCTTGTCTTGATTCAGACTTTACTTTTCAGACTCTGATCTAGAATGAAGCCACTTCTGTGAGTGGGTGGTCTTGGCCTCTGTGATATCTAACCGTACCTTCTTTTTTCTGCCGTTTACACTCTGCAAACAACTATCAGGGAAAGTAACTTGATTCTGATTAATTACTTCCTTATATGGCTACTCTCACCTGAGAAGAATAATATTCCAGATGTTCTCATGAACCTACAGTGTTTCCAAATGGTAGCACCGGGACAATGACACTTACCACATTCCTAAATTGTTTTACCTGAAGGAAGTATTCCTGTGCTTTCTTCATCATCCATGACAGCATGACAGAGGGCTCCATTTTTCTTTCTTTTTTTTTTTTTTTTTGCTTTGTTTTTGTTTTCCTAATGGCTGTCTTTATTAGCACTTACATTCAGAAAACTTTTTTTTTTTTTTGGCGAGGGGGTACCACTTGACCACTGAGCCACATCCCCAGCCCTATTTTGTAGTGTATTTAGAGACAGGTCTCACTGAGTTGCTGAGCACCTCGCTGTTGCTGAGGCTGGCTTGAACTGAAATCCTCCCACCTCAGCCTCCTGAGCTTCTGGGATTATAGGCATGCGTCACCACGCCCCGCCAGAAAACATTTTAATATAAATTTGAAGCCAGCCATTAGGACCCAGGGAAGAAATGGCTGTTTATGGGACACCACCTGACATTTGTTGAGGATACACAGAAGCAGTAATTTCTGAATTGTGAGCAGAACCCCTGTGGCTGGACTCAGTGGTGTGTGGGTTAGTTCCATGCACACAAACACCCACTCAGCTGCTCAGTTTCTGATCCTCTTTATTCAACCCAGTTTGATTTAGTAAGAACTTACCCTGTCGCACATCACCTCATAGACAGAATGGGCCTTTGGGCCATTGCAGAAGACACTATGAGACCATGTAGAAGAGACTGTTTTAAGAAAGATGCTCGGCAATCGTGAAGCACCATGATGCGTGGCACGCTCTGAACATCGTGACACTTCCTGAAGATGTCGAGTGTGTTCCGATGCCAGGTGAGAAGCCACCATTCACACTGCAATAACTCAGGACAGTAAATGTGAATCATTCGAGGAGTGGATGGTTCCTACACCATAAGATAAAATGAAATGGCAAAACAGACATTTCCATTTCACTTAACACCTTGGTGTTGAAGTGAACCATCCGTAAATAACAGAAAGACATTATCCATAAAACTTCTGCTTTGTCTACGTAGATAGACCCCAAATAAGAAGAGCATCATGGAATAACTCCTAACTAACATTCTGAGACACAAAGAGAATTGACCTGGGTGATTGTAAAACTCAAACTAAAACAGTGCTCTTCTGGTGCTGCTGGGTGTAGGTTTAAGCCTCAAGTACCCAAGAGAGGGAACTCCTGGGGTCTCTCAGTCTTAGTGACTTGGCATAGGAGGGAGATGCAAGTAGTGGGAGATCATAGCAGCTCTGTTGAGGGTGCTGAAATCCAATAAAGAGGAGCCTGATGGTCTTTGAATTCTTGAGGCCAAATTTGTTTTTTCATTGTAAAAGAAGCAGCTTCAGTAAAGTTTTATATAATATTCAAAGTATTCCCTTGATGAAGGATATTAGCTTCCTGGAAGTTTTGTTTTTGTTATTTTATTTTGTGGTTGATGATTCACTTATTTTCTGTGACCCAAGATTGTGTACTGCATCTCATCATGGTTAGCCCGGGAGCTTAGACAGCCAGGCCAAGAGCAGTCTGGTGCGCGCATGCTCCTGGTTCTTAGTACACTACTAGATGGTGAAGTTGAGATTAATTCCAATTATGCACATTGAAAGAATTCTTGGCCTAAAAATTACAACCTGAGCCCTGATGTCATGTTTTATCAGTAATCACAAAATGTTAAGCTAAAATAGTCCCCATACATTCCCATGCAAAAGGGTAAGCTTAAGTATTAAAATTCTCAAAAGTAGGGGGTTGGGACACAAAATGACCCCAACAGCCCACTCCAGCAGCCTTCACATCTCACTTTCTATTCCTGCCATTGCTACTAGAACCTCAGGAATGTCCGTGCTGACAACCCAGAGGGTACCTCCTGACACAGCATGGCTGCCTGAGCCAGCCACCTGGGTTTCTCAGCTCTCTCTACACTAGCCTTATTTTCATCATGGTATTGTAATAGCCCAGTGTGTTCCATGCCCGTGTTCCTCTTTCCCCAAAGGGAAAAAGGGCTACTTGTTAGGGTACACTGATCTTCCTAAACGGTAGATCATACATAGATAGATGATAAATAGATAGATAATAGGAAACAGACGACAGACACAGAGAGTATGCGCCCATCTCCCTCTCCTTGTCCTTGTTGGTGCTTGCTGCTGCACAGAAGGTTCTAGGTACCCAGATTCTAAAATGCTGAGACTCCATAGAATTCAACTTCTCTTCTGACTCCATCTCCAAAAATTTACACTCAAGGACCCTTTCTGTACTCTCACCATTCCAGAACGTTTTATACTTATTTGCTGATATTTTTCTGTGTTTAAGATAAACTGCATTTTAATTGACTCTCTCACTCTTTTCCATCCCACAAATCAGTTTTCCAAATTGAAACTCATAACTTGTTTATAAAATCAGTTTACTTCACTGTCAAGTCTTTTTTATATAAATTATATTCAAAAGGGAAATCTCAGAGAACTTCACATAGTAGAGATACTGATCTATGACCATCTTATTGCAAATGCAAGTGTGTATGCACATTTCTATTTTGCATCCCAATGTAAATTATGTCTTTTATATCCTGAACCATTGCCACAAATGTGTTAAAAGCAACCCAAATTTTGCTGATATTCATGCATACATAGTTATGCAGCCATCCAGTTAGGTACACTGGAAATACAAAAGTAAAAATAAATACAATGGTGTCATCTTGGATGATCTAGCATTCTCTCAAGAGAAGTTGATATGCACACAAATAATTCCATGCCGTACCTAAATTCTGGAAAGCAGAGAGTACGTCTAGATGATTCTCTGGGAAGACAGAAGAAATAGCAGTTCCTTAAGAGTCTCTTGTTCTACACATTCTTCATTTTCTTGGTCAGAGATCAGTTTGCTAAGTTTGAATTAAAATATTTTCAAGATGATAGTCTTGTGCCCATTTTCTTTTCTTTTAAATGAATATGATTATTAATCAAATAACAGAACTATGATATAAAATTGTGTTTGGTGATGTTGTAAAAATCATAAATTCTCTTCAACAGGTGAGCTGTTTTTTAAAAGTGAAACAGGATCACACTTTAGAAAAGCTGAATCAAGTGAGAGGAAGAAGTTTCTAGAGGGAAAACATGACCTCCATTGAGTTCCCTGGTATATAAAATAAGAAACTTGGTCACAGAAAACCACCCAACTTATTCTCCTTTCATATTATTATAATAGTTTGCAAAATATTTTAATACAAAATTGTAGCAACACTACAGACATGAAATTCCTTATTGATACTATCCTTGCATAATAGTCCCATAAATCAGTCAACAATTTTTGGAAATTATATCACATTTTTAATAATACAGACTGGCCCTATGTTTTAATTTTTCCCCAAAATGCAGGTACTGTAGTTTGATAGTGTCTACATTAAGAACCAAATAAAGAAGCATTTCATAAGAGCATTTTAAAAATACTTAAGAGTCTCTTTGATACAGTAAAAACTAGAATTTCAGGTTAAAAAAGAAAACAGTGGAACGTCCTTCTGCAAATGGACCCAGAACACACCACTGCTTTTAAATCCAGTACTTCTGGAAATTTCACGAACAGACCCTGAATGTATAACTTCTCTGTTCCTCCAGATTCTTAGTAGATGTCTTATGAATAAGTGGTATTTTATTCTTTTCCTAGTCCTCATTAATCGCTGTCATTTTTCTTCATTTGGAGTCCTTGAGAAGTTTTCCTAGGTTCTGGCTTCGATGCACATGTTTAGAGCTGAGGAGCTTCTCTGAACACGGACCGCACGTCCAGCTGTCCCGCTCGAGGCCCCATCCGGCTGCGTGGAGCCTTGGGAGCGACACATTTCCTGCAGCCAGATCACTCTATAAAGCCATGGAGAACTGTTTGCTTTATTTCTGAGGCATCACGGTCCAGAGTCCAAGCCTCTGAAGTTTATGTCCTTATTAGGAGGTCGTTTGAATGACCTAAAAAAAAAAAAAAAAAGAAAGAAAGAAAAAATCTCCATTTTATTTAACTTTCTGAAACAGTTAGAAATTTTATTAAAATTATAGTACATTCATTTGAGATACTGACAAGTATAAGCCAACAGTAATAAACTCTGGTTTACCTTATTTTTCTCTAAAACATTCTAATTTTATTTTCTGAGAACTCCTGGGTTTTTCATAATGAACGTGTATGTGTGTGTGAGATAAAACTATAAGAATTTTTATATGATCTATACAAACTGATTTTAAATATTGAAAATTATCTCTATACCCCATCAAGAATATTTTCTCTGGAGATTATATAGTACTTTTCAATACAATCTGTCCTGATCCTTATACAACCTCTGGTTTATGATATGTGGTCAATTTATTCAGACCAAGACATGACATCTATCCTTTCAAAAACTTATCTTCTGCATTAACACATTAGATCCCCCTAATAACCACATGGAAATAAGAAAGCAGACAGGAAGAAACTGCCTAAGAATGCATCTGTCCCTTGAGAGCCGGTTCAGGATCTCACACTCTTAAATGGTATTTCTGAATGCCCACATGCCATAACTCATCCCTTTTAAATCTCACCAATCTAGAAAGACTCTTTACTTTTTATGCTTGCTTTGGTGCTGCATAGTCTTTCAATCAGATATTTCAACTGAAGAACTCAGTTTCAGAAACAGACTGTGGCAATCAGAGCAGTGAGGGAGGTCATTGTGTCACCAGGAGTGTTCCCAGATAAATCTGGGTCCCCACACTTGCACAGAAAGGTATTCAGCTAAACCTGAAAGTTAAATATATCCACATTCAGTTTACAAAGTGGACAGACCATGCTCTGTCTCCACAGCAGACCGAGGCTCTGTTGCCACTGTTCCCAACACAGCTAGCTAAATAGCGGTCAGCTATCAAGACGGTGGGAATATTCACATCCAGATTCCCTAGGGTCCAGGGTTTTTAATTTGAAGATCATCTACCCTTGATAGTGGTTTGACTGCATTTTCTAATTATTTTAAAAGAATTCTTGTTTATCCCACTACCCCAAAAGTCATTCCTTCTGCCTAAAATTTTACTTGAAAGATATCTTTGTGTATGTGGTATTAAAATATGAACAGATCCTTCAAATTTAAAATATTGTAGAAAAATGTTCTTTTCCACAGAACCACTGACTCAGAGAGCAGGCCAGGGTGGGTGGCGATATTCGGAATGCTTGGCACTTTTATAGGACCCAGGGCGACTTTCTTGGGTCAGGCTGCTCCTCCCGTTCCTTTAATCACCTGGGAAACGCGAGTCCCAGCAATGCGGAAATACCTACCCTTCCAATGGCTGCTCACAGGGCAGTTACTAAAACTACCCTGACCCTGTCTTGTGACTAGCCTTCATTTTTTTCAAATGACTAAAGGAGTTGAATAAATATTTGAGATAAAGGACTTTCCATCAAACATCTTAATCTACTGACAGATGGGCACTAAAAATAACTCTGGAATAGGAGTTTCAACTGAAAAGCCAAATAAAGAGTCCTATTGGGGAAGTCCTCCAATCTCCCCCACCAAAGCCAGCACAGTCCCATGGAGAACACAGGCAGAACATTTAAGCCACTGGCAAGAAATGCTCCCACCATTGAGGAAAGAGGGTAGCTACCTAAACAGAACCACCAAAGCACGCTCACTGCCTTCAGGGAGACGTGATAGGACCGCTTGCTGCCAAAATGTCAGAGGGAAAGAATGGAAGGTGAGAGAGTGTTCAATGTAGGGAAAAAAAATCATTATATTTTTGTAAAAACAAAAATGTGAAATTGACCATTTCAAAAATAATGTTGGGAACTCCTATTCCATAAATAAAGTTAGACCCTTGCCTCACACAGATTTTTTTTTTAACAAACTCCAAGTGGATAAAAGAGTTCAATGCTAAAATAAATTAAAAATCACATACTGGCAACTATGAAAGTACTAAGTGAATTGTAGGAGCTCACCTCTATCACTATCCTTGGGAAATGCATCCACAAGGAAAGCATAACTGTCAGAATCCATCATAAATATTTACTAGACAACATTATAAAATATTCCATGTTTCTTTTGAAGAAAGATTCCTAAAGCAGAGACAAATTGTAAATTCAGCAATGATATATAAAATTTTATATATATAATATAATGAAGGATTAATACCTGAGCTATGTAGATAGTCCTTATGAATCAATGCTAAGAAGAATCGAAAATAGGGGGCTAGGGTTGTGGCTCAGCAGTAGAGCGCTTGCCTAGCACGTGTACTGAGCTGGGTTCGATCCTCAGCACCACATAAAAATAAATAAATGATGTAAAGATATTTTAAAAAAAAAGAATCAAGTAGGGAATAAGGAAAAGAAAAAATAAAATGGTCAATACATGTATTAAAAGATATTTAACCTCTCTGATAATAATGGAAAAATTAAAATGATGGCATATCTCTTTGACCCATTATATTGGCAGAATATTAAGGAGGTTGACGAGAGCGACATTAGAGAGAAAACGAACACTCATGAGCTGTTTGTTGGTGGGCGCTTCATTGGCTAATGTCTCTTCAGAAGGCAGTTTAGCTAAGACGTTAAATTAAAGATCTAAAACTATAAGCGCTTCAAAGAAAACATTCAGGCCCATCTGTTTCTATGAATTTGATAGTGAATTCTAATATTACAATAAGTTTGATGATTTTTTTTTGGCAGGGCTGAGAATCAAACCAGGACCTCATACATGCTAGAAGAGCTTTACCACTGAGCTACATCCTCAACCCTGCAATGACTCTTAAATGTGACACAAAGAGCATAGGCTACAAAAGAAATAAGGAATTGGACCCAATTAACGTTAAAAATAAGAGCACACCATAAGTGAAGAGACAGCCAATAGAACAGGAAATTATTTGTAAATTATATCCTTTGTCATCTCACAGGATCAATAGCAGAAAATGTGAATAACTCCTACAATCTAACCATAAAAGGACAAAAATTATAATGGGCAAAAGACTTGAATAGATAACTTGGCTTCTCATGTAATGAAATGAGATTTAGCAGGGGAAAGTGACCCAGGAAGCCCTGAAAGGTCCAGATGAGCCTCACATGCATATGAGGGAAATAAGCCATTCTACAGTGGCCACACACGTTACCCCAAGTTCATGAACATAAGGAAAAGGCAAGAGAATAGTGGTGAGGAGCAGATCTGTGGAGTTCAGTGGGTAGCAGCAGGTGACTGGCTGGATTAGGTAAAACACAGGGAATGTGTAGGGTGATGAAGCTCTGTTGGTGTCACACAGTAGCACTAAGTACAAGATGCCAAGCACTCGTCACAGGCCACAGTCAGCTGGTAGTGGAGGCTGAGGTTTGCCTGTGAATACCGATGGGTATGGGCGTGGGTTAGCATACAAACCCCTACGTCCTTGCTCTGTCAGCAGAGAGATCCCAGCACTAATAGCACCCTAACACCAAAGAGCACCCTGAGGTGTGTGGCCTTGGCTTCCAGGATGATTAGAAAGGTATAAAAGAACCAGGAGTCCTCTAAGTCATAGTAGATGTGGAGCTTGAAATGGACAACATGAGTCAATGTTGATATAAATGAATGATTAAACAAATAAATAACAAGTGGGAAAGAAGGGACAAATCTCTTGTGGAGAGCAATTGCAAAGACAGGGTACCAAACACCTGACTATAATCTGCAGCACTGTCAAGGTCATCTAAAACATGAGAAGTTCAGGAAACTATTACAACCAAAGAAGCCATGGGGTTGAAATTTAATGTGGCATCCCAGATGGATCCTGAAACAGAAGGGCATTTGGACACAGCTTTTCAAAACGAAAGAAATACCACAAACTCAAAGAAGTATTTACAAAACAGATACCTGAAAACCCACCTGTATCAAAAGAACCCAAATAACTCAAACTCAACTACAGCACAATAAAAGGAGCAACCCGATTTAAAAACTGGATGTGGGGCTAACTAGAACTTTCCTGACCATCTTAGATCATTTTATGCATATAAAATTCTTCTGAAACAAAATTTTATCTTTGAGAATACTTTTAAAATCATCTCCACTTCAACACAAGGCGAAGGTAAAGCTTGCCTCTTAGAGTAAGCGAGTGGGGACAGAACCGTGGTGTTGGCTTATGCCGCACCATTCCCCAAGAATGAGTGACAGGCTCCCCTGCTTCGTCCCTTCCCTAAAGCCAAGGTGTGGGCGTGTGCTGGAAGAGGGGTGCCTGGTAGAGAAGATGATATAAAACACTTCCACCATTCTATGATGTAATTTTTCTACTTTTGAAACTTCTAAAGTCAGGAAACATTCTATGATTGAAAGGAGCATTCATTATGGTAGAGATTTTGTTTCGTTTGCTTTGGTTTATTTTCTGAGACGCTTTTATTATATCAGTTGTGCATCTTCCAATCTATGGTGTTTTGTAATGGAAGAAGATTATATATGAACTCCACAGAAGCACAGGGAACAATCATGTCCTTCTCCAAAGCATCTTTCGGTTCCCATTTCAGTTCATACGGCAAGCTAACTCCGCACTGGGGAAGATGTTTCCTGTGTTTATTTTTGGATCCATAGCTCTACTTTGCGAATGCACAGGTCAAGGTTTACTGAGCACATTTTGAACATTACCCTTAAATACATTTTATGTACCCATGCTCAAGGCTTTCTGTCACTCACCAAGTTAAAAAAATATTTGAGGTTCAGCAAACCTGGATGTTCTCCCACTTTTTCTGTTTCCTATCAACCCTGGAAGCTGAGCATGGTGGTCCACACCTATAATCTCAGCGGCTCGGGAGGCTAAGGCAGGAGGATCACAAGTTCAAAGCCAGCCTCAGCAATTTAGTGAGGTCTTAAACAACTCAGCAAGACCCTGTCTCTAAATAAAATAAAAAGGGCTGAGAATGTGGCTCAGTGGTAAAGCCCACCTAGGTTCGATTCCTGGTACCAAAAGTCTTTCACCTTTCCTAAGGACACACGTAGGTAATAGCCATACTGAAATTCATCCCAAATTTCTGCAAAAGTGCAAAGCAGGTGAAATTTGCATTTGTGGCTCCATGCACACTCTTTAGTCTGCTCCACTAGGACAAATTTTCATTGTATAAACTGGTGTTCTGTCCCTGTGACAAAATACCAGAGAAGAACAACTTAAAGTAGAAAGATGAGTTCTGGCTCACAGTTTCAGAGGTTTTATCCATGGGCACTGGGCTTGGTTAACTCTGGGCCTGAGGAGAGGCAGCACATCCTGGCAGGGAGAGTGTGGCAGGGTGAAGGTGTTCACCTCCTGTTGGCTAAGAAGCAGGGAGAGCAGGAGATGGAGTGGGGCCAGGGACACGGCACACCCTTGAGGACATGCTCCTGTGACCCCCCTCCTCCAACTCAGTCTCACTTCCTGAGGTTTCTAGCACCTCCCAACAGTCCATTCACTCATGAGCCCCTCAGAAGTTGAGCCCATGGATCAGAGCCCCCATGAGCCCATCACTCCCCCAAGACCACCAATGAACGTCACTGTACTGGAGACCAAGCCTTCAGCAGGAACCTAGAGGGGATGCATCAGAGCTAAAGACCTGGACTGGCTGACCAGCCAGCACCTACTTCTCACAGTCCAGGAGGCTGGGGGCCCAAGATCAAGGCACCAGCAGCAAATGCCTGCGAAAGACCCTCTGACTCGCTTGCAGACGGCTGTCATCTCACTGTGTCCACACATTTGGAGAGCCATGGGTGAGAAAGATAGCGCCCTGTGCCTCATGAGACTTCATGGGAGGGCTATTAGTAATCTATTCATAAGGACCCCTCCGGACCTGATTGCCCTCCCACAGCCCTACTTTTTCATTCCATCCTGTTGGGGAATAAGGAATTGAACACATAGACTTAAAGAGGACAATGATGTACAAGTCCATAGCACTGTCTTAGAGCATGCTTCTGTCGACCCCATCCTCCTTCTAGCCCTCAGTCACCCAAGGTGACTCCAACATCTACCGCCCTCAGGGAAGGGGGTTATTTTCAGTGTTCCTCCTTGAGTTTTCTAAGTGTAATTCTGGTTGTTGCAGAGACCTCTCCATACTTTCAAATGCTATAGATTGACAACTGAGGAAGTATGGTATCCATGTATTCACACAGGTGCCAGGAAATACCGTATGCTCTGACCCAGCCTGCAGCTTGCTTTGGCAAATAAATCTTCCTCAGAATGCAGCCACACAGGGCTGTTACTATCTATGGAGGCTCTTGCTCCACAATGGCGGAATGGAGTACTTACAACAGGGAACATAGAGCCCACAAATTCTAAAATATTTATTATCTGACCCTTTACCTAACCATTGTGCTGACCCACACCTTAATATGTCACTTGTACTGGGGCATAAGAACAATCCAGAATGTAACTGATTCCACACAGTCCTACCGCATAGCAGGATGTGGCCAGTATGATCCTCTCCACTTCTGCTTGACCTAAGCTTGGTAGAAACAGCCCAGTAAGCAAAGATTGTGATAACAAAGTGAACTAGTGAGTGCTGAAATCTCAGGCATCCAATATCTCATGATATACTTATGGTAGAGATTGAGAAATATTGATCAAATTTCTGCAAGGTTAAAGGAATTTCATTACTGGTATTTTCTAAATAGTTTGTGGGAATCTACATCATAATCATCTGGGGGCAAATCTCAGAGTCAGGCCTTCTTCAACAGTTATATTAAAGCCTGACTGACATATGTTGATCAAATATGTATATGAAAAATTGGGGAGCAATAGATAACACCCTGATTGAAGAAGAGTGACTTCAACAGATTGAAACAAGGGGATGATTATACCCAGATGTCACTTAAAATGAACTTAATGAAAAGTCCTAACTGTAGTACACAAAACCATTTGTACAACTATAGAATTGGGTCTCATAGCTTAGTAACATGGTAAGATATGAATTAAGAGTTCAGCTGATAATAAATTCAATATGATTCCCTTTGGTATGGCATTTGCCAAGAAAACTTAATTAAATTATTATGCATTAGTTGGAATATATGTCCAGGAGGGAGGAAATAACCATACAATATGCAGATGGTGTGTGGTGCCGCTTTCAGTGCTGAACTTTCAGATAAACTTCCACAGATTGGAGCTGGTCTCAGGAAGACCAGGCGGGATGGTAAGGGCTTGAAGTTTAGGTACAAGAATGAAAGCAACAACAAAGGAATTGCTTGCAGCCATGTCTGCAAACGTTGAAGGGAGAATGGGAAGTTTTGAACTTTCCTGTAGCACTCCTCTTTGAATCAACCTAAAATAAATTATTAGAAGTGACTCAAAAGAGTATTAGGAGGATGGCAAACTCTACAGGATCTCACCCACATGTGGAATATAAAAACGTTCATTTCAGCTGGGCACGGTGGTGAACACTGTGATTCTAGCTACTCAGGAGTCTGAGGCAGGAGGATCACAAATCTAAGTCCAGCCTTGGCAACTTAGGGATAGCCTATCTCAAAACATTAAAAAGGGATGTGGCTCAAGCGGTAGCGCACTCGCCTGGCATGTGTGTGGCCCAGGTTCCATCCTCAGCACCACATACAAACAAAGATGTTGTGTCCGCCGAAAACTAAAAAATAAATATTAAAAAAAAAAAACATTAAAAAGCCCTGGGGGTGTAGCTCAGTGGTAGAGCACCCCTGGGTTCCATCTCCAGTGCCCGTTACCACCACCAAATTGATCTCATTAAAGTCAAAAGTAGAATAGAAGTTACCTGAGGCTAGGAGAATGGGGAGCCGGAGGGTGGAGATAGGCAGATCAGAGGTGCTGAGTCACAGATGGCAGCGAGAGGCTCTGGTGTGCTAGTGCACAGTACGGTGACCACAGGTCATGATCATCTCCTGTACACTTCCAAAAGCTACAACAAAGAATTTTGAATGTCTTCACCATAGAAAAAAAGTGATAAATGTATGGGGAAATAGACAGGTTTCACCTGATTTAACATTAATTTTAACATTACACAGTGAATACATATGTAAAAATAACATGGTATTCCATACATATGTGCAGTTTCTATTTTTATGTATAAATTTTAAATTTAAAATAAGAGAATTTTAGTTTAACGAGGTGTGCACTTATCATTTCTGAGGCCATAAAAACAAATGGTGGTATGTTCACACCCGCCCTGGGCATGATTGAGTTGATTCCCTTCTGCGGTCCCCCCTCCCTCCCTTCTCTCTTGGCCTCCCTCCCTTCCCCCTGTTCCATTGCCTTTCGTTTTATTTCTATGGGATCCCTTTTTAAATTCATAAATTCCACTTTAATGTGTATCTATGAAGCACCAATTAAGAAACAACAAATAAGTGGAAGGAAGACCAGTAGAGCCAAGGAAGGGGAACAGGGAGAGGAGAGGGAGGCAGCGAACTACTCCATCCATGCACGACTGTGTCAGAAGAAAGCCCACCATGATGTGTGCCTATAATACACTCCTAAAAATACTTTTAAAAGCAGATGAGACGTCCTCTTTACGACTCAGAAGTTAAGCTAAGTTTTTCCTGTGGCCCTCTCTAGAAGATTCTAAGATTCATAATTCTTTTGATTTCAGATGCTGTGCTGTTTTGGGGGTTTGAAGGAAAAGCCCCACTGGTCCTGTGTACACATCTACCTTTGCATTCCTCTAAATTAGTCTTGCACTTTATAAAATTGGGGATGCTTGACCCTGTCTTACCTGCAGACATTGCAGTTTCCTATGCTCAGATCTCACAATCTAAGCCTTCTTCTGACATGTAGTTCCATTTCTGCCACATGAGATGACGGTCCTGAACACCCTCTCCCCTCTGCTGTCTAAGATGTCCTTTCCCTGAAGATTCAATTTCTTTACTCATCCATGAAGCCTTCTTAGCTATTCAGACAATCTGCTCGTGTCCACCTCTGAACATCTTTAACGTGTCTCACGAGTACAAACCACACTATTTCATGTGTTTGTGTTTCTAAACAAGGACTGGCTCCAATGGGGCCAGCTCCTGCTTGGCTTCAGTGTGCCTCATAGAAGCAGAAGCTCATTTACAGCGGCTGATAATAAGGCTGCAGAGTTCAGAAGTAAAGCACCACTCCACCCCTGAACGGAATGAATCCCAAATGAAAGGACACAATAATCTCCCACAAATTCTCTGACCCGCGATTCACTGCAAAAATGTGATTATTATTAGAGTTCTCCTGCTCTGCAGTTAGCAGAAGCACAGCTGAACATGTGTAGGTACATGCTCATCAGGAGGGATTTTGGCAGTGTGGTTACCAGGGCTGTTTGTGCAGAATTATGAATGAAGCAGCTCTGCCAAGGCAGGTCCAACGTTCCTTCCTACAGAATGAGGTCAATCTTCCCTTTCTCCATTCACTCCCCTTTCCATCCTTTGCCCTCCTTGAAATTTGTTTTGCAAGAGCGTTTTAATGCATGTCTCTCTTTCCCTAGGCTTGTGAGATTACTCATCCTTGGGATACATAATTGAGAGGTGTCCTATTACACCCCGGGGATTAGAGCTTTATGAATCACTTCTGCATGGAAAAAGGTTTGTAGAAGAAGCACTAGATTTATGTGAAAAGGGGATAAAGAATTTTTAATAACCTGACTCATGGTTCAGGCAGACTTGCAAGGGAGAATTTCTATACATGCAGGCTACAAATCCATGTCATGGGCAAATTTAAATGTAAAAATGCCTTTATATGTGCAGATGCTTTTAAACTGGGTATGTGCATTTCCATTGGTTTCTCTTCCTGCAAAGCCTATGAGTTATGCACATGGGAAGGGAGATTAGCAACCACAGATGAGCACACAGCAGACCTTTTAAATGGTTGTATGTGGCTGTGGAGGCTGAAGCAGGAGATCTCATGTTCAAAGCCAGCCTCAGCAACTCAGTGAGGTCCTAAGCAACTTAGTGAGACCCTGTCTCTAAATTCAATACAAAAGAGGGCTTGGGATGTGGCTCAGTGGTTAAGGACCCCTGGGTTCAATCCTCAGTACCAAAAAAAATAAATAAATAAAATGACTGTACAATGTCTTTAAGCATGGAGACATGTGTTGTGGGGAAGGTATAATTGTCCTTACAGAAATACTACCAGGATGCAGTTCCTGAGAGTGGATATGAATCTGCTGTACATTTTTTCAGAAAATCAGAGAAACATTTAAAATCATGATGAATAGAAATCAGGGGGGCTGTTTTCTTATCAATAAAAAGTACTAGAGTTCTAGATTATGATTTCAATTATATTCATTAAAATTAGCATGAGGCATTCAGAGACATTCTAGAACACCAGAGGCTCCTTGTCACAGTCAGGAATCACTGGAAGTTCAGCAAATGATACTGTCTAGCGAAGCCCTCTTCAAAGAAACGGGCTTTCCTTGTGGAATTGAGGCTGCAACCAAGACCATCAACAGATGAATGGATAAAGAAAATGTGAGATATACACGCACACAAACACACACACACAATGGAGTTTTATTCAGTCATAAATAAAGATAAAACTATGTCATTTGCAAGAAAAATGGATGGAACTAGAGACCATTATGTTCAGTGAAATAAGCCAAACTCAGAGGGTCAAAGGTCATGTTTTCTCTCAGGGTGGAAGCTAGAGAGAAAAGAGGAAAAAAAAGGCAGGGGTCGGAGGCAGAGATCTCAGACAAAGCAAAGGGAGACCAGTAGAGGAGAAGGACACAGGGGCAGGAGGGAGGGGAACGTGCTGGGGAGTGACATTGGCCAAATTACATCGTCCCATTATGTGCATGGACAAATATGCAACAACAAATCCCACATAATGTACAACTATGAAGCTCCAAAAGAAGGGAAGAAGAGAAACATAAATAAAAATGTAAGTAAAACCAAAATATAAATGAAAATATAAACAAGTAGAGGATACATCCCCAGGCACACCAAGGAAGGACCGCAGGTTCTGGGGGAAGGTCAGAAAGGGCCTCTGCTGCTGCTCCTCCTCTGCACCCTCCTTCTGAGCTGTTCTGACAGTCACTATTCAGAAAGGTCTTCCTCACACCCTCTGAAGCTCACCCCCACACAGCAACGAGTCACTGACTGTAACTAACATGTGTGCACTGCCCTGGCGGCCTGGACCCCATCTCTCCAGCCCCTTCATACTTCTGCAAAGTCGAGGCCCCAACAGAGAGGTTCGATAGACAGCTGGACTGTTGAAAGGTCGGGTGCAGAGATCAGGCCTGTCCCTTCTCCTCCCTGCCCTTGAGAACCTCCCATACCTGTTGCTCTCTCCCTGCCCTGGGCGGGAATCTTACGCTGAAAATACTGCTTTTCTAGCTACTATCAGGTATTAATGAACATGGTGAATACATAGTCTAATTTTGGGACCTTAAAGAGTCTAATATCCTTACCAGTCAGCTTGGATTCCCACAACCAAATATCCCAGGTGGAGTGGTTTCAACAACACAAACTTACTTCTCATGGTTCTGGACGCTGAAAGTTGAAGATCAGGCCAGCAGCCAGGTCAGATCCTGGGGCAGGCCCAGTTTCTATCTTGAAGAGAGTCTCACCTTCCACCTGTGTCCTCATGGGGCGGGGGAGGTGTCCTTTTCTATATAGCCACCAATCCTGTCAGGTGAGGCCCACTGTAGTTACCTATTTAGCATTAACTGCCTTTTAAGAGCCCTGTCTCCAAATACAAGCACACTGGGGGCTGGATTTCAAGGCAGGAGTGAGAGAGGCACCGTTCAGTCCAGAGCCACATCAAAGCTTCTCCCTTACCTAACCCAGAGCTGCCAGATGACTAAACCTGTCGGGGAGGGTCAGCTGTGCCCAGGGGTGCTTCCTGGCTCCTGTGACTTTGGTGCTACTCTCCATTCGCAAAGCTGATTCTTTCCTATCAGACTGGAGGAAGGAAAGAGGGGAGCTGGAACCACCAAGTTCTCACAGATGTCCCTGTATGGGGGCAGGCCCCAAAGAGTTAATAACTTCAGCATCACCTGCCCTACCTGAGCACTTCCTCCTGAGGCTGCTGCTGCTGCAATGTCCCCTGTGGCTGGCTGCAGGTGGCTCCTTTCTAGTTCCTGCTCCTGGGTGAACCTCAGAGACTCTCCTCTGGAGTCACTGTGAGCTCCTAGTCAGCTTCCCCTTCCAGTTAACTTAGCGGGCTTCCTTCTGGGGGCCCACAAACCTGCCGTAGCCTGTAAGGAAGCAATAGCTTTCGCAGTCAGCGCTTCCTAAAAGTACCCTCTCCCAAGCCCTGGCCACATTTCAGAGGACACAGGTGTTTTATTTTTTATGGGCTTGCTAAACTGGTTAGTTCTAATTGGTCTCCAATTTTACTACCATTGGAGAGGATGTACCCAAGTATGAACCTAAAAATTAAAAAAAAGAAGTCCAAAGAGAGAGAATCACAAGAGTACATCAGAAAACCTGGTTCTATCATGTCTGAAGCCAAAGATCTGAAGTGTTCAATTATTATGTATCAATAAAGTCATTGATCAATTGATTTACAATTAAAAGAACATGGTAGAGTATTGTTTTCAACCTTAAAGAAAGGCGAAGAGTTTTCACGGGGGCTGCTGTGGGATATGACTGTTGAAATTCTCAACATTGCATTTCATCTGCGTTGATTTCCCTGCATCTAGGCCCCAGAGACCTCACACGCCACATCCCTTTCTTTGGGCGATTGCATTTCAGTAGAAAGAACTGCGAGCTTTCAACTTCAAATATCTGAGACTCTTCACTAGAGGGCTTCTGGTTAGGGAAGACTTTCCTGCTCCTATGTCCATAGGCCAAAATCCCTGGGCAGTTTACACCAGCTGTTAAGGGTCTTCAACTAATGGCTGTCACGTTGGGTACACCTCAATTCCCTCACACCTCATTTGCCCTGGGCGCCCGACCTACCAGGGGTCCTAGCAGGGGCCAACTGCTGTCCCCTCGGAGGCAATCTGGTGGATGATGAGCCCTACCTGGCCTCCTTCCCTATCTCCCTCTCACTCCTCACTTCCCCGTAGGCTTCTTGAGATGGCCTCCCACAGAAAACCCCTGCCCTCTGGGTTAGCTTTGGGGCCACCCCACCTCAGACACCGTACACCGGTGTCTCCCTCCCACTTACAGGGCAGTGCTGATGATTAGCACCCCCAAGACATGCGCCCACTGGCACAGACATCGGTTCCACTGGGTTTCCAGAAACACCCAGGCGGCGTCTCACGGGGCAGGTAGAGGCAGAGAGGGCTTCCGAGTGGTTTTTTCTTCACTCTTGAGCTGCCAACCACTCACCCCAGAGGAAGAGCTCCTCCTGGGTCAGCACATTGGCTCCCCTCCCACCCACACCCACTCCCCAAGGGGCCCCGACAGAGAAGACAGTTGCTCCTTGAGAAAGGAGAATCTGCACCGCTGAGCCTCTTCCATGCTTACCTAGAGGAGGGAAATGGGCCAAGGGTAGATTTCCCTTAAAATTTATTCTGTGTTCTGGAAAAGTTTTGAGAGTAAATGACTCCAAGACAGCTGGCTATGGCATGCATGCCCAAGGCCCTGGGTTCACTCACCAGCCCTGAAAGAAAAAAAAATGAGAAGCACAATCCCTAAGTGAAAGGGCTTTGGAAGTCCCCCCGCTCCCAACAGCACTTCATTGCTTCCAAAGTGACCCCCTCCTTGTCAGGTCTTATATTTTCAAAAACTACCTTTCCATTTTCCAACCCATTACTAATACTACCTTTATTTTCACTTTCCTCAAACCAGATTGATGCTGTCTAAGGTAATAGCCACTTCTGTGGCCCTCCAGAATCTTTCCAGTTCTGAAAGGGGATGCTCATTACATCATGGAGTGTGCTACTTAGAATAGGTAATGGCCAGTAAATTCTGTTTACTTTTGGAATATGTTTGGAGACAGAGGAACTTTCATGTTTTCAGTGTGGTCTCAGGTAGTTCCCTGCCTCTTATAGGCCTCTGAGTCGATGTCCTGCTCTGTGAAGGAGCCCCCTGGAGTTCCACAGGTAGAAGGCCCTGTCCTGGGTCTTGCCTCCAGGGTTAGGTGGGCAGACTGGGTGGATCTGTCTACACAGGCAGTTTAGGTGCTGGGATTTGAATGCCCATCCTTCCCCAAACATTAATTAATCTACACCAAACAGGGCTGGATTCAGAAAGTCAGGGAGCTCCTTTTCTTTGCCCACTTCTTTTTAATTGATTTTATTTTTTTAAATACACGACAGTGGAATGCATTACAATTCTCATTATACATATAGAGCACAATTTTTCATCTTTGTATATAAAGTATGTTCACACCAATTCATGTTTATACAAGTACTTTGTGGGGTTTTTTTGCATTATAATTCTTACTACACATATATACCACAATTTTTCATATCTTTGTTTGTATATGAAGTATGTTGATACCCAATTCATGTCTTCATACATGTATTTTGGATAATGATGTCCATCACATTCCACCATCCTTGCTAATCCCCTGCCTCCTCCCTTTCCCTCCCACCCCTCTGCCCTATCTAGAATTCATCTAATCCTCCCATGCTCCCCCTCCCTACCCCTCTATGAGTCAGCCTCCATATATCAGAGAAAACATTCAGCATTTGGTTTTCTTGGGATTGGCTAACTTCTTCTCCCTCAATCGGGGAGCCATTGCTATGACATTTTTCATGAGCTGAATGCAGGGATTATCTTTGCACCCCTCTTATTGCATAACCTCCTCTGTTGCTATTTCTATTTTATTGAGCCAAGAAAATAAGAACATTTCTGTTAGCACAGGTAATATGTGTACATGAACACGTTTCCTCCTATGCCATTTAGATAAAAGTTTTAAGAGAACTAGACGGTTGACCTGGACTTTCAGTGGTGCTCAGTGGCTCAGGTAAAGCCTTGACATTGTCTAACGTGTTCTTGTGCATCTCTGAAAGCAACAGCCTCCGCCTTGAGTACATAACGTGTGCCTAGGGGTATGTAACCGAAGAAATTCAGAGAAAGAAAAAGCTAATTGTGTTCCTTAGGAATTGTCCATGGCTGCTCAAAACAGAATTGACTATAGTGACTGAAAATTGAGAGGTTTGTAAAATATGGTGATGGTGGCTCTGTAAAGCCATCAAGGATCCTGCTTCTACTGTTTTTGTTCACCATTTTCATTGTATGGTTCCTATTTTCAGAGTCAAAAGATGGTTCATGGAATGCCACCACCAAGGTGGCATCCTGGAAGAGAGAGGAGTGGAGACCTTTGGGCTGGTGTTCCTCTGGTTGGCAGTGGGTGACATGCGAGTAGATGGCTCATCTTTCTTAAACCCTTGTGTAATATGGCTGCTTCTAACCCATTACTTTAGGCCATAGTCATTTCTTGGGAGAAAACTGTATTTTTTTCTACAGCATATTTCTACATCTGTTTTCCTCTCTAAGGTAATATGCAAACTCTGGAGGAAGAAGTATGTGCCCGGGTGACTCGGTGCCTTTAGCAATTGCCTGCCTTTGTGGTGAGTCTTCACAGTCATCCTTGGGTCTTCCATGACCAGCATCCTCAGTGCCTTTAGCAATTGCCTGACTTTGTGGTGGGTCTTCACAGACATCCTTGGGTCTTCCATGACCAGCATCCTGCTGGGTTCATGTCAAAGTGCATAGCTATAGAGCTCACAGTTCATTCTTTGGCTACAATGACGTGTGCTCTATATTATCGATTCCCTTCTTTTCAGCTCTTACTGGATATGGACCCAGGTACCATCCCCTCATCCTAAATATAGCCCTCTAAATCTGCCTACTCAGCAACACACACATCACCCGAGCTTCCAGCTCAGTGTCCACACTGTACAGAAAACGAGGAGGATCTGAATTGACCTAGAAATTCCATGTGTCTGGCCATGCCACTCCGTCCAGTGCACTGGCTGCCGCACATGATTCTGTGAGACCCTACACATTAGCCTTCTCTTTGAGGTACCAAGAAGGGAAATGGGATAAGAACCCAGTGTCCCTGAAATACCACGATTTATCAAGCACCCTTCCTCTCCAGAGCTCCTGCTGGGAGAGGGGAAGGCACACACCACCTGACCTCTTGGAGACATTAGCATGTTTTCCATCTTTGCCTTTCAAAATACATGAACTCATAAGCTTGGCACTAATAGACCTAAAGTAACCATCTGCTGGAGGAAGATTAGAATTTATTACAGAAGGAAACCATTTATTATGGTGGGAATGAAAAGGGGAAGGAGATATTCTGCTTCTGATATGCAAATGGGATAATGCAGTAAGAAAACTGCCTCCTGAGCCAGGATATTGTCTTGAAAAATGATCTCCCCAACTTTTTTCATCTGTTTTCCTCACCCTTTTGCATTTCAATAAGGAAGCCTGGAGGATCCGCATCAGAGTTCTCTCTGTGTGAAGAAAATTTCCCCCGTGTCTATGAAGGTTTGTGGGGAGGTCAGAGTCATAAAGGGGACTGGGACATGGACACAGGAAACCGTGGAAAGAAGTGGGGGGAGAAAGATAAACGAAAAGGAGAGAATAGGGATATTGACTGCAGAGCAGGCTGGTCTGAAGTGTTTCCAAGTCTCGAGCTTCGGACATCCATCCCACCTGTGGTCAACCAGGCCGAGGACACCCTGGGACCAGCCTCCTGCTTGTCTCTGGTTTCTATGGAGCATAAACGAGGAGGCTCTGAAGTGACCTAGAAATGGGCTGGTGTGGCAGGGACATGAGGGATTATAGAAAGAGCTACAGGGTGGACCACCTCATGGAGAGCAAAGGAGCATCCCAGACTGACTGGAGGAGGTGACCATACCACCAGAAACGAGGAGAGGTGGTATCATCCTTGGCTTTATCCCAACAACAGCCTCCACCTCACTCAGTCCAGAGTGTGTGCCACCCCTCCCCAGCCACAAACCAGGCAGACTGAAGGTTAATAAGCAGTAACAAGGTGGGAAGAGGGGAACTCTAGAGATGGGCAGTCGGGGTGGGAGACGTGGGGCAGAGACCGCTGTGCCCAACGATAGTGAGGACACGTGGTTGCCACCTCATCCCAAGCATGCGGTCATCACCCAGCAAGGGAGAAGGTGGACTCTTCAGCTATCTCTTTCTGCACAGAGGCTGAGAGTTGATTATCTCAAGGGATGGTGCCGCAGTCCAGCTGCAGCAAAATAACCGGGGGGTGACGAGCAACTTGTGTACATTGATACAGCAGGAAAGGGAGCCGTTTATTGTAGGACAATAGAGGTATTTATATATTCCACGCAGTTTATCTTAATTAGCATAAACTAGATACATCAGTCAACCAATAAGGAATCTCCACACTTAATGGCTCGCTGGCGTTACTTCTCAAACCACTCCCTCTGGCATTTTGCCAGGAACCATCCAGACTTGTTTACAGACTCTAATATTTCCCCCTTTTGTTTAATTTAAATAACAACCATAGTGGTTTTTACACAAACACCATAAATAATCTGCTACAAGCAGAAGGGGAGGATACAAAATGTCACAATACCAAGCCACTTGATGGCTCCATGCAAGAAGCCCTTGGCAAAATTAAACCAGCAATGACACCGTTTGCAAAGATACCGAGTTACAATTTGTTGTAGATTACAGTTTGTTGTCTCAGTCCAGGTAAAGCAGTGTCTCAATAGATTAACTCACAGTCCAGGTAAGTTCTGCAGGTAGCTAGCTTAAATCATAGTCCAGGTCAGTTCTGCAGGCAGCTAGCTTGATCTGAAGTTTCGTCCGGTTCTCAGCGGCACTGGAAATTCTTCCATTTTCGTCTTCATTGGCACTGGGATGAAGGCAGGAATTAGCTTCCAGGTGTGGGAGAACCATTGTAGTTACTGGTCTTGGAAATGGTCAAACTTCAGGGACGTGGGGCCATCTTCCACCTGTAGCGTCCCGGGTGGCCCCAGATGGCCCTGGGGAGAGTCTGGGGAGTGTCCCGGACTCAAATTGCTTCTGGGCACAGGGAGAAAGAGCCTGCGAGATTGTGCCTCCAGGTCAGGTCTAGATTTGGGCTCTCGAAGTGGCATTCTGCTCCCTGGGCGGGGGGCGGGGAAGAGCTGGCTGCTGCTGCTTGCAAAGGCTTTGCTGCGCTTTGACCGGCTTGTGCACGTGGCAGCCACCGCGTGGATTCACGTATCTTCCGGTAACGAAAAGTATTCAGTAATAGCCTTTTGCTGCAACTTTTTTCCTGATAATCCTTTCTCCTCTAAACTTTTTTCTTTCTGACTAGAGTTTCTGGGCTTCCATCAACACATGCCCTAACTATTCTTGGTTCCACTGGGGTGCCTTCTTCCGTTAGTAATTTACTTCTCACCCCTTCCATATTTTCGTCATAAAGACAATACAATACACTGAGATAAAACAAGACACAAACATACTGTATCAATCTTCTCCATTTTCTCAAAATGGCCATTTTTCCTCTTGCCCTATCTAGGGACGAGCAGATTTGCTCCCGTCCTATCTAAGGACAGGCAGCTTTTTTTTTTTTGTCACTTACCCCCAAGTGTCCTGGGGCTCCCCGTACGGGCCACCATCTGCCGAAGTCCGGCTGCAGCAAAATAACTGGGGGGTGACGAGCAACTTGTGTACATTGATTGATACAGCAGGAGAGGGAGCCGTTTATTGTAGGACAATAGAGGTATTTATATATTCCACATAGCTTATCTTAATTAGCATACACTAGATACATCAGTCAACCAATAAGGAATCTCCACACTTAATGGCTCGCTGGCGTTACTTCTCAAACCACTCCCTCTGGCATTTTGCCAGGCGCCATCCAGACTTGTTTACAGACTCTAACAGGATGGTATGAACAACCTGGTTGGTTAAATCCGGGTGGGTGGAGGCTGTCTGTGCCCATGTGGAATGATAGGAGGAATTTGGAGGGGGACTCTCTCTTGCCTTAGAGTTAAAATCTAATCCATTCATTTACTCCCTCATTTCAATGTTCTGGAAAAAGAAATATTAGAGAACATATTCTAAAATAAACCGACTTTGTAGTGACTTTTAGGAATAACCCAATCTGCTTCCAAATCCTCATGAGCTGCATTATAGGCTGAACCCATGAGAGGGGAGTTTCACAGCTGGGCAGGGTTGCCTACCTGCAGCCCACGGGGCACGTCCTCTCCCTTCCCTCTGCCTCTCAGCCTCTTCTCCCTTCCCCATGTACAGCTCAGGGGGCTGCAGGAGCCTGGTGATCTGCATGCAGAGCAAGCCACTCCATGAGAGAGACACAGAGGTGTCCTCTCCAGGTCCCGTCCCGCCCCTTCACTTCTCCTGGAATGAGGGTGTTGGTCTAGGCACTAGACAGCAGTAGCACCTCCCTTACTTCTCTCTCTCCCTCTCTCTCTCTCTCTCCCTCCCTCTCTCTCTCTCAGTTTGTCCTTTTTAGATATACATGACACTAGATTGTATTCTGGCATATCATACATACATGGAGTATAACTTCCCATTTTGGTGGTTAAACATGATGTGATGTAGTTAAAGACTTGAATAAAAGTCATTATTAAATTCACATGAATTCAAGATTCAACGGGACTTCAAAGAAATTTTAGACTTGGGGCAGAAAACTTCAGAAACTCTCCCCATGTGCCCCAGAGATGAGCACTGTTACCACCCACTGCCAAACATGAATTCATATATGAACATAGGCAAGTGACGTCCAATTAATTCTACTGTCTTTCCTATTCCCATTCCCCCTCCCTTCCCTTCAGTCTCTTTTGTCTAATTCAAAGAACTTCTATTCTTCTGTACCCCCACCCTCACCCCCCTTATTGTGCATTAGTGTCCGCATATCAGAGAGAATATTCACCTTTGTTTTTTGGGGACTGGCTTATTTCACCTAGCAAGTGAAATAAGTCTCCAGTTCCATCCATTTACCAGCAAATGCCATAATTTCATTCTTCTTTATGAATGAGTAATATTACATTGTGTATATACATCACATTTTCTTTATCCATTCATCTGTAGTAGGGCACCTAGGTTGGTTCCATAGCTTAGCTATTGTGAATTGAGCTGCTATAAACATTGATGTGGCTGCATCACTGTAGTATGCTGATTTTAAGTCCTTTGGGTATATGCTGAGGAGTGAGATAACTGGGCCATATGGTGGTTCCATTCCCAGTTTTCTGAGGAATCTCCACACTGCTTTCCAGAGTGGTTGCACCAATGTGCAGTCCCACCAGCAATGTGAGTGTACCTTTTCCCCCACATCCTCACCAACACTTATTGTTACTTGTATTCTTTTTTTTTTTTTCAAAGAAAGAGAGAGAGAGAGAGAGAGAGAGAGAACTTTAATATTTATTTATTTTTTAGTTTTCGGTGGACACAACATCTTTGTTTGTATGTGGTGCTGAGGATCGAACCCGGGCTGCACACATGCCAGGCGAGCGTGCTACCGCTTGAGCCACATCCCCAGCCCTTACTTGTATTCTTGATAATTGCCATTCTGACTGGAGGGAGAGAGAATCCATAAATGGGCAAAGGAACTGAACAGGAGGCACTTGACAGAAGAAGAAATACGAATGTTCAACAAATATATGAAAAAAAATATTCAACACTAGTAGCTGGAAAAATGCAAATTAAAACTGCACAGAGATTCCATCTCCCTTTACTTCCACTTCCACTTTGAAAAGTAACCAAGACCCCCTGGAAGATGTGGCTGTTAGGACAGGGTGGCAACATGTCAAGTACCTAAGAGTGTTTGCTGGAGAAGTCCCCGAGAGTTGGATCCTGCATGTGATTCTACTTTATAGTCATGAAAGACTTTCCATGAAGCCAACCCCCCTCCACGCCAGGCTGTTCAGCTGGGACATGAGCACTCACATATGAGGAAAGGGCCAGCAAGCAAAAGAAATTTCCAGGGAAGCTTCCCAGAGAATCATTTGTAGTTAAAGACTTGAATAAAAGTCATTATTAAATTCACATGAATTCGTGCTTCAACAGGACTTCAAAGAAGTTTTAGACTTGGGGCAGAAAACTTCAAAAACTCTCCCCATGTGCCCCAGAGATGAGCACTGTCCCCACCCACTGCCGAACATCCTCATTCCCTAGAGATGGAAGCCTTGGGTCTTCTTTGCACAAGCCCATCTGAAGCTCAAGAGTGCTCTTGGTTCACAGTGGGAAAGCTCCAGGGCAGACTTGATCCAGCAGGGAAGAAACTCAAAATGATTATAGTACATATTCCAGATGATGTGACAGGCAAATTGTTTTATTTTCTCTCACCACCCCCTGCCACTGGTATTGAACCCAGGGGTGTTCTACCACTGCACTATACCCCATCCCCAGATTGACCCCATATTTTTTGTTTGGTTGGGTAGTTTTTGTTGTTGTTGTTCTTGTTGTTGTTGTGTGTGTGTGTGTGTGTGTGTGTGTTTTAGATAGGGTCTTGCTAAGCCACCCAGGCTAGGCTCAAAGTCATCATCTTCCCTCCTCAGCCTCCTGAGTCACTACAATTACAGGCATGTACTACCATGTACTCCCATGCCTGGCTGAGTGCAAATTCCTCATACAAATTTTTGGAGGTGATCAAAGCTCTTGAATGTTTAGATATGAATTATCAATATTAAATGAGCTAAAAAGTACCAAATAGGTTTTAAAGGAGATGAGACTAGGAGTTTGTATTCACATAATTTATGCTGTTATTTTGACCTGGTGTGTGCATGTGTGCTCTGTGTGTGTGTTGGGGGGGGGGGGGTTTCTATCCAAGAGAGAAGTTGGTTCAGTAAGCCGCAGGCTTGGCTATAAAGCTCTGGAAACATGAATGCAGTCCAGTCATAACATTTAGACCTTCATTTCAATCCCATAATAGTTAGCCTAAGTAATGTCTAAATATTTCTTTAAGCCACAATATCCTGTTTCCAGCAACAGAGTCTAAATCACAATGCGCTTTTCTGTGCTTTCCGGCTGGAAGCAAGCTCCTGCGAGGACCAGTGGTGAGCTCCTCCGAGACCTGCCCACTGCACCAAGGTCTGAAGGAAGACCAGCCGAGGACCTAGGTCTGAGCCCGCCTTGGGAGGAATCACTGGGAACCTTCTGTCTCTACTGGGCATCCAACTTGGTCCTGGGCTGGCTTCCTATGGAGCCCAGCCGCCTCTGTGACCTGTCTTTGAAATTACAATGATGTGCAATTAAGGGGAAGTTGTTTCGGTTATCAGCAAACAGAGACTCAATTGGCCATCGTTAGGAACATGTATAAATTCCACAGATATTCAAAACATCTGGCCTTGGATGCTTCTCTCCTGCCGTAATTGATGTGTTAGGCTGCTGGTGGGTGAAAGCACATGGCAGTGACATCTGTTTCAAGTTAGGGTTAATTGGTTCCCTTTGTGCTTCTCTTGCTCTCTCTTGAGCTCTCTCCCCTCCTCCACCCCCGCCCCCACCCCCAACCCAAATACATCAGAAGACACAGATCAGGGAAGACACATATTTGCATATAAGACTTTCTATTTAAATATCATATTTTAAGAGAAAAATGTTCAATTAATATGAAACCTTTTGAAATCTCTCACTCTACTATGACCTGAGATCATTGTCCCTGAAATCGTAAATAAGACATTGAGTGATTGGTGTGTCCCTGTCATTGATATCATTCTTATCACTCTCTGTTTTTATTAATCACAGTAACTAAGCTCTACGGGACCAGCTTTGCCATGAACACGATTTTCCGAGTGAAGAAACATAGATGCTAAGAAGCACATCAACGTGTGCAAGGGCTCAGCTCCAGCATGAGGGCAGCTGGGCTCCTGCCTCAGTGGTCAGTGAAGCCCACACTGTCCGACTGCCCGGGTGAGTTGTCAACTGCCTGGTGACCAAGCCACCGTGTGGAAGCTGATCGTGCTGCCTGCAGAGCCTCAGTGCACAAAGAACTTCCACAACTAGAAAAGCTGGCCCCAGCTGTCCATCCCACTGTCCACAGCAATGTTGAGCAAGGATTGGGACCCACTTTTTATTCCAGGGGTCCATGTGGCCTTCCCCAGGTCTCTGAACCTCTCTGAATCTGGGTTTCCAAAGGTTTGCTGGTTCTATCTGCCTGGCGTATCTGGTAGGACTGTGGCGGAGAACCAGGGTTAATCTGTATTGAAACTACACACACGAGGAATAATTTCCCCAAGTGTTAAGTCAAAGCTCACCTCGCTAAAAATGTTAACAGATGTTGCCGTGGAGAGAGTTCCCAGGTGTTCCTCTGGGAGTTCTCTGCGGCTGTGGGTCACCTGCACAGAGGACAGGCAGGCTGCCCAGCATGGGGCCTCTGCCCCACTCTCCTGATGAGGGACCCGTGCCACGGGCACTGCTCTTCCTCCCAATCTCTTGCAGTTGGTGATGTCACTGCTCTCCTGGGCATCCTCGGGGGCATGTGACCTTCCACTCTGGAACACTTTACACTGTTGTCAGACTGTGCACAGTGAGGTCTGAGGGCCTGAGCAGCTGGTGGCCGTGCCCTGCCTCAGCAGCATCAACCTGCAGGGGACACAACACCATCCAACCCGCTTTGGTTTGAGGTCTGCTTAACATACTATTCAAAGATAGATATTTACTACCAGGTTCAGGTTCAATGAAGCATTCTTTGAAAAGTTAGATATATAAAGTGGAGTTTTCTGTTTTTATCCATTTAAACTTTAGTTATTAAAGAAACACAAAAAATGCCACTTCACATATCACTAAACTGGGACGCTGAATAGGCACATCACTGGTTAGAGCTTCTTGTTAAGACACCAACGAGAGGCATCCAGCATCCAAGGAAGTTGACAAAACAACATTCTTTTTAATTTTGATAAACTGGGGAGGTTTTTAAAGGTTTGGGGTTGATTCTCAGCCAATCATTGACACATGACCACAAACTGCCTTTTCTGAATACACAAGGCCCAACTAAATGCTCAGGACTATGTAAAAAGTTCCCTGAAACCTGTCATTCTGATTACTTTGTCAGCCATCACACCATGGTGACTTAATGTGGCAATGGGTCAAAAGGCTTCAGTAGTTTTGATGATCATGTACTCACAACTCCAACAGCTGCGTCTTGCCTCTAGAACAGCATCCATACTGCGGAACTTTCTATCTACCTGTCTTTCTCTCTCTCTTGCTTTTGCCCAATAGACTTTTACAAACAGTGGGACTCAGGTCCTGAGACTCTGCTGTGCCCCAATTCTCCCAACAATGTAAAATGTTCTAAAGCAAAAGGTCATGCGCCCCACTATTTATGATAGTCCATTGGGCAAAAAACAAGAGAGATTCAAAATATAAATTATCTAAAAACAAAAGCATAGCAGCTTGATTGTGATTATATGATTACCAACATTAAAGTATTTCCAAAAATATAGATGTTTGGAATAAAAGAGTTGCACCTGGTCTAATTTGGTCTTCATGAAAGTTATAAAGTTTAATTGACAACTTATATGGCCGGGGTTGTAGCTCAGTGGCAAAGTGCTTGCCTAGCATGTGGGAAGCATTGGGTTCAATCCTCAGCATCACATATAAATAAATAAATAATAAAGGTACATTAACAACTAAAAATATTTAAAAAGAAAAAAAAGCTCAATTGAAGGTCTGTACACTCAGTAAAGGATAATGGAAAGAATAGTGCCTTCTGGTGGGAATTCACAGACCCCTCTCTGCACAAGCTATGGGTTGCCAGAATTGGTTCCTTGTCTGTTAGCATGCTTTTAACAAAAGTAACAGAGGAGCTGAGTGCAGTGGCATATCACGCCTGTAATCCTAGCAGCTCGGGAGGCTGAGGCAGGAGGATCACGAGTCAAAACTAGCCTTAGCAAAAGTGAGGCACTAAGCAACTCAGTGAGACCCTGGCTCTAAATAAAATACAAAATAGGGCTGGGGATGTGGCTCAGTGGTCGAGTGGCCCTGAGTTCAATTCCCAATATCAAAAAAGAGAAAAAAGTAACAGAGTTGCTGGGCATAGTGGACCACACTTGGAATCCCAGCAACTCAAGAAGATGGGGCAAGAGGATCACAAGTTTGTGGCCAGCCTCTGCAACTTAGTGAGACTCTAAGCAACTTAGCAAGACACTGTCTCAAAAATTTTTAAAAAGTCTGGGGAAGTAGCTCCTTGGTAAAGTGCCTCTAGGTTCAATCTGCAAAAAAAAAAA
>NW_026000240.1:9930933-9995745 GCF_001458135.2 Marmota marmota marmota
TATATATATATATATATATATATATATATAGTAAATAATAAAGATAAAGTAACAGAGGACACTGCGTAAGACATAGCATGACTCATGGCCTCACGTACCTGGGGGACCGGATCATTGGTTCAGGAACCTGCACCTTCTCTCTGATTGTTCAGCTTGGCCATCAGGCTGATGTCCACCACCTCACTGCAACGGGGCTGCAGCACCTCCACATATTGCTTCTTTACCCCTGCCCCAAGAAAGGAACTACGAAAGGTGTATCTTTCTATGGTGCCTCTTATAAAAAATAACAATTTTCCCGAACACCTCCCAGAAAATCTTCCCTTACAGTTCATTGGCTAGAATTGTAACATTTGGTCATTGCTATTTCTGTTACTGTAATGATTTATAGTTGTCTTAAACTTATTAACTTTGCCCTTCAATGGCGAGAGAGTTCAGACTCCCTTAAAGTAAGTGCTTTCCCAGTTCATTCACCAAAATACAAGTTCTATATAGACATGGAAGGATCAGACATGGGGGAGAGCAGTGTCTGCCACAAATACCTCGAAAATAAAATGTTCTCATGAACAATTACAAGAAGAAAATGCCAATTAGAAAGAAGAAAATGTAGAGGTGAAATATCTCAGAGGAAATTTTGTGCAGGAATTACTTTAAATTTCTCAGTAAATAAATGAAAATATTGTATTTTAGATTGTCACCAGAAATTATATTGAAAGAAAACTGGTGCAGTGCTTGGAAATTTTAACAGTTATATGAGGGGGAAAGAGAATTACATAAATTAATATTATTCTGTCTATACCCTATAGAATGGGCTTCTAGTTGGCATCGACATGCTTAATTAGATAAACAGATCAAAGTTTTCTACTGCAGTTAATTTAACTATTCTCTGGAGGCTATACTTATGTATATATAAGTGCATGTACATTTGTGTCCCGTATGTTTTAAGGAGTAATCTAACACTGGCTCTTGGGGAAGAGGGAAGCGGAATCCAGGCTAGCTCTACGTTGTGTCTAGGACCATTCCTTACGAGATCCTATGTGTGAGATCATATGTGTTCATATACACATATGAACACGTGGGTGGACTTTCACTCTGTCCCCCTGTGCCTCCTGTGCTTTGGAGACAGAGGTTTGAAAATGAGAATTCCTTTCAGATGTCAGAGCAGGACCCCACCCTTCAGGAGAAACTCAGCAGGAGGGTGAGGATGTGGTTCAGAGAGCAGACAGACACAGAAGGATCAGAGGTGGGGGAGAGCTTCGGACTTCTGGTCTGGTGTAAATTTCTTATCAGTTTACACTGCCTTCCACAGGCTTGGTGGTTACCTAAGGGTCAGAACTGAGCAGACAGGGAGAGCTATGGCATAACGTGTAAAAGAATGACCTGCACATTCTCTCAATATTCATTTAGAAGCATTAATTGTCCTCCAGGGTAAAGAGACCTAGGATGGGTGGTCGCTATATTTGGAGCTCAAGAATAGGAAAGCAATGGGACAAAGATGGTCAAAAGAACAGGTGCAGGAAGATAAGAAGCACGGGGTAAGATGTGCCATGTAAGCCACCAAGGAGGAGCTCTCCCTCCGGTTGGGGAAGAATGACGCAGGAATAGTGACTTATTCATGAATAATTCAGGAGTACTCTAACCCACTGCTATAAAATGAATGCTCCCTCCTAACAGAGCAATCGCAGTTAGACTGGACCCTGGATTCACTCAGTCTTGCTGAGTTGCACGGGTTTGAATCTCACCTTCTTACAAAGTTTATATATATATATATTAAAGAGAGAGAGAAATTTTAATATTTATTTTAAAGAGAGAGAGAATTTTTTAATATTTATTTTTTAGTTTTCAGTGGACACAACATCTTTATTTTTTTTTAAGGTGGTGCTGAGGATCGAACCCAGCGCCCTGTGCATGCCAGGCGAGCGCATTACCACTAGAGCCACATCCCCAGCCCGCAAAGTTATATTTTTAACCATTAATTTTTTTTCAGTCTCTTTTACCTCCTCAGAAAGATAATAAAGTACTCGACCATTATTGAAAAGACTTTTCTGCCACTATTTGTTGAACCGAGAGAGATAACCCAAGTCCAAGCTTAGTACACACATGACATTGACCCCTGAGCTCCATAACCAGCTTTCACGAAGTAGACTTGGAATCTGGACACTCCCTCAATGCAAAGCTATGTTGTTCAATGTCTTGCTCACTTTCCCGGCACCTTCTTCATCTACACCTAAAAGTGACTACAAAAAACTCCTTTTAACCTGAGATAATTCAAGCTGTTAATGGCACTAAGGAGGTCATGATCCATGGATCGTGTCCCAGACAGATAGGGACAACTTTGCCTGTCAACTGGAAGCTTGGTAGGCAAATGTTGACTGCAGCTTGGCAAACTGGTGAGTCAGCTAAAAATCCTTCCAGATTCTGCAAGTGGCTTCTCAACCATGGAAAGAGCAACTCAGCCAAGAGCTTCTCATATTTATCCCAGCGTCTTACAAATACTTCCCAGCACTATTCCTCTCTAGACTAAGAACTAAGCTACTTATTTCAGGACCCCCAAAGCCACAAAGCTCCAGAGAGCCCAACTCCTTCATTCACTGCCAGGCACACACAGAAAGCGGTTAATCCTGCCCAACTGAAAGTCTGTGCTGCTTCCGCTTTCTCTGAAAATATCCATGGTTTCAGATAGGCCTTGATGAGATGTATTTCTCTACACTGATAGCTCTCACTGACTTTTATGATGTGAAGCAGGTGACAAGGGTTTCATCAAACCCAAAGAGAAGAATCACCTAGTAAACAATGCCTGGGCCTTGACTTATCATTTCCTAGGATCGGGATGTAGATTCACAAAAGAACATGCTTCAGCTGAGATTGATTAAGAATATGTGAATGAGTCACAAGTATCCAAGTCAATACAGAGTTCAAATCATTATTTAAGAAATAATGTCCTTGGGGATGAGGATTTCTTTTGGAGAACTTTTCCTAATCCCTAGTCATTCATCACATAACAACTGACACTCATATGGCATACCTCCATTGAGGTAGATCCCAGGGGATAAAACCCCCAGAAGAACTCTTCCAAATAGATCCTCTTAGCCCTTCAAGTCTTCATTCATTCAGTAAGGCTGGCCATATAATTTGGAGGGCTCAGTACAAAATGAAAACATAGGGCCCTTTATCCAAATGGTATTAAGAAATGCAGGACAGCAGAAGATCAAAACAAGAGTGCATCCCTTGAAGTGCAAGGTCCTGGTCATTGATGACACAAGTCAGTCCTACTCAGGAATCCAGCCTTGTTTTTATTACCTACGGTGCATTTTGTGGAATGATGCAGAAGATGACACTGTAAATGGGAAATAGCACAAGCGTTAAGTTCTGTTCAGAATCTGTAAGTCAAGCCTTCCTAATTATTTTGAGGAAGATTCAAGATGGCGGGCTGGAGGCAGCATTTCTAGTTGCTCATGGTGGGAGTTCTGCTTCTCAGCAAGGTGGGTGAAATAGGGCTTTTACTAAACTTTGATGTTTGGCAGTCAGCATGTCTTAGAGACTCAAAAATTTGGGTGAATTGACCAAAAAACAAAGAGTACATTGACGCTGGGCCGGTTGCAGCAGAAGCAGAAGCGGTGCTGGTTCAGCACAAGGGGAGGGGCACACAGAGAAGCAGATTTGGTGAAAAACATAACAGAAAAGAGGCCAGAACTTAGCTGATGCAGAGGCTGCACTGTGCACTGGTGCCTGAAAAGTGCCCTGTGTTTTCCAGAGCTGAGGCCACTCTGCAGCTGCCTCTGAGGAGCCAGGAGCCCACAGCCAGTACTGAGATACTGTCCCCGCAAGTGCCTTCCATGAGGCGAAACAGGCACAGGGAAGACCATACCCAGGGGATTCAAGTCAGAAAAGCAAAGGGGAGGCCAACCCACCTCTCCTTAGAGTCCTGCAGGTCACGGGAGCAGATGAAGCGGGTCAGGGATCTGAGCAGGAGGGTGTGACCAAAGTCGGGATGAAGCCTGGGAAGGCTGTGTTCCTGGGAAGCGGCATGTGTGTGGGAATGACTGGCCCCTCTGCCCCACCTGTGGAACTTGGGGAGGTTCCTGAGATCCAGAACTCCCACAGATGGGCGACTGCCAGGGCGTAGTGGTGTGCTGACCCAATCTCCCCAAAGTAGACACCACCTAACAAAGCCCTGAGGCCTGATCAGACCTAAGCCCCAACATGGGACTCCCCTCTTAGAACTGTGCTGTGGCTCCACCCTGGAGGCGCTGATCTGGTCTGTACAGAAACACTCCAGCTGGCAATGCCTTCCCCTTCCTTCCTCGCACTGGTGAGCAGGGAGGCTGAGACCTACTTCAACCAGCTTCAGGCTTAGGCCATACAACTGGCAGCACAGAAAGCAACACAAAAAGAGAAAGGGTTAATAACCCCCAGTCCTTGTTCCTACTCTTAATTCATGGCTCAAGAAGAAAAAGAAAGAAGGACAGATGCACCTATTCAGGGACCATCCTCTCCTGCTAGTTTGAGCACCTCAGTGGAAATGATTCCTTCATTTCTCATTAAGAGCCTTTTCCCATGTGCGTGCCTTCCTGTGCTGATTGGTTGATGGACATATATTCATATACATATTTGTTTCTTTTATTCTCATTTTTAGAATTTTTTAATACAGTTGTTTTTCACTGCCTTGTGTTTTGAGGGTGAGTTTTTGATTGGCATATATTAGTTTTGTTTTGTATTATTTTCATTTCTCTTGCTCTCTTTTTTCCCCTGATAACAGCCAAATTCTATTATTCCCTCTTTCTCTCTCCCTTTGATTTATTTGTTCTCCTTATAACCATCACCTGCTACAACTCTTCTGCATTCTGCTGTTCACTTTTTGAAATTGTAAAGTTTTTTTTAATGTTTTATTCTAATTAGATATACATGATAGTAAAATGTATTTTCATATATTATACATGTATTGAGTACAACTTCTCATTGTTCTGGTTGTACATGATGTAGAATTATATTGGCAGTGTAATCATATATGCTATTGGAAAGTAATGTCTGATTCATTCCACGGTCTTTGCTATTCCCATTCCTCCTCCATTCCCTTCACTCCCCTTTGTCTAGTCCAAAGTACTTCTATTCTTATCTAAGTACCACCACCCCCTTATTGTGAATTAGCATCTGCACATCAGAGAAAACATTTGGTCTTTGGTATTTGGAATTGAATTATTTTGCCTAGAATGTAGTCTCCAGATCCATTCATTGACTGGCAAATGCCATAATTTCATTTTTCTTTATGGCTTAGTAATATTACATGTATATATGTACCACAGTTTCTTTATCCATTCATCTGTTGAAGGGCACCTAGGTTGGTTCTATAGTTTAGCTATTGTGAGTTGAACTGCTATAAATATTGTAGTGGCTGTGTCATTGTAGTATGCTGATTTTAAGTCCTTTGGGTATAAACCCAAAAGTGGGCTAGCTGGGTCAAGTCATAGTTCCATTCCAAGTTTACTAAGGAATCTCCATATTACTTTCCAGAGTGGTTGCACCAATTTGCAGTACTACCAGCAATGGATGAGTATACATTTTCCCCCACATACTCTCCAATATTTATTGTTGCTTGTTTTCTTGATGATTGTCATTTTGACAGGAATGAGATGGAGTCTCAGTGTATAGATTTAATTTGCATTTCTCTAATTGCTAGAGATATTGAGGTATATATATATATATATATATATATTTGTTAGCCAATCATATTTCTTTTTCTGAGAAGTGCCTGTGCAGTTCCTTAGCCCATTATTGATTGGGCTATTCATTTTTTTGGTGTTAAGTTTTTTGAGTTCTTTATATATCCTGGAGATTAATGCTCTATCTAAGGTGCAGGTGACATAGATTTTTCTCCCATTCTGTAGGCTCTCTCTTCACAGTCTTGATTGTTTCGTGTGCTGTGAAGAAGCTTTTTAGTTTGATTCCATCCCATTTATTGATTCTTGGTTTTACTTCTTGTACTTTAGGAGTCTTGTTCAGGAAGTCAGTTCCTAAGCTGACATGATGAAGAGTTATACCTACTTTGTTTTCTATTAGACTCAGGGTCTCTGTTCTAATGCCTACATCCTTAATCCACCTTGAGTTGAGTTTTGTGCAGGGCGAGAGAGGTTTAATTTCATTTGGCTACATACGTATTTCAGTTTTCCTAGCATCATTTGTTGAACAGGCTATCTTTCCTCTAATGTATATTTTTGGCACCTTTGTCTAGTATGTGATAACTGTATTTATGTGAGTTTGTATCTATGTCTTCTGTACCATTGGCCTATGTGTTTTGGTGCAAATACCATGCTGTTTTTATTACTATACCTCTGTAGTATAATTTAGTTCTGATATTATGAAGCTTCATGCTTCACTTTTCTTGCTAAAGAGTGCTTTATCTATTCTGGGTCTCTTTTTTTTCCAAATGAATTTCATGATTGCTTTTTCTATTTCTATGAAAATGTCATTGGGATTTTCATAGGAATTGCATTAAATCTGTATAGTGCATTTGGTAGTATGGCCATTTTGACAATGTTAATTCTACGTATCCAAGGGCATGGAATACCTTTCCATTTTTTAAGGTCTTCTTCAGTTTCTTTGTTTAGTGTTTTGTAATTTTCATTGTCTTTCGCTTCTTTTGTTATATTAATTCCCAATTTTTTGAGGCTATTGTGAATGGGGTAGATTTCCTAATTTCTCTTTCAGGAGATTCATCACTGATACACGGGAATGCAATTAATTTATGGGTGTTAATTTTATTTTCTGCTTCTTTGCTGAATGCATTTATGAGTCTTAGAATATTTCTAGTGGAATTTTTGGGGTCTTTTAAATGTAGAATCATGTTGTCAGCAAATAGGGATAGTTTTGAGTTCTTCTTTTCTGATTCATATCCCTTTAATTCCTATCTTCTGTCTAATTGCTCTGCCTAGAGTTTCAAGGACAATATGAATTTGTAAACTCTTTTGTAGCTTTCTATCACATTTACTTTTCTGTTAATGAACTATATTTTTACCATCTTTTAGAACTAATTGGTTTATATAACTCCTATCCCACCTTTAATGCTGTTGCAATTTTTATTTTTGTGGATAACATAGTTGACACCTGTTGTTTTCTTTAATGTCAGATCTAGTTTATGGTTACTTATTGTTTTTGCTGTTGGCAATTGCTGATCTCACCATTTCTGTTTTGGGTGACAATTAACATTGTAGATGTTAATTTATTTTAATGCTGTATATTTTTATATCAGTTCTTGCTCTTGTTTCCCCCTATTCTGTGAGGTGCTGGGAAATTACAGGGACACTACCACTTCACAGGGTAAAGACTCTGCTGCTGAACTAAACTCAACCAAAAACAGGGCATCATGCTCCACACACAAATTAATGACACTTGGTCTCCAAGGAATAGAAGAGATAAAAACACAAACTAATGACCAGGTCCCAAGAAGAAATGTCTAGGGATGTCCCCCTGCTCCCACCTATGGCATCCACTGCTACAGCAAAAACAGAAAATTAACAAAATCTGTGGATACCACACCTATGTGGAGGTCTCAATATAGAACATTCTAGTATACTCTGAAAAGTGAAGACTGCCCTAAAAAGGCCCACGTACAAGAGTGGAAGAAAAGTCTCTCCCAAAGATGCATGAAACCTAACACAGGAATAAAAGAAATATGAAAAAGCAAGCTCACACATCACCTTCTAAAGTTAATAATTCACTAGCAAAAATGACCCCAAAGATATTAAAGAGGAAAAAAAATAAGATAAAGTGTTCAAAAGACTGATTTATAAAAATGATCAATGAATTCCAAGAGTCAGTACAAAGTTTGCATGAGAAATTCAATAAGGAGATAGAAATATTGAAATAGAACCAAACCGAAATATTGGAAATAAAAGACACAGTAAATCAAATAAAATATTCAGTTGAAAGTCTCTGATAGAGGAGATCAGGCTAAACACAGAATCTCAGAGCTGTAAAACACAGTGAGTGTCCAGCCTTGAACACTTAGACAGCATTAATGAAAAAAAGAAAAGAAGTACCATAATTAGAATACACAAGAACTCTGGGGCAACAGTAAGAGACTGAATTTAAGAATCATTGGAATTGAGGAAGGATATGAGATGCAGGCTAATAGAATGGATAACCTCTCCAGGGAAATAATAACAGAAAATTTTCCAAGCTTTCAGAATAAGATGAACATCCAGATACAGGAGGCACTCCAAACCCCGAGTAGTTAAGATAAAAAAAAAAATAACCTTTCTATGATGCATTATAATTAACACGACTAACATGTCAAACAAACATAGAATTTTAAAAGCCTCAAGTGAAAAATGTCCAGTCATATTTAGAGGCAAACCAATAAGAATCACTCCTAATTTCTCAGCACAAACTCTAAATCCAGGAGGGCTTCGAATGGAGTGCTCCAAATTCTGAAATAAAATAACTGTCAACCCAAATTGCTATATCCAGCAAAGGTATCCTCCAAAATTGAGAGTAAATAAAAGCCTTCCAAGATAAGCAGAAACTAAAAGAATCCATGACTACTAAACCAGCACTACACAACTTACTTTAAAAAATACTCATACAGAAAAAATTTTTTAAAATGCCAGAACTCACATGAATAAATCTCATTTGATAAGTAGCTAAGCAAATGAGAAACATGACCAAATTAAACATTATAAATAAGTCAAAATGGCAGGACTTAATAAACATCTCTATAATAACACTGAATGTAAATGAAAATGAAAGACAATGAAAAGACATATGCTTGCAGAATTAATTACAAAACAAGACCCAACTAGATACACTTTATAGTCAAAAACAGCTACAGGTTGAAAGTGCAAGAATAAGAATTGATACATAATGTAAATGAAGCCCCAAAACAAGCAGGAATAGCTACTCTCATATCTGACAAAGCAACTTCAAACCAAAATTAATCACAAGACACAAAGAAGATCATACTGGAAAAGGGAACAATCCAACAAAAAAGATAGAGCAATAATAAATATTTATGTCCCAAATATGAGTGCAACTAATTACATAAAAGAGAGATTACTTGAATTGAAACCTTAGATAAACCCCAGTACGATAATACTGGGTGAACACACCTTGTTCACCAATAGATAGGTCATCCAGACTTAAACTCAGTAAAGACTCTTTGGATCTGAAAAATATTGTAAATCAAAAGGGCTTAACAGACATCTATAGCATATTTCATACAAGAACAGCTGAATATATTTTTTTTTCTCGGTGGCCCAAAATAGACACTACTTTAGGCCACAAAGAAATTTCTATCAAATAAAAAAATAATACAATTGCTTGCATCTTATCAAATCATATTGGAAAGAAATTAGAAATCAACATGGAAAAATCCTATAATACTATACAAATACACGGAGATTGAATAATGTGAGTTTGAATTATGAATAGGTGATAGAAGAAATCAGGGGAGAATTTTTAAAATACTTGTATTCAAATGATAATAGTAATACAACATAATAGAACCTCTGGGACACTATGATAGCAGTTCTAAGAGAAAAGTTTACAGCTATGAGTGCCTACATAAGAAACTCAGAAAGATCCCAAACGAACAACCTATAATGCATCTCAAATAAAACAGAACAAACCAATTCTAAAACCAGTAGAAAAATGGAAATAATTAATGTCAGATCTGAAACCAAAAAAACTTGACAATAAAAAAGAGTCATTTATTTGAAAAAATAAACAAGATTGATAATCAAACTAATCGAGAGAGAGAGAGAGAAAGAGAGAGAGAGACAAATTAATAAAATTAGAGATGAAGAGGGAGAAAACACGACAGACATCACAGAAATCCAACGGATCATTAGAGACTATTTTGACAACTTCTACTCCAATAGATTGGAAAACCTAGAAGAAATGGACACATTTCTGGACAAATACAATCTTCTGAAACTGAATCAAGAGGACATAGAAAACAGAAATAGACCAATAACTTGTAATGTGTTAAAAGCAGTAATAAAAATTCTTTCAAGAAAAAGAAAAAATAAAGCCAGAATCAAATGGATTATCAACTTACTTCTGCCAAACCTTTAAAGAAGAACTAATGCCAGTACTCTTCAAATTATTCCATGGCAAAAAAGGATGGAACACTTCCAAATTCATTCTATCACACTCCTACTAAAACCACACAAAGACACATCAAGGAAAGAAAAGTACCAAAATCCCGGGTGAACTTAGATGCAAAAAATACTTAATTAAATATTAGCCAATCAAGTTCAACAACCTATTAAGAAAATTGTAAACCACTACCAACTTAGTTTTGATCCAGAGATGGAAGAATGGCCTAATATATGCAAATCAGTACAAGTAATTTCATCACATAAATAAAAATAAAGGACAAACAATACTTAGCCATCTCAATAAAAATGGCCTTCAATAAAATTCAGCTCACATTCATTCTAAAAACACTGAAAATATTAGGGATAGAAAGAACCTACCTCAACATTATAAAGGCTATATATGAAAAACCCAAAGCCAACCTCATAGTAAATGGGAGAAAACTGAAAGCATTCCCTTTAAAATCTGGAACAAGACAAGGATTTCCACTGTCACCACTCCTATTTAATATAGTGCTGCAAATTCTAACCACAACAATTAGGCAAGAGAAGAAATTAAAAGGGATAAAAATAGGAATGGAAGACGTCAACACATCCACAACAAACTGTGGAACAAGCCTACCATGTCCATCAGTGACAAATGGACAAAGAAGACAATGGAGTTGTGTTCAGCCATAAAGAAAATGAAATTATGTCATCTGCAGGAAAATTTTGGATGGAAGCAGAGACTGTATGTTAAGCAACATAAGTCAAACTAAGAAGGTCAAGGGACATATGTTTTCTCTCATATATGGAAGGTAAAGGGGAAAAAAAAAGGTGTCAAGGGATCTCATGAAAATCAAAGAACGATCAGTAGAGGAAAGGGACCAGGGAGTGGGAAAGGAGGAGGGAGGAGAAGGGCTGGGGAGTGACATTGGCCAAATCATGTCATAGTGCTGTGTATGGTGCACATGTGCAAATATGTACTAGCAAATACAAACACTGAAAATAACTCTAACACACCAATAAAAATGTAAGGGAAAGGAGGTACTAATTACATTTAAAAACATTGGCTAGGGCTAGGGATGTGGCTCAAGCGGTAGCGCGCTCGCCTGGCATGCACGCTGCGCTGGGTTCGATCCTCAGCACCACATACAAATAAAGGTGTTGTGTCCGCCGAAAACTAACTAAAAATAAGTATTAAAAATTCTCTCTCTCTCTCTCTCTCTCTCTCTCTCTCTCTCTGTCAAAAAAAAAAAAACATTGGCTATTTGACCCTGAAGAAGGAATGAACAAGTGCATCCATGTGGGTGGCTGGGCAGGGTATTCCTCTCTAGTGCTATGCCATGAGCACTCCTGTCATCTTTTCCATGAAGTTCTTCAAAGCTTTTGAAAATGATGTTCTTTCAGACCAAACTGATTTCCACCTAAGTCCGTCGGGCTCATCCTGGCTATACTTCCTGGATCCTCACTGAGGATCCCCAAATTTGACTTCGATCTCCCCAGTTGCTCTTGTGCCTCCCCAAACCTTGCCTTCCAAATGTTTACAGTCATTTTTTAGCTTTATGTTTAATTGGGTGGTTTGGTCTTTTTTTGTTGTAAGCTCCCTAAGTACAGGTGTGATTCTTCATGGCTGTCCACTGCCTAGCTGAGGTCTAGAGCCAGAGTGCCTTTACTAATATATATAATATATATGAATATGTATATATAATATACATAAATAAATATGTATAAAACTTTGAATCCTAACAGATGTGTAGATACAAGGAACAAGAAGCCAAAAGGGGAAAATGTAAGTAGAAATGTAGAACAAAGCTTCAAGCTATAGTTGGAAAAATAGCAAAAATTCCAATTTGCTGGAAAGTATTGTTAGACCTAGTCCAGGAGGATGGGAGGACGGAAGAGCCTGAGCAGTGGATGGGGCGACACCACGGAAGTGCTTGAGGCCCTAATGCAGGACTTTATATGTCACTAGAGAGGTCATAGGGAAGTTATTGTGAATATGTTTAACCTGACAACTATTTTTTTTAAAGCAGAACATAAAAAAATATCAAGTGGAGTCTATTCTGAACAGAAGAGGCAATTGACTAGAGAACAGACTTAAAGTTTAGGCCTGAATCCGAATCTAGGAAGGGGATTTGGGGAGAATGTGGGAGAGCAAAGATGAAGACCAGAGAGACACTTAAACCATTGTTAACCGAGCAGGGGATTTAATCATCCAACTTCTCACTCTGGGGAAATGTTTTTAGAAAGTATCCTTCCTCTTTTCTCTAATCTGTTGTTGAATTAATAAACTATTAACTATAGCACATTTGCCTGAAACAGGAACTTAGGCTGAGAAACATTCATGAGTCCAGCCTACGCTAACCACATGCAGAGTTTCACTTTCAGTCATGTTAGCTTAAAGCATGTTTTACAGCACTTTGCACTTTTTTTTCCTTTGCTTTTCTTTCTTTTATTTTTGCTTTTAGAGAGGTGTTTTAAAATGGATTATGAAAAGATTACCTTCTGCTAGAATCCATATCACTTCCGGATATCTGAGGATGTTCTGAAATGGAAGTGGCATATACATGAAATTAAAAAGTTCCCCAAAGTAGGGGACTTAGCAAAAATTACAGAAATGAAACATATCCACCCTGGGAAAAGGTTTTCTTTGTTGGGTGTGAGTTACATGTATAAGTCAGAAAAACCTAATAGAAAGAATTCTCTGCAGTGAAGAAGAATCTATCAGGTCTCTCTATGAAATGACCTGCTGCCATTGATGCTTTCATACTGCAGTACCTCAACCATCCAGAGAAGACGATGTTGGATTAAGGTAGAGAAGAGGATAGGCAGCTCCTCTCACATCTTGACACACTGTGACTTCAGTGGCTGTAAAGTTGCTTGGTAGAAAGGAGATTGCAGGGAACTTGATCAGAACATGCACTTTCAAATGCAAGGGCTTCTATTACTGGCCTTATGACTCAGATGTCATTCCTAATAGGGTTATTTTTTGGTTGCTGTTCAGTTTTTAAACTCCTACTAGCTAATCTATGAAGATGAATCATAGCTGGCTTCAGATCCTTCATCCATTTTGAGACCTTCCTTTAAACTGCCCAAATTATTCATCAAATCAATGTGTATTAGCAATCATTTATTCATGATGTCAACATGCGTTGTCTATAATGTGCCAAGAACTGTGCTGAGTACAGATGATGAAAAATAGTGATAAGACAATATGCCCAAAATAATTTTCAGTGCTCTATCGTCTACTTTGAAAATGTATTCAGAAGAATACTGAATGCAGGGCCGGCCTTGCTGAAAACATTTTGTCTCTCACATCAAGATATTTACAGATTCTAGTACTGAGGTTTGGATAAGGAAAATATGTGCCAGGGATAATTTAAACAATATTCATAGATACCTCTTCATTATCTCTAGAGGAAGAATCCTGCTCTGCTACAATCTAATGAGGATAAATGTCCCTTCTGGAAAGAGCTTTTCTGTACTTATGGAAATTGCACTGCATTCCACTTTACTGTATTTAACGTCTATTATAGGTACTTCGAAATATCTTTGCAAAAGGTCCCCAAATCTCTCATTTTCTTTTAAAAGAATTGAGGCACAGAGCATAGATGGTCTGTTTGGACTTAGAAGAACTAACTACACTCAGATAAAGAGCAAATCTTGGGCTGGGGATGTGGCTCAAGTGTTAGCATGCTTGCCTAGTATGCGTGAGGCACTGGGTTCGATTCTCAGCACCACATAAAAAAATATATATTGTGTCCACCTAAAACTAAAAAAAAATGAATATTAAAAAAAAACTCAACCCCAAACAAAGTGAGATTTAAAAAAAAAAAAATCTTTTGAAAAGTCTTGTCACATTATGTACAATTAGAAAACACTCAACAAACAAATCTCCCCTAGCACCAGTGTCCACAGTAGTGTGATCACTGTGGACTAAAAGCCAATCTAGATTCTGGCCACTTAGTCCACAGTTTGACTGGTGTGTCCCACATCCTGAAAAAGAAGATGGGACTTTTGATCAGCACGATTAATAGCTTCCTCCCTTGTAAAGAAATGTGGGAGACAGACCATACCAAGTAGTGCAAAATCAACATTTATAAATACAAGTCTAAGGAAAACGTAGGTCCCTTTTCATTTTCTATTGCTTTACAAGCATATTCACGTTTATTTTACATCCAAAAATCTGTCTTTCCAATCGGGGACCCTCAGGTGCCCCCCTGGACTTTGTTGATTCTTTAAGTGCCCCGTAAACCAAGGGCTTCCCGAGGACACGAGATACGCTGGTGTAACAGCCACACTCTCTGCTCTGAAGCATCTGTGTGCTGTTTAAATCCCCATCACTTCAAGGATGGTTTTGGAGGTTTCCTGTTTGTTTTGGTTGTCTGGGTTGGGTTTTTGCTTTTATTTTTTAATCTATAAAGTGAGTTCCAGCTTCTTGACAAAAGAGAAGATTGAATTGCTAATGCTGAAAAAGACCTCTAAAGTCAAGCACTCTGCTCACTTCTCTGGAAGCCTGAAGGGGGTGGTGAGCAGGCAGAGGGTTAAGAGGGGGCCTGCAGAGGTGGACAGACATGCTTTGCAAATGATGGCTATAAGAGGACCCCAGGCATGTGCTGACCTGAGGCTTACAGGGTTGCTGCAGTGCCTCTTAAGAGCAATGATGATCTGGTCACATGGGGGAGTAAACAGATGCAGGGTTTGCAGGGTTGGGGGCCAGGGTACCCTCAGGAAGGCTGAGAGCTTGCTAGCTAGCATTGATTTGGACGTAGCGATTTATACTAGCACTTCTCAAAATTTAGCCATTATTCCTGCCTAAGAGAACATAAATTGCTGGACTCCATTCTCAAAACTGTGATTCATAGGTATGGAGTGAAGGCCCCAGAATTCCTAACTAGTATTCAAGCGGTGCTGCTGTTTCCAATGAGACCATGGAAAGAGGAGCTTGAAATAAAACAGCAGCCAGGTAAGGAATGTAAATGTGAGAAGCCAAACAGTGGAAAGCAGTGGAGCTGAGAGGGGAAGGAGGGGCCTTGCCTGCAGCATTCATGTTGAAAAGACAACAACAACAATAACAATAAAAGCCAAAATGAAAGGATATGAGCCGGAACAACCCTGTCTGCTTCGAAGGCTTGAAGATCTCCTAGAGTCCTTCTGTATATTACTGACATTCTGTTTACCACAGGTACAAACTGGATTATAACTTCATTGAATTTCATTCCTATATTTCAGTAGCATGAAACTGAGGTTCATGGAGAAAAGTAGAATATGCAACAGGAAAACCACAGTGAAAAACTTCAAAGAAGCATACTTTTTAATAACAATCACACACCCACCTAAAGACCTAAGGGGTGGGCTGCCCCCACCTTGGGAAGCTCAGGAGTAATGGCCGAAGGTCACAGGCAGGGGGCAGTGTGCAAGGCACAGCAGGGGCTGGCACTCATTGAAGGAGAGCAGCCCACCTGCAGGCCTACTCCATACCATGGGCTCTTCTGGATGCTTTTCTCACTTGTTCTCACACTGCTCTAAAGGTGGCCTTGTTGAAACATTAAAACATTTTATATGAAGATGAGGAACCTGAGATCCGACCTGGGAAGATCAGTGACTTTTCCAAGATCACAGCCCAGTGACTGTGGGCCTCGGGACTGAGAGAGGCCTGTGTTGCCCCTGACCATGTTGGTTTCTGTTCTATGGCTGAACTATATTGCTAAAGGTAAACTCCCTGTTCTACCTGGAAAAGGAAATGAGCAAATTTCCCCTCCTGACCACTCAGATAGCACAATCATTATCATTCCAGAACTCGAGCTGTCCTTGAACTTTGCATCAGATGATCTGGAGAAAGTGGAAGGCAATGCAGAGGACAGTTTTGGGGACTGGCAAATCTGGCTTTAAATTCTGATTCCATGAACTCTCCTGTCATTCTGCCTCCGCAGGTAACACAACAGGTCGAGGTCAGTCACATCTAACTAATATGAGGATAAACGGCCAATGACACACTTAAAGTTAAATGACATAAGTTGAATATTTGGGCATAACTGCTGGCAGGGGACAGATGGCTCAGGGATGTTATTTCCCCCACCTTTTTTCTAGGTTATGTATGGGCAGGAGCACTCAGAAACTGTTTTCACAACTGCTTAACAACCCCCTTTTGTTTTTCTCAGCACCTTATCTTAACTCTTGTACTCTGGTTTCCTGTTCCACTGGTCTCTTCCGCTTTGCAATGCCCCTAATCTTTTACTGAGCAAAAAAATGTCTTTTGTCTCATTATCCCCTTCTAAAATGCAGGCTAGCCCGGATCCCAGCATTCCCTAGAGAACAGATGCTACTGAGGGGAGAGTTCAAGCACTCTGTCACTGCACACGCACCAGCACCAGCGTATTTCGCAGTTTAGATTTTATGTTTGGTTTAATCTCTCCTGGCAATAAAAATAAATATTATAGAAAATAGTAATAAATATCGTGGACACTTATTTTAAAAAGGAAAAATATGTTCTCTAAAATGCTGTAAGCCATAAAAAAATCCACATAATATCCTCAAAGTATTTTTTTTACAGGCTTACATGTGCAGATGCGCATGCGCACACAAGGTTCCTAACTGGGTTCTCAACGTTCTTCTCTGGACATTACATGATTCTTTCTCCTTTGTCGTTAGGAAACAGTTTTAAAATGTGCTGGTGTGGTGGTTGCACAGTGTTTCATCACGTAGCTCCCCTGCTTTCTCGTTTGTTGTGTGTGATTCCCTGGAGAAAGAGCCACGGTGCAATTACCTGTTTAAATTGCCATCACTTGCCAAACGGGACTAATGAGAAAGGGCATGGTTATGGCCCACGTTTAGTCTCTCAGTTTGTTCACCTAATGATTTGGAGGAAGTGCAGAGTCTGTGCAGCTGTGGCTTTGCGACACAGTTACCTAAAGTGGCAAAAATCCAGCATCCCCGGTGCTGAGAGCAGTCTTACCACAGGCTCTGCATGCTGCTTCGATGGCAACATTCCTTCAGGTTTCTTTTGGTTAGTGGAGGAAGGTGGCCTTCTTCTGCAAACACTTCTCAAGCAAATAAAAAATAAAGATTTTGGTCTCTTTTTATTCTCTGATAACAATGTTTTTTAAAAAGGGTGCCTGAGTTCCGGATCTAAAACCAACCATGTATGGCAGATTCACAGGGGTTCAGTCACATAGTCAACTGAAGCAATTTTCAATAGTGATTATTTTAAATAGAAATTACTTTATTGTTCATTTTCAAATTCCTCTATCAACTCTGTATTCACAACTGCTGTATGAATCCAAGCAATTTTGTCCTTCAGTGACCCTCTGTTTTCTAATCTGCAAAATGGAGGCAGTTCAAGTAGCGAATTCTTAGGTCCAAGTCATCCCTAAAATCCTATATTTCTCTATTCCGAAAGATGACTTCCTTTGGTTTCTAAAATTAAAACATAATAAAGTCATATGAGGGAACTTGTCTTTGAGGATGAGAAAGAATTTGTTTAAAAGCCTTATTAATTTTTCAGACATTGTTGTACATCAATTACACTAAAACTTTAGAAATTAAACACTTGCATAAGGTATGGCAATCAACTATGGCTACTGATCATATAAAATATAAACAGGCCCCAAACCTGCTGAGTCAACAAAAAATCTTGTTGTCAGGACACTATTAGTTTTGATAAGATCACTATTTTAGTAAGACACAATTAATGAAAATATCCCTTTATTTTGTAAGATAGAGTTTCACACGGGAAATGGTACATTATCCAGAATTTCAATAGTTCAATATAATTAATAGCCAGAAGTGTTTTGGTGCTTCAATGAAAGTACACCATAAAAAACTTATTTTGAGGAGTACTTTAGCAGTTACAAAGTTATCATGTAAAGACATGATATTACATGCATGCATTCTTGCTAGGGGGTGCCTCTTTGGTATTTTTTATTTTATTTTATTTTTTAACTAACTCAATTTTTACATTCTTTGTTTGCCTCTAAATAATGCTAATTTGTTTGGTCAGAGCGTAGGTGATGGAGGTCAGTGCATTCTCTGGAATCCTGTAGGTGACCTCATGGTTGATGTCCTCTGTGGTATGGACACAGCTAAGGACCTGGAAGTTTGGCCAGAGCAGTGAGAGGTCTCCAGGGACCACCTCCCACACAGCTGCCATACTGCCCATTCCCACCCATGTTTTCAAGGTGGCTCAGACCTTTCCAAGAAATGTCTAGCAGTAAGTTTGAGCCCAGCACTCCTCTCGGGCTCTGTGACAGAGCCCTGGCACCAGTCAGCCAGACATCTTGGAAGAGCAGCCGTTCTTCACAGGGGGCCTCCACGTCCCCTGACAAACACCTTCCTTTGCACTGTGTCTGAACAGTCTGTCTGTCTGCGTCATGTTATTGTTCCCTTCCCTCATGTCTCCTGGCATTTTAGCAAAGTGAGTTTTTGGAGTTTTTGGCTCCTAAATTATATAAAACAAACAAAAAGAGTCGGCTGCTTCAACTTTCGTTTTCACATCAATATTTCCTGGACTTTTCAAACACACACACACACACACACACACACACACACACACACTTTTCTGAAGGTTTTAAAGAGGACCCCTGATTTCAGAAATAAAAAAGGAATGGGAGGAAAGCATGGTGGCTTACTAAATTTGTGGCAAAGAATCAGAATGTGTGAATGGCCAGCCCGCAAGGCGTGTAGTTAAAATATAAGCTGTTTAATATCAACTTTATTGTTACCAACCTCTCAAATGCCTTCTCTACAAGCCAGGGCCTTGCAGAAAGCCATAAAAGGGAAGGAATATAATTTTGTTTGCTGGCTCTTACTGAAAATCTAAAATAGAATAGTAACAGAAATCATATTGGCCAGCTCTAACCAAGGAGTTGTGAAACTTGGTCTCAGAAGATTGTAAGTTATGGTAAAAATGTTGTAGTTACCATCCTATTGACTATGTTTTATAGGAGTTAAAACTTTTGTTTAACCAAAAATGATTTAAAGCAACAGACAGCAATTAAGTAGCTACTCACTTAGATCTAAAAATAATTTACAAAATATATTATCAACAATGATGTGGAGCTTTTCAAAATATGTCTTCATTCAAAAGATGACAGTTCATTTTTTTTATTTCCTGGTGAGAATTCGGATTCTTGCAATGAAATTTTTCAAGTCTATGTAATTGTATCTTTGTAATAATTCACTTATTTTTCCAGTTGATGGGCTGGAAGGGTAATAAAACTATGTTGTTTATTTCATAAATTCTAAAATCTTTAAAGCAAATTTGGGTGAATGAAAGCTTGCAAAAACACTTCTATAGTAAGAAATGACTTGGCTCCTCTTTGAATTGTGGCTGTCTCAGAAAGTGACTCATTGGCTACGGCTTGAATAGCTTAACCCTTTGCAGTGCAAGTATGTGTGTGTACACATGATACATTTTGCAAAATTCAAAATGTTTGAATTACAGATGCATATATAAAATTATGAGGCACACAGGGAAAATTTGGGTAAAATGTCCCTTAACCAGAACTCAAAAAATTACCATCAGCTCTGGGAACTTTTGCTGATGTAATAATAATACACACTAGGGTTCACCTTTAAAAATACCTCCCTCTGCCGACTACTGCATTATGACACGACATAATTACTGCTCTTCAAATGCAATTGTGAATGTGGCTCTTATTGAAAATCTAAAATATGGAATTATTTTTTATTTATTTTCTAATTATAATTTTCAATCAATATAATAGCCAAGGCTACATTCCAGGAACACGAGTCAATTTATCTCTCTGTATTTTTTAAAGTAAAAAGAAAACTAAATCTTTTCTGACTTTCTTTCTGAAATTACTTCCTTATTCTGTTGTGAAAACAAATTTAATCAGAAATTTAAATTTAAATATGAAACCCTTTATCAAGATATGCATGTAATTTGGGTTTTTTTTCTGGGCTTTGTTCTAAGAACAATTTCTATGGTTCAGGCTCTAGTTCTAAAATAGTTTAAAAGTAGGATTATGTTTTTTAAGGAACCGAAACACCGATTTTCTGTCTTAACTGGCTTTATCAATGCCTCTTTCCTCCTTCCCTCCACTACCCTCTCATATACCTTTCTACAAGCCACCAGCCAGCTGATCCACAGTTCTTTCCCAGCTCCATCAAGTGCTTTCCAGGTAGCCTGAGGGTTGTCCCTGGCCAGGGCAATAGGCGTGTTAGGGAGACGAGTCCCTGAGACATTAAATACAAGCTACATAGGGCAATGTTATGAGTCAGCTGGCTTCTCTGTCTCCACAGCCTGAGCTCTGCCATGTTTGTGGAGGAGGTTGGGCAGTGGGTGCACTTACTTGCCGCTCCATGGGGAAATGCGGTTGCTTTAGAAATCAGAACAGCAAACCATGGCTATACTGAACCTGCCAGAGAACAAGGACCCGCCTCCTTCCCCATTTACATGGTTTGGCTAACCGAAGGCCATTACTGAAGGCTCTTTGGGGAAGAGTCTGGGGACTTCACCAGACTTCTCTTTGGCATGCTTTCCAGCTCCAGGCTGTAGTGTTTCCTGGGGGCTTTGAACATCTGAAAAGGCAAGAGCTCTAGTTCTCCGTTCTGTATCAACCTGCCATTAGAAATTCTCTTGATTTTGGTTGCCCAGATTGTTTTTTCTTCTCTTAGTTTTTTACCCATTTTATTTCCAAGCTGTCTATGAGGAAGACCATTTATTTCTTGTCTATTATCAATGTTTCTGATGCCTACTCTTTTCTTAAAAGAATGATGGGATAAGATATAAGAAGACACTGGGGGAGAGAGTTGTTTTACATTCCACCCAAGGAAATTATTGACATTGCACTCTGCTGGTCAAAATCCCCACACTCCAGTACGCAGGAGATGGCACGTCCTTCTGCTACCATCATTTCAAAAGTCTACTTCTGGCCCTGAGAATGATTCCCCTTTAGGATGACAGGAAATTCAGCCTCAGGCCTCCTCAACCTCCTTTCCTCTCACTGGCACCAGTTGTATTAGAGGAGGGAGAGGATCATAGGTGGATCATAGATAATGCAGAAGCCGTAGAAGGTGGTGCCTTTTCAAGTATTCGCCCTTCTCTATGTGGGACCATCTGATTGTTGGTCCTGCATTGACAGCTGTTCTGTATTTCAACAGAAGCCACAAATATGAATATTTTTGTGTGAATTATCCCAACTCCAAACATTTATTTAAATGATGCCATTTAAATAAAATATATCTTGGAGCCAGTTCAGCCCAGTGGTTGACATACTTCAACTTCTGTCTTGAATTGAATAAATGACGCACGGGCACTGGCCTCCTGCTGTTGCAGCTTTCTGCCCTACGTGAAGGCCAGGGGTCAGCCTGGCTGCTGTTAACTTTTCAGGGTGGAGGGGCCCAGTGGAGATGCTCACTTAGCTGGACTCCCATCTAATATTCGGTGATTATTATTTATTAGGATCACTTTGTGCTTCAGGATTTCTTTGGTGCTAAGGGTTGTGAATGCAGCAGTAATAAATTAACTATAGCAAACCATAGGCGTTGCACAGGTCTGAAGAGGTGAAATTGTAGGAAAAGTTTGGTTATTCTTTGGAAATTTTCCACAAATCCGTTTATATGAGGAATACATTTGTAAAAGTAGAGACACGAGAGGTTGGATCCCCAATACACGATGGCCTTCAAAAGTCCAGGAAAGAGCTAGTAATGGAAGTCCAAATCTGGACAGGGAGGATGGGAGGAAAGGAAAGCAAAGATGCAAGAGGTGTGAGGAGTGCAATGGGAGGGTCTGGTACCAAACACACCCCCAGCCGATGAGGGGAGGCGGAGCGAGCCCAGAGAGCGAAGGTTGGAGGACCATGTGATTGAGAAGATGAATTTTCCCTTAATAAACATTTTGATAAAGGAGGTTTGCACAGGATCTAGAATCTGTTGTATTTGAACCCTGAAGCTCTCCTCCTGAAACTCTCCACAGGCTTTCTAACATGACTGGGCCTGCTTTTAACCTCTTCTGTTTGGTCTAGAAAGTCCTTGACCACAAGACAGCACACCCTCCGGTCCTTATTCAGCATGCAGAGTGCCCAGTGTTTGCTTCTCTTTTACAGACATTAAATGTTCTGTTGTTTCTGAAACATGCCAAGCAAATGCTGCCGTTTTGCTGTCCTGTCTGCAGTGCCTGCCTTCTCCTTCTGCGCCTGGCAAACCCAGTGCTGAAGGCACTGGCGTTGAAGGTGCTGGCATGGCAGAGCCGTGCCAGGTCCCCGTGGCACGGCCGGTCATGCTTCCTCTCCTCTGTTATGGGCTGATGTTCATTTTAGATGATGATTCTGGATGCCTAAGACTTCCTAGATTTCTTCCAACATGTTCTATGAGACTTTAACAGATGACAAAATAATTCACAGTAGTCCACTGAATTTAGCAGCTTCCTAAATTTTACTGAGTATATCATGTATTCAGCTGAAATTGGTCAGCAGATATTTTTACCTCTTTAGGAATGCTAAGGTTTTAAATTATTTTGAATGTAGTATGTGTATGCAAAAACATACTTGAATATAATCAAACAATTTGGTGACATTCAAAAATAGATTCTTTTGAACTTTACTCTTATTTTCAAGAAATAACATATTTGTTGATGACTCAGACATGAAAACAATATTTAAAAGATTGCTTAGCATGCGTGAGACACTGGGTTCAATCCACATAAACAAACCAAATAAAATAAAGGTACTGTGTCCATCTACAATTAAATAAAATTTAAAAAGTAAAAATAAAAAAAATATATAAAATAGAGTGGTGGTTTATCAATTCTTACATAAAAGACTTGAATCTGCAGTACTTTGTTATGAGCATAAATATCAATGCTCTCGGGAGATTTGGAAAGCAGTTTTTCCTGTCACATTTACCAGTGTTATTATTTTAGAAATTAAATAATCAGAATTTGTTTCTTTGAACTAACAAAGAGCATGCCTCTATCTTAAGTAAAACTTCTGAAGGTTTTTATGTTGGTTATATTATCTGAAGATTTAATGTATTTCAGTTTCCTAATATTATAAGTTAAAAAATAAAATCACTGAACCATCAAACAAACAAAACCACCAGTTTTGAACGCCATCCTTTGGTGTGGTGGACACGGAAAGCAGTCTTTGGCTTGTTTTATAATTTTCCTATTGGGCAAAAGGGGAAAGTGCTTCATGATTACACAATGACAGGACTGCTGGTTCACTCTTCCCTGCCTTTCGGGGACACATCCGTGGTTGGCTGCCAAATCACCAACAGCCACCAGTAGGTGTGGTTGAGGAGAGTGCGAAGGACAAGAGGGCAGTCAAGGAGCTGTCTTCATTGTTATGCCCATCACCGGCTTTGTGACCAGGGTCACTGTAAACGAGATCCACCGAGTTTATAAACTCTGTTGCATAAAAAGATATTTCCCCACATATTACGAGGAAATTGCTCAACTGAAATGCCAGTGCTCCACTTTCTCTGATCATTTCACCACCAAAGCAGCTCCAGGCACTGCGGTTGAACTGGAGGAAAAACTCCACTCGGGTCCAGGAGCCTGGGCGTTTCCAGCTCTCCCTGTTCCTTCCCCCACCTGAGAACGGTGAAAACAACTCGGGGCTGTGTACGGAATTAGAGTCATTTAATAGAGTATTATACTTTTAGAGCTGATAATTTCGTTCAGGAAAAAATGAAAAGGCTGTACTATTTTTACTGGTTGAATTACTGTGAACAATCTTTATTTAAAATGGGGTGCTTGTCCTGAACGTTAAATAAAGCCATGTTTATACAGGGGATACTCAACAAATGTTAGGTTCTGATTAACTGACTGATGGCTTGGCCAAAAGGAAATTGAGGACACCAAAATACTGGGAACGATAAAGGGAGCAAAGGGTAGAAGAAGAAAACTAGAATGATAGCCCCATCCTTCCAATGGAGTCCCTGTCTGCTGATAGTAAAGTAGGCTCTTCCAGGAATATTTAAAGCACATATTCATTAATTTATTAAATGCTAGAAGTACATATTTATTTATCAAAATACTTCTTCAGTGGAAAGTTTGGATGTCCTTGTGAAACATTAGGAGATTTGATTCTCATTATCTGTTGTGTTGCTTTAAAATGGAATCTTTCATGTCTAAACCACAACTGGTGCCCCGTTTATGCATAAATTTCTGACTCTGGCAACAGGAGGAGGGGAGTACAGAGACTTGGGGGAACAGCTAATATTGACTTCTGTGTTTCCCAGGAGGGTTCTCAGAGCTGATTGTGAATGAGAACTGTGTTTCCACAGCCGTGAGCCGGGGGTTGAGAAAACCCAGGCGGTGAGCTTGATGGGGAAAGGCGGCCTCTTCTTCTAGTGTCCCCGGTTCTTTTCAGTAGCCATCATTTGCAGAATTTCAGTCAAGCCTTTCTGTCTCTCAAAGGAATAGAAGAGAAGGGAAGAGAGACAGGCTCACCCTTCCCCTTGCTCAGGACTCCTGCACCCGACCTTGAACTTGCCAACTCCCTGTTTCCACCACTCCAGCCTCATTCTTCTGCCCACCTGACCACTTCATGCTAGATAGGTCTTGGTTCTCATTCCCATCTCTAAACTTGACTAAAACCTTCTGTATTTATTCTCTTTTCCCCTGAGACAGGATGATATATGTGTTCATTTCCTGCAAATGACTGTCTCCTGCCCAAGGTCAGCTGAGGGTTCAAGTCACACTTCTTCCCACTGTACTTACACTACCACAGGGCATCCTCTGGGTGGATCAGGAGGGTGTCCTTAGGAGTGAGTGTCTATGGAAGGCTCAGAGACACCCCTCTGCCCCTGAGCAGGAATTCATTTACATCATCCCAAACAAACTACCTCTGTCTCCCAAACTCATTTTTCATAATTAGTAAATAACGTCTAAAAGAGATTTGGGGTCCAGCTCTTGCAGCGAGGTCAGAATGTGCAGTGACGGCTTGATATGCAAAGGCCCTGGAGGAGTGGGCGCTTGCTCTGACACAGCGGCCAGGAGGAAGGCTCCCAGGGTCTGGGGGGGCTGCTGCAGGGAAGGAAGACGGCTATGAGGACCTGAGGACCGCTATCCATCCCAGCCTTCCTCCTGGCCTTTTGCACTCAGAGAGGTTGAGAGAAGGGACAGGGCTTTTGGTGCAGTCCCTCCAAAATGCCCCACCTCCTGGGAGGGTCTTCAGGTCTGTCCACCATCTGCCTGTGCCCTCCCCATGGCCCTTATGTCCTCTGGCCTCCCGCCCTCAGTCCCAGCAGGGGCCTGTGTTCTCCACGGCCCCTGCTTGCTTCCTCAGGTGTCCTCCCAGGGCATCACCACTGTCCCCTGCTCTGGATCTTCTTTAGTCACCTGTGTCCTCATCTGGTTCAATGCAGTGTTTAGGTCAAGCGCAGGGCTAAGGCTTAGGAAAGGATTTTTTTTTTCCAACAAAACAAGAAATCCAGAAATAGGTACTGGTGCTGATTCAACAGCTCAGAAATGTTGGGACTTCACTCCTCTGGGCCCCTCGACGTTTGTGATCACTCACAAGCCTCTTGCTCTAGCTTCAATCATCCATTCAAATTCCAGGCAAGACGGAATTTGTCGTTTCTTCCCCATGTCTCCATTTACCGTAGGCGGACCGTAAAGCACCAGAGGACAGCAGACCAGCTGAACTGGCCGGGTCCTGCAGGAGCCCCCCAGGCTGTACCCCATAAGCTCTGCTGGTATTCCCCTGCCTGACAATAACTGTAGGGAGGACTCAGATGTTTAGAATCTCAGGAGGCCTCACTGGACTTCACACAAAACTTCATGCTTCCTTAGGAAGGGAGAGGGCGAGAAGGAGGACAGGTAGGGACCAGGTCCCTGCCACAGGGTCCTTTCTCTTCTGTTAGGTGATAAGCCCTTATTTATAACAGAGCAGTGTGGGATTAAGAACCCTGGTGTGGCGGTTAATTTTATGTGCTTGGCCAGGGTGGTGAGGAATCTGGAGGAGCACCATCCAGGTGTCTCTGTGAAGGTGTTTTCTAGATGTGATTAACACGTGAGTCACTCCACTGAATATCACAGATGACTCAGCATAATGTGGGGGAGCTCCTTCAATTAGCTGAAGGCCTTAAGAGAAAAAGAACCTAGTCGCCTAAAGGCGGAAGGAATTCCATCTCCACGCAGCCTTCAGACTCAAGGGGCGAGGTCATTTCTTCCCCATGTCTCCAGAATGCTAGTTTGCCTCTGCCTTGTAGATTTCATACTTGAAGTCCCCACAAGCAATTCCTTAAAGTAAATCTCCATTGAGAGAGAGAGAGAGAGAGAGAGAGAGAGAGAGAGAGAGAATATTCAGGATTGGTTGGAATAAATCCGGAACATGAAGACTGCGTTCTAAGACCTTGTATTGGTGTGTGATTGGTGCATGGTGGGTGGAGCAGATCTTGGATTTTCCTTGTATTGGTGTGTGATTGGTGCATGGTGGATGGGGGCAGATCTTTGATTTTCTCATTTCCGTATTCTTATTTAACTTCCTTTTTTCATTTCTTGTTACTTGAGCTTTTAAAAATTGAGCTTCCCCATTAAACTGCATTTGACCAAGTTGATCTAATTAAAATAACATACTAGAAGATTCTGACATGAAGTGTCACAGACTCATTTCAAGGCATGTGGGAATTTCCAACAGCTGGGGCATCAGGGACTGTGAGTGCAGGGACTGAGCCAAATAGATGGGCTCCTTGGAAAGTGACCATTGTTGCAGGTGACAGTGCCTTCGTTAGTGTAAATGTAGGTGGTTCAGGCTAGTGTGTGGGGAACAGCAGCACGATGGGTGACATGGGACAGGCTGTGCTGTCGTGGGCTAAAGGCATTGTTTGGTTGGGTCTGAGGCTCTGCCAGTCATTCTCTGTCCTCACCTGAGGTGGGGAGAAGGTCCCACATGCCTGTTTTGCTAGATTCCCTCAGGAGAAAGGTTCAACTTGGCTCTCATTTGGCTACGCTGGCTAGGGCAAGTTGGACTGACCAAGACTCCAGGGCCTTTGGGTTGCCTGAAATTCTTTGCCCACAACAGAGACTGCATAAAAATACGGCAAATAAATAAGTTGAGAGTAACCCTACAACTCAAAAATCAAGTCCAAAGGTCATCACAGTATTTAATGTAAATGTGTAATATGCATGTTCTTAAGGAGATGTCTTCATTAAATGGAGAGTTTAAGAGATTAAACATCCAAAGTTTAAGAGATTATTTCGCATCAGAAGCAAATTCTTGTTTTTCCAGCAATAAGAGCAGTCATGGGAGAAGATGTTGAACTAAAGGAGAATTTATATACCTTGTTTTAGATCATATTATCACAAAATTTCCTCATTTTTATTGAGCTACTTGAAAGTATCTTTACCAGAAGGAAAAAAGAGCCATCTTTATCCTAATATGGTGAAATACAAGTAGAGTTTATTATTGGAACTTACTGTATTATTAACCCAAATTAGTTCTCTGTGAAATGTGACCAGTTATTTTTTGGATATCATTTCTTTTATCTTATAACAACTGTAGAAGATATGGTTTTGACCAAAAGCGTTTTAAGATATAGCTTAAAATTTGTAGTTAAAGTCTATAACTGCATATGTGATTAAGAGCCTTATTTTCATAGGTTTCTTTTATTTTGTTTTATTTAGATAATGAGATTTAGTTAAAGTCCTGGATCTGAATACTGACTTCATGTGGAACATTGGAAAAGCTGCTTAACTTCTGCAAATTCCACAATTCCCCTATGTGTGGAATAGGGATAATAATAATAATAATCTCATTTACTAATAGGTTCTGACTCTCAAGGTTTATAGAAAAAGCCCATGTACAGTGCTCAGCCAAGTACATAACATAATGAGAACTGGAGAGTTAGATAAGTGTCAGTTACAATTTTTACATTTTATAACAAAATGATGGCTAAGTTTAATAGACATAAATTGTTTCTCATTTTAAAACATGTGAAATCTTGTAAATGGACATGATTACAATCACCTATGTGCAGAATTTCTTGTTCACACATGAAAAATCTACTGATAATATCGTTGTCTAAACTGTCTCTCCTCAATCTGACTTAGGGGAAATGTTCACACGAAACAGAGAAGTCATACTTCAGATCAATAAATACAGGACCAGGAGGCAATGGAGTCAGGGAATCAGGATGAGGAATGAAGAGTGGGAGAGTGGGAGGGGAGGCCACGGGCTTTATTACCACTGTCACTCTGCTCCTTCCAAGAGGCCTTGCTCCTACCCAGGCTGGTCTTAGGGTAGAATCCCTCAAGGGCTCACATAAGCTGCTCTCAAAACACTGACTATGAATAAATTGCTCCTATTCTTATCATATTATCATTTAGGCATTCAAACTCTAAAAGATCACCATTCAGAAAAAAAAAAAAAAACAGGAGCAGCAAAATTTCTAAAAGACCAGGAAACACCAAAATGAAAATTTAGGTCAATAGCTTGAGGAGGAATTTTGAGTTGATAAGTACCATGGGATAAGGCAACTGGTTTTCAGCCACAGGCCACAGGCTGAAAACTGGACCTGAAAACAGGGAGACTGCCCACCACGGTGGGGGGGATGGCAAAACAGGATTGGCTTGGGGACTCGTGACTTGGGCTTGCTGGAATACCAGGGAAGGGAGGGCAGCTCTCGGGCCACCGGGCAGCACTGAGCTTGCTTCAAGCTCAGAAGCACACCAGGGCATGTGCTGGCAACCTGCAACTCCACATCCTCCGAGAGCAAGTGATCACGACTCTGGACCATTCTGCTGGGACAGGAAATCTGCCTCTCCCTGCTTTATTATTTGGCTTTAATCATTTCTCAATTAACATTAGCAGAAGTGCTCACAAATCTGTAGTGAACATTGACCACACGTTCTTCCCCTTCATCCCTATTCTTCCATCAAACAACTTGAGTTTTTAGTTCCTCTCTCTAAGTAAAGCTTTCATGGCTCTAGTTTTGTTTCCTGTTTCTATTTTTCATTCTTCTCCCCTCTGTTGTCACTTGTTCTGATGGAAACTCTTCATCGCAGCTGGGAAGAGTGCTATGCTCTGTAACACAGGTAGACTCTAGTCCAAATGGATGTTTCTTGGCAGACAACCCTCAAGGAAGAATTTTTTAACAGACACGGGCAAAGTCTCCACATCCACATGTTGAGTAGTAATAGTGCAGCCTTCTTGCATGAAGCCTTCATCCACGAAACAGAGAAGTCATACTTCAGATCAATTAATTGTTACCTAAGAAATAGGTAAACATTCTGGAACATCGACTTTTATAATTATATTTGGTTTTCATTCTAGGGAAATTTCCAGTGTGATGAACTAAGAGCATAAACTCGTGGGCCAAACAGATCCAGTTGGAATCCTGACTCCTTCTTACTCTCACTGTAACATTGAGCAAAAGGCTTGACCTCTCGTGGTATCAGATGCTGCCCTTTGTTGGAGAACCATCAAAGTGAGGTAAGAAAGTGCATATGACAGCACTCCATGGCTATGTTGTTTGCATCATCCTTGGCGTCACTAATCCTGTTTCCTCGCAATGTCCGGTCACTCTAAAATGCTGACAAGGCAGAGCTCATAAAGCACAGAATTTATAGAAAGTTTGTTATGGTGCAGCTTATTACCCCTTTCAGAAATCCTGGTACCCAGTTTTTTTCTTTCAAGTTTTGGTAGTTAAGTAACTGCAAAGTCAGATACCATTCTGTCCCTCCAGGCAACAAAAAATACAGAGAAAACATTGGGGGGGGGGGCGGAATTCACTGGGTGCTTTAAATACGATCAAAACTCAAGATAAAGTTGGATAGATGGACGAGAAAACTTATCCCTTATTTATATGGCCATTACTTTTCAAAATGCCTAATTTCTTCAGATCTCTTACTTGCTACCCCTAACTGGCTTCATGGAATAATCAGATAAAAGGATCTGGTGGCCATGGACATATTCAACATGGTAGCATGGGAATAGGGTGAGAGATGAGAAGTGCGAGTGGAAGAACCTGCCTGATAGTAAATACAGGAAATTTTGACACTTTTGATGAAAAAAAACTATAAACATGTTGTAGACTGACTTTTGCCAGTTCCTTTAGTAGATCAAACTTCTTGCCAAATAAAATGTTATGCAGAACTCTCCTGTAAAGGATTTCAGAGTAATACTTGGACTAAAGTGACTTTATAACTTAAAAGTTTGCATAATTGCTCCTGTTGTGTGCAGATTCAATGACACCTAGGCCTTTGAACCCCAGGGTGACAGAGGACACTTTTATTCTCAGCATTCATTGCAATTGAGCCCAAACTTTATGGAACTGCTAATAGAGTTGGATCCTGAGGATCCCTGAGAATTTACTTGAAAATTTCTAGGGTAGAACATTTAAGGACAGGTTTTCCTTAACTCAGTTGAAAATGGGAGTTTTTGAAGGCTTCTTTGAATCAGGGTGATGAGACACACTGCTTTAGAAAGACTACTATGATAAAATGATGAGGGTGAGCTGAGAAAACAACAGTTCCTCTAGAGACCTCTTTATCCGCAGAGTGCTGAAATAATTCAAAAGGGGCTGAACCAGGGCCTCAAATTATGGTGGAGTAAGAATGAGGTATTCACTAACATTCTAGTTGAAATTAAGGCTTTATTCTCTAGTAAGAAACTTTTATTTTATTTCCACAGCTTTAATAGCATAGTAGCTTATTACTTTTACATTGACCATATTTTTATAAAATGTAAGTCATCTTGAAATTAATTGTTACCTAAGAAATAGGTAAACATTCTGGAACATTGACTTTTATAATTATATTTAATTGAAAATACTTACCCGAAAAGAATTTATTTTTCTTTTTTCTTTCTTTCTCTAAGGTTTTAGTTCTTTCCTCTGAACCTCTTGACCTATGCCTTCAGGTCCATCTTTCCTGCATGAGATTCATTAGATAAAAAGCCCACACACGCCACCCTTTACATGTACAAAAATATTAATAACTTACTAGGCTTAAGTGAATAAGGACCCCTCGACCTGTGTTTCTATTTTCTGTATCACAAACTTCATCTAAGACAGAATTGCATTTCTCCTTAAAATCTGTCCTAAAGTGTAGGCATTTCACCTGACACTGGAACCAAAGTTTAAAGAGAAAAGTTCAGAATAGTTTTGTTGCCAAGTTCTAGAACTCAGGAGAATATCTTGAAGATGTAAACAGCTCTGTCTAAAGGCTTTACGACACTTAATTTATCAATCATCACCAAGAAAACTGATATTCCATGCAAGAAACCGCCAATGGGAGGATGCTTATCACCTGTCACTCACCCCAGATTTATTTTGTTTCAGTCATTTTAAGGGACGTCTTCCATATGCACTTCACATTGCTGAGCCAGTGTGATAACAGCATCAGCAACAAAATTTCCTCAGTACTCTCTCGGATTTCAGATTCTTTCCTGGGTCTTTATAGGATCACCTTGATTTTCAAAGTGTCTGATTTCTTTGAATCTCTCACTTGGTACCCACCAGTTGGCCCTTATGGAATATCAAACAATAAAGAAATTTTAAAATGTTGTTACAATTACATGTAATATAAAAACCAAAAGGAAATGATGGTTTAAAGACCACTTTGTGACAGCCATGTGCCCATCAGAAATATTTTAACTCCAAATGGTCGAGGCTGTTGAATGATAATTTTTTTCATTAAATGGAATATCACTGTAATTTCCTGAGACACCCGTAATTTCAATGCTTAAATTTGATTGTAGATGGTTTATGTTAAGACACAACAGGGAGGACATAGGTGAAGAATCCCTCTAAATTAAATAAATCCACCACTCTCTGGAGAGGCACGGCCACACAGACGGCAGCTGCTCTGTGTGGGATGGTTCCCGTGCCATTTGGGGCAGTTCCTTCCTGAAGGGGCACCCTCCCATGCCCACTGCACCCTCCCACCCCCACTGCCCCCTCCCACTCCCACTACACCCTGGATCACCACCACATGGTTCTTATTTCTTTGTAATTTTTTTTCTCTCAAATCTTTCTGCCTTCTAGACTTAAAAGAATCCTAAGGGAAAGACCTGCTCAGTTTTATAGACACAAAATAGGTCCCAAAATATACCCCTGTTCATTATTGAAAAACATTGGGAACCAGGCAGATCTAAGAACTGAAAGGCCAGGAGCAGCAACTCAACCTGTTCCTTCTGGTTCAGTCTTCGAGGCAATCTTGGGCTGTGCTTGCTCCCACCCCTCTTACATACAGACACATGCACACATACATGCACACACTCACTCTAGCCACCTCTGCCAAGCCCAACATCCTGTCTCATCGTCTCTCTCCTAATTCCCCAATCTCCTCTCCAACACCTCTGAATATTGACCCTCTGTTCCAAATAAGCCCGTCCTTGGTCCTCACATGTTCCACTGAAGCTCTCTCTAATTTAGAGTAGTTCTCTGCCTGTGACCACCTGTCACTCAAGTCCTGCTTCAGAGAGAAAAGGACACTGAAGGCACACATCATTTTGTCTTTGAAACCAAAGGTTTATAAACTTAAAAGTGACCCAGAGACCGCAGGATATCCCAATAATAGCTCCATTTCATCATTTTGTAATGTTTGTTTAAAACAAAGCTAGGCCTTCTTTATACCTCCTTCATTAACCTAATGAGTTACTTTTAAATGCATTTTAAGATCAGACAACTAAAGACCAGAGAGATTAAGTAGAATTTCCAAAGGCACAAAGGAGAACATCAGAGTCCCGTTGTTTTGTCTCATGGCATCCTGTCTTAGAGCAATAGGATCATTATGTTTCCCGATCTCACCTTTCACTGCAGGAGAATTTCCGTTTTCAGAAGCAACCTGGCATTTTCATAAAAGCCTCCTCTGACAAACTGTGTCTTCCTAATTGCCAAAGCCCTTTTCCTTCCAGGTTCTGTAAGCCTAGGAACATTTGCCTGGTAAGTTGCAAATAGCTCCATATGGAAACCAGCCTGGTGCAGGGCTGCCAGTGAGAAACAGCAACATTTCCATAATGGACATGAAAAATTCTAAAAATTCTCAGGAATAAGTCAAAATTTCAGGCACCGTGACCTGATTCTTGGGAGATATTTGGGGCAAAGATATTTACTAAGACACATCAAAGGCAGAGAGATGCTTCTGATGAAATCTGTATGATCCAAGCTTCTCTACTCACATCAGGATGAACTGTAGCCAGTGGGAGCACTAGTAGAATTGCTTCTTTATTATTTATTTTAGCAGGGGAGAGAGACATGGACGAGAATGGGTGATGTCTCTCCTTAATGTGCAGAGTAAGCAAGCAGGATGAACCATGAAAAGTACAAGACAAACAAGAGGACATGACAGCTGAATGAAGTGCCAGAGGGAAAACACAGACACCAGATTTTCTTCTCACAAAGTCGTGGTGTCTCATGATGACAGGAGGCAGAGGGAAATGCTACCCAACAAAATCTCTGTAGTAATGGAATTTTTAAAATCTCAGATGCCTACTCAAGTTCCCCCTAGTTACATGTGGCCATCAAGAGCTTAGAAATGTCACTACTGAGGAGATGATTTTTGTTTTAAATTTTATTTAACTTAAATTTAAATAGCCTTGCATGGCTAGTGGCTACTATTAAGACAGCTTGGAAGTCAAAATAGAAATTGAAACCATCTGCACCTTTTATTCCTGTCAAAGTTAATAAGTTTCTGGTTTTTGAAAGTATTATAAAGGACTCAAGGCTATACTATTTGTAACTTGGCTCAGCTTATACTTGTGACAAGTCTAAAGTTAAGTGACATAGTCCAGCCTTCCAAGCCTAGATCCCTAAGGTCGGCAATTGTAAACAGTTTAAAATGGAAATAATTCCCCTGAATGCATTAATGATCTATCCAGAGACACAGGTAAAGCCCCTTTACACAAAATAGCCTAAGGGGCCAGGCAGGGTGATCCACGCCTGTAATCCCAGTGGCTTGGGCGGCAGAGATAGGAGGATCACGAGTTCAAAGCCAGCCTCAGTAATTTAGTGAGGTGCTAAGCAACTCAGCGAGACCCTGTCTCTGATAAAATACAAAATAGGGCTGGGGATGTGGCTCAGTGGTCGAGTGCCCTGAGTTCAATCCCTGATATCCAAAAACAAAAAAACATAGGGTAGTAAATTATGGTAGGAAATATTTATGGTGGTTCCCTTTGGATCAGGAAAGAATGCTGTCAGTGGCCTGGGGAAACCTCTGCCCCTGACCTGGCCCTTCTTCCTCCGTGGCTGCAGGATGAAAGGAGAGGGAGAAAGGGTAAGAAGAAAGGTGAGAATATCAGTTAAGCTTCTCAAGTTCAAGGGTCTACAAGGCCTGGGCAAATAGTACTGCCACAGGAGGTGTGAGCGAAGAGCCCTGTCCCTGTCCCACGATATCTTCCACGGCGCTCAGTCAGGCTGCCCTCACCACCCTGGGGTGGCCACCTGCCTCTTTCATGGATGCTGGAGATCCACCTGCTAGATGATTTCTAAGGTCCCTTTCAATTCTGGGCCCCTTGGATTCTAGGATAATATACCCAGTATCTTCCATGGGAAAAAGGGGAGTCTTTGTTGAATCAAAATTCTAAAATCTTAGACTTTGAGGTCTAAGGATACCTTTACAACTGCTACTTGCACTTATAGGAGGAGTTTAGAGATTATTATATGCAATTTTTCCCCTAGGTCAAGTAAAATTCACAGTTTACTTTCACACCCACCAAGAATCTCTAAAGCAGGTTGCCACCATGGGCACAACCTAAATTAGTGGTGTATGTTCCTTCACTATTTTACACGGTGGCACCACATGGTGTCCCACCAACAGGTCTGAGAGAGCAGGAGGTACTCAGCGAATGCTCAGTGAATGAATGGTGTGGGCTCCTGCACTGAGCATAAACATATTTCTGTTTGCACAGGCTTATTTTAAGCCACAACTTGCTTGTGACAGTGTCTGAGGACACAGTGTTCATTTCACCTTGTGCTCTTCTTCACTTTTGGTGCCAGACCAAAAAGTCATGCCAATAATTAAAGTCAGTGGCAAGCATTTATACCTGTCATGGATACTTCAGCTATCTAGGGCTTATGGGAGCCATGACCCTAACTCTGTCTCCTTCCCTGTCTCCTCATCTCTCTCCTTTCTCAAAACCCAGAGATTTTCAACAGTTGGCTTAGGATGGTTAGGATACCTCTGCTGCAACTAATTCCACTCAGGGACTGTGAGCTTCCTGGATCTGTAGGTTTCTCGTTTTCAACTAATACAAGAACTTTGTCCGTGATTTCTGCCCCCTCCTTTCCCTCCTTTTGTTCTGAGTCTCTACTGGCTTCAAATTGTCCCTTAGGCCATTGAAATTTTGCTTATCTTTTTCAGTGGTTTTTTTTTTATTTTTCTTTGTGCTTCTCATTCTGAATGGCTTCTATTGCCGTGCCTTTACATTTTCCAAAATGAATTACTTCTCCTGATTTTATCTGGTGAAATTCTCACTTAAGATATTTAATTTTCATCTCTGCAGGTTCTGTTTGTTCTCTTTTATACCATTTGTGTTCTTATTGTGTTGATATTTTCTTTCCTTGAGGACAGGAAACATATTGATCATAGATATTGTAAGGTGCCTGTCACTGACTTTGCCATTTCTTTCACTTCTAGGACTGGTTCTATTGAGTGATTGTTCTCCAAGTTGGTTACAAGTTTTTAATCCTCATACATCCAGTAATTTTTTTTGCCAGGTGCCAAATATTGTAGATTTTAGGTATCTGGGTGCCCAATTTTGTTTCACTTCTTTAAAGATTGTTAGACTTTGGCCTCATCTTAGAATGTTGATCTTTTAGCCTTCTTGTTAAGTCACTTTGGGGAAGATCCAGAATAAGTGCTGCTCTGGCTCCTTCAGCTCCAGTCCTCGGACGTGGGCCCTGCTGTGAGCCTTACCAATGTTCTGTATATTCCACAAGGCGTCTCTGCTCAGCCTGATGGGAATGCAAAGCCTCCAGATCCATGTGAGTTCTGTATGTTGTTCAAGGAAAACTCCCACGTAATGCCTCTTTTCCTAAAGGATCTGAGACTCATGGGGCTTCACTGCTCTCTTGGGTTTGAGGTATGCAGCCAGAGAGGCACAGGGATTCCTCATCTCTTTTAGGAGGTCCTTCTCCACCTGGCTTCTTTATCTCAGGTTCTTTGTACGGTGGGGTGGTGCCTCCTTGGCCTGAGTTCCTACCTCTCCAATTCTGTGACTCCGCCAGGCTTATTTTAAGCCACAACTCGTTTGTTTCTTCCCTCAGTGACCATTACCTGTGCTGCCTATGGCTCAGTTCTGAAAATAAAAATATCCTCTGCTTTGTCCAGTTTTCTCCTTGCCTGTTACGGCCTCATGGCCAGAAGCAGAAATTTCCAGGTTTCCACACTCGATATTCAGATCTGCTTGGGTTTCCCTTCAGTCCCTTGAGCACACAAGATCCTGACTGGCCCCGTGCTCACGAGTGTGTAAAGCACACCATCCCTGAACAACTGATTACCTCCTCTTAGGCTGTTGCCTTTCTGTCTTCTCAGGAAAACCTAAAATATTCTTTGTCTAGGATTTCGATGAATATATGAACAACTTTGGGGACAAGAGGTATGTGTACTTGAGATGGAGAATCAGATGGAGATGGATGTGAAGACATAATTGAATCCTGTTGTTGTGGTTTAGATGTGAGGTGTTTCCCAAAAGCTCATGTGTGAGACAAGGCAAGAAGGTTCAGAGGTGAAATGGTTGGGTTATGGGAGCCTTAAACCAATCAGTGAATTAATCCTCAGTGGGTTTAACTGAGTGGTAACTGAAGGTGGTTAGGGTGTGGCTGGAGGAAGTGGGCTTTGGGGCCTGTGCCTCTGGGGAACATATCTGGTATCTGGCGAGTGGCATCTCTCTGCTTTCTGATCATCATGTGAGCCACTTCCCCCCACCACTTTCCACCCTGATGTTCTGCCTCACCTTGAGCTCCAAGAAATGGAGCCTGCTGTCTATGGACTGAGACCTCTGAAACCAAGAGCCCACAAATAAACTTTTCCTCCTCTAAAATTGTTCTTGTTAAGTCTTTTAGTTACATCAGCAAAAAAGCTAACCAACTTACCTGTCCACTCACAGTTCTAATTACTAGTGGTGGGTACTGCAGTTTCAGGCTACCAGGAGAGTGAATTTTAAACATCAGTAGAAATAAAAGTCTGATATTATTGTGATTTTTATCATAATTCATTTTAAAATAATTAAGACAGGAAGCTTTCCATGGTTAATTGACTTTATCTCCCTTTCTAGAAGTTACCTGCATCTTTAAGTTTTCAATAAAACTCAAGTTATGAGACAGATTTTCATATGAAATATTCTTTAAATCTGATTTTAAATTTAACTATGAAATTTAGCTGTTATTGCTCCTTACAATTCTGAAAACAGGCATAGCCACAGATCCAGTTAGGCAAAAATTATCATATTTTTTAACCCAGAAGATACAAAATTTAAAACTATTGATCTCAATATGATCATCATCATGCAGCATCAGTGAACACATAACATAGTAACTTGGTTCTGTTTGAATCAAAAAATTCACAGATTTTTATGGAACGAAAATGGTGCAAAGATTATATTGTATCAGTGGTTTTATAATGTTCTTCCTGTCTCTATAATAAAATTCAACTAAAAAATGATTTTAAGTGAAAAATTAAGGTATACTATGGGCCATAAAGGGAGAATGCCTGAATGATTTCTGGTATTGATGTGAACATTTATTCAAGGACTCTCGCAGTTTATATTACTGCATGGCATCCATCTTTTAAGTACAAAGAACCACATATTGCAAAATCCCTTTAAAAATTATCATAAGTAAAATTCCTTATTTATTCAGATAGACAGTAGAGACCCTTCTGCAACATATTTCAGGATGAAATACTCAGTGATTTCAAACTTCAAATCTTCAGCGGCTCTACTTAGACTATTTGGAAAATTGTGTGGAAAGGGTTAGGAGGCTATGTGAATGAACTTGCTTCAGCACGAGATTCCATGGATTGGAGAGCTGTAGGGCACAGTGAGTGCAAGGGCCTCACCTTCCTGTCTCCCTAGCATCAGTCATAGAAATTTCTGGTAACCATCTCCCTGGATTACGCTAGATGGTAGTACACAGTACACTCACATTTCAGTCTTTTGTGGTATGTTTAAAGATTTTATTGTTTTCTTGACCAAGCTAAAATAAAACAGATGCAAGTCAATCCAACAAAGATGTGAATTTGGCACATGAGTAGACAGAGGGTAGAATGAGTGTCTCTTCCTCATTGTTTGCTTAAGCAATGTTAAACATATTCTGTTATTGTGAACAAGGGCTAATGTTTTAGTAGCAAAAACTGCCAAGTTTTGCCAATTTTGAAATTGGTAAAACATTAAACATTAGGAAAATGGAGAAATGGGAAGAAACATGATACTAAAATCTAGGAAACCTACTAAACAATAGGAAAGTTCATGCACTAACTCACTCATTAAACAAGTATCCATTAAATATGAGCATGAGTGTGTGTGTGTGTGTGTGTGTGTGTGTGTGTGTGAATGCCTGTGTATAATTGTAAATTATGTTGTGCCATGAAAATTACATTAGGTCGAAATGCAGCCATCACTATCCTAATGCTAACTGTGAAGTGAAAGTGAGGCATTACTAGTACACAACAAAGGGGAATTCACTTATTTTTAATTCTGAATAAATTTGCATTAGTATTTTACAAGAAAAAGAATCATTTCAAAATAAGCCAATATGATCAGAGTTTAAAAAAGTAATTTATCCATAAGCCTGGATGATGTTTACTCAGGGTTCATAGGAAAAAGAACCAATAAGATACACCCAGAGGTTTATTATGGGAACTGACTCATGTGGTGGGAACTGGCTCATGTGGTGGGAAATGGCTCATGTGGTAGGAATACTCAGCAGTCCCATGGTGGGCTATATCTGCAGGCAGGAGACCCAGGAAAGCCAGTTGGATGGAGCCGCATTGCCAAGACAGAGGCCAAATGTCCCAACTCAGGGAGAGTATCTGCCCTCCTCCCTCTGCTTTTGTGGTCTAGGCACTCAACACTTGGATGACATCCGTCCACACAGGTGAGGGAGGGTCCCCATTCCTCAGTCTACTGATTCAATCTCAATCTCTTCTGGAAACACCCTCCCAGATACAGCAGAAGTTCTGCTCTGCCACCTACCTGGGAACCCTCAGCCCACTCCAGTTGGCACAGGAGATAAACCATCCCACTTGTTTTCCAGCGAGACAAAATTATGTTTTTACTAAAAAAAGACCAAAGGGTCAACAACATAGGTCCACATATCGTTACATCCTTGCATTGCAAGAAAATCAAGATACAGTATGTGCTTATGCTGAAAGATGCCTGGATTAATTTGGAAGACTCTATGGTAGGTGCTGGGGCTGTGGCTCAGTGGTAGAGCGCTGGCCTAGCACATGCGAGGCCCTGGGTTTGATCCTCAACACCACATAAAAATAAATAAATAAAATAAAGGTACTGTATCCATCCATGACTTAAAAAAAAATTTAAAAAAGAATCTATGGGAGCTTAAGTAGAAAACAAAAACTATTTTCTAAGAAGGTATTTTTTTCTTTTTCTTTTCTAATATCTGGACAGATTTTTCAACTGATTCTCTAAACCTTTATCAAAATATATCAGTCTATTATGTCAGTTTTGCTTTTATACACCAACATTATATTCTTTGTAGTAAAATAGAGAACAAATCTGAACTTTAGACATATTCCTTATTTTTTCTTTTTCCACAATTTGAAACAAAAATTATTTTAAACAGAAAATTATGAGAAATTTAAAGGATGATAAAATTATTTATTCATAAAATGACTTACTAATATTTACAACACATGTGGGCAATCATTTAAGAAATGTATTTTGGTATGTTTTAAGTTTTCTAAGTGGAGACCCTTCTTCCCTATTGTCTTTCAAACCAAATAATATTTCATGTTGGTGTAGAGAAAGAATATGGATGAGCAAAACCTCAATAAATTTTATTGAGTTTCTTTGTACATTTTTGGTATTTTCAATTAAAATAGCTTAAATTCTTGCACATGAAATAGGTCTTGACATATTTTTATTCCTCAGTCTTACAACCTAATAGCAAATGTAACATGACAAGTCATACTTTTGGTCAAAACTCACCAGTTGAGAATTCCAATTCACTATGTGTTGACAAAAAATTAAAATCATTTCCATAGGAACTAAAAGTAGATGACAATCTACTTAGTACTCAAATAATATAATACAATAAATACAAATATGATAAAATAAATATGACAAAACAATATAACCTATAGAACAATGTATCATACATACAAATTATTGAGAGTTTTGAAAATTTTCCACATTATTTCAGTTACTGGAAAGTGTCCACTATGTTTGACTTTAATGAATTTTTTCTTTTTCTCAAAAAAAAAGTCTATGAATATGAAATGAATAGGCCTCTTGTATACTTCTACCATGTCTGTAATATTCCCAAAGTGTATATAAGTGGCTTTCTAGTTATATCAAGGATTTTCTACAAAAGTTTGAAAGAATCACCAAATATTTTCGTTCAGTTCCACCACAAGTGGTCAACCAAAGCTAATCATATGCCAGGCAGAGGACCATGTGCTGTTTACAGAACTGTTTCAATGGACTTCCCGTATGTCATCATGTCACATCTGTCAGCCCTGGTCTATTTTTTCAAATTCTTGACTAATTCAACCAACCATTACCTTCACCTGTGTCACACTTTAATTATAATTAAGTAGTGAAGTATTTAAAGTACTTTGTCCCAAACTTTCTCATTTTATACATGTAAAACTGATGTCAAAAAACATTATGTCATTTCTCTTTTAATGTCAAACCTAGAAGAGTTGAAATAATAATAAACACATATAAACTTCACTGATTTACATTTCAACAGCTTTTGTTCTCTCTTCCTGATGACACACACATGTGTGTGTGTTCCTGTGGAACTTTCTCTTCCATCACTTGATACTTCATCTCACGGGTTTTGGAACACACCTCCTAACAAGGACAGGTGATGTAGATCAGTGAGACGGTGTAAATCTTGCATTAATTAGGAATCACAAAAAGTTGCATTGCTCCCTCTGGTTGATCCTAAATTAGATCTCTCCATTAAATAGTGATTTCAAGATCTCCTTGTAATAAAGATTCACTTTACATTTACAATTTTAAAGTTGCTGGGGGGTGATATTTTAAAATTGTGCAGATATTTTGTCCTTGAGAAACTTTCACCACCTGGTTTGCATACTGAGATATCCTGGTCTCCACTACATCTTACATTGACAGTGATATGGTGGCAATTTTCCAACTCCATCCCTTTCTGCAGATGTATTGCTAGCATTCTTCTCTGCGGATGACAGCTCCCCTTTTGCAGGCCTCCTCATTTCCTTTCCTTTCTCAACCTTCGGTCAAGTTGTCCAGAGATCTCCCCTATCTCACACTCTCACCTTCAACCTAGAAAATGTTCTAGTCTTGAGTCACGCATTAACATCTCCCATGCTGCGCATCCCAGACATGCCTGAGAACCACTCTGTGCCAATTTCCCTGCGGCCCATAAGAGCTGAAGAATGGGTGAGGGACAGACTCAGAAGAAAGGGAACCAAAGGGAAAAAAGATTTTTGAGTTTGGACTTAATGGCTCTACTGATTAATGGAAGCAGGAGGTTAGGTCTCAGGGTTCAGGTTGAGAGGGAGCTTCTTTATTTATTAGCTTATTTATCTTTTAAGTTGACAATTTCAAACATAAAGGAAGCCGAATGAATAAGAAAATAGACCCCAAATACCCTCCATTCAGTTTCCCCCAATCTGACTGTCTTCTCAAGCTTATCACATCTCCTGCTCACTCTGTTCATTTCTGCGTCAGTGCAAATGCCCTCCATACAGCCCCCACTGTGTCTATGCACGTCAGTATGTGTCTCTACCATGAGGTCTGTGGCAGATTCCTGGAGCCTCTTCTCCATCGTTCAACCAAACGTTAATTTACTTTTTATTCCTTTTGCAAGGGCTGGGGTCATGGCTCTGTGATAGAGTACTTGCCTGGCATACATGAGACCCTGTGTTTGATAGCCAGCATCAAAAAAAAAAAATGCTTTTGCAAAAGTGGTTAAGATCTTAAGACAGTGACCTGAACAGAAGAAGATTATCTGGATAGAGCTTACCTAGATGTCTGAATACTTTAAATCTAAGTCTAGAGATTGAAAACGGAGGAAGTCAGAGATTAGAGACTGAGAGGGATTTGACCTGCAAGATATGCTCCATCACTAGTGGGAAGATGAAGGGGTCCAGGGGGGAAAGAACAAGGCCTCTAGGAGTTGAGAGGAAGCCTCGTCAAAAAACAAGTACGAAGGTAGCGACTTCCATACCCTGGTGTCCAAGTTCATGTATGTAAACTTGGACACCAAGTTTCAAAAGGGAATAGCAACCCTGTCTGGTGCCTTGCTTTCAGCAATATAAGACCCTAAACAGAGCACTCATCACATTATGTGAGATTCTTGATCCACAGAAACTGAAGATAATGAATTTGTATTGTTTTATGTTGTAAAGTTTGTGGTAAGTTGAAACTATAAAAAATTAGTAGGGGGGCTGGGGCTGGGGCTCAGCTGTAGAGTACTCACCTGGTGCACATGAGGCACTGGGTTTGATCCTCAACACCACCTAAAAATAAAATAAAGATATTAAAAAAATAGTGGAATTATATGTATAATATATGTATAATGTAAAGTCATATTTATATGTAAAATATAATGAAATAATAGAAAAACATAGGAGGCTATTTAGTTTAAAACCTAGTCACCATATCATTATGATATCTAACAAAGACAGCAATCATTGCTTACAGAGTCTGCCACATGAGAGGTCTTAAAGGGGCTATTAATCTTGGCTGTGTGGTGTATTAGACAGACTTTCATGAGCCAGTTAGGAAAGTTAAAAAAAAACAACAAAGTCTAATCTTCTAACTACAGGGGAGTAAATTTAAACAACTAACATAAACTTTTGAATCACATCCCAATAAAACTCAGAGTCTGTCTGTATTTCTGAAATTAATTAAAGAGTTATAATCAAATGACTGTGGAAACCAAATTACTTAGAACATGTTAAATCATGTCATAGTTAACTTCCTCTCTTTGATGAGTATCTGCAATTTTAAATAATTTCAATGAGTCATTTATTCTAGAAGTTTTTTAAGAGCGTGTCATTTGCATGACATATTCCTCATTTCTCCCAAAGGGGCCGTTCCCTTTCCAGTTTCTTTCATAATATCCCAGCGCTCTCTTCAAGCACCCCTGAAATGCACCCCTGAATTGCAAGGTTTAATTTTTTTTAACTGATCCTAATGAAGAGGTTTCCAATTGTTAATAACTTTTCATTCTGATAGTGAGTACACAGTGTTTGTGGAACTATCTTCTAAACTTATTTTAGAATTTTGCTTCCAAATTAAAAAAAAACTGGTCATTTTCTAAACATTTCTTATCTCGCTTCTGACAAATTCCTTTGTGAATTTTGACTTCTTGATCTTCCTCAGTACAATGTTCCCTGGATATTTCTTAAATTATGACCCCTGATCCCCTGAAGTCTTGCTTCATCTGACCAACTAACTTCCTGCTGTATTGAAGATCCTTACTTAAAGACATTCTCCACATCTTATTCTCTTTCTAGAAGGCTCTCAAGGTTTTGTGGAAGGAAATTACTGATGCACGTCATTCACCTTAGAGTAAGAACTACTCCAACTTAAGGCCTAACATCACGTCATTACCTATTTCCAAGATTGCCTCTTGCAAGCATTGGCCTGTGCAGATTTACAGCAAATATTGTGTGTGTGTGTGTGTGTGTGTGTGTGTGAACAACAAAAGCTACGGCAGATAAAAATGCTTTGAACATAGAGTAATCAACATAGGCATAGGAACTTGGCTTGTTAAAAGATTTAAGTCAGTAGTTCTAAACTTATGAGTCATAGTTTTTACAAATGTTCTGTAAGTCATATCCAAAGGATTAAGTAGAATGAATATATATCTTCTGTAAGAATATGTGCTACTGTTCAAATGTTTGAAAGTGTTGTTTTTTGTTTGCTTGTTTTCATTGCTAGGGATTTGAACCCAGAGTCTTGAGCATGCTAGGCAAACACTCCTCACTGAGCTACTCCCCCAGCCCACAAGTAAGAACTTTCAAGTGTTATCAAGTTTCTAGTAGCTTTGTTATTATATATTTTCCAGTCTGGGAATAATAAAAAATAAAAAAGGCAATTATATATTATTCTGTTATATTTTATATAATCTCATGTTTAAAAGTGATTTAGATACAAGATAGATATAGAAATCTAGAAGGAGAAACAACCAAATTGAATAGTAATAATCCCCAACTGACTGCAAAGGAGAGTGAATGATCTTTCTTGTCCTCTTTACCATTTTCCCGTATTTTCCAAGCTCTTGTGATGATTGCATATTACTTGTACAACTCTCACCTACCAAAAATTTACAGATGTACTGTTTGTATCTATATACTTATATGAATATGTGTGTGTGTCCCCCCAAAAAATATATTTCCAGGAAGCCAATGTGTTTTGTGTCCTGACACTCAAGAAATCTTGTAAACCAACCTGATTTAGTCAAGAATGCAGAATGAACATTCCGTCTCCCTAGGGTCTGCCAAAGTTTTGAGCTTTGACATTTTTGTGAATTTTCAGTCACTGGGAAACATAAGTGACTTCACTTGAAGCCTTTTAAAAGCTGTGTAACTGCTGGTAATTGGCTTCTGGGAAAAAGAGAATGCATTAAGGCCCAATTTCTAAATGTTTTACAACAAAATGGCATGTTGTAAAGCTATCCAGTGTGACCACCAAAAGCTGTTGGTAGTGGCCAGATGGATTTCTGCACTTGCCATTGACCCTCAGGATTTACCTTCTGATACTGTGATTAGGTCTTTGACTAAAACAGCTGCCTCCACAACACAGAGGTCAGTACCCCTAAGGAGCAGCACTTCTCTTTTTGATGTTTACCGTTCCACAAACTATGAGCCCCTGCATTTCTAAATATGGATCTCATCACAACCCCACACAAACAAAATAAAGGCAAGTGAAGAAGCCCATGTGTGACTGTTTAAGAGCGTCTCACACCGAGAGCACCACTGTTCTTAGGAACTCGTGTTCCAAGGCAGCCACTGTGTCCCCAGTGCCTCTGCTTGGCTGTGGCCACTACATTGCCTTCTCCAGGGCTGGGGTGGCCACTCCCCAGGCACTTCCCTCTGGGGACGTTTTTCCTGACCTGACCCCATTCTGAAACATGTTCCTGTGTTGTAGAGGTTGTATGCTGTTGAAAGAGAACATATCCTTTCTTTGTTTTGATATAGAAATAACAAACATAGCCCTCACCCAGTGGGCAGAAAGAAAACAAATTTCACCAGCTACAAAAAACGTTTCTGCTCACAGAATTTGAAATGTTCTTGCAGAAAAGGGTGTTTCTTACAAAACTGTTTTGGTGAGCATAATTCATTTGTTAAGACAATACTAAGACTCTTATAATTTATATAATTGTTGATTAAAATTGCAATGAATGTTCTTGAATGCAAAGTGTTATATCTTTAAATGACTTTACATTTTTAAAAATAGAAAATAAAGTATGAATCAAAAAATTTAATCAAGAAGTTATTTAAATATGCTAGATTAAACTTTATAACAATTTTAAGTTATATTTTATTTTATGTTAATTATCCAAGAAGATTAGAAAGATAATTATTTGTGTTTTATAATTCACTGGTTCCATTAGACAAATATAATTTTTTGAAGACCTAATGGGAAGAAATTGAAACACTTTATGAAAAATAAAGCATGTTTTCCTCCTTTGAAGCTAGCAGAGATAGTATATTTTCTTGATTCTAAGACTTATTTTGTCCTATTTGAATAGGTCTCAAATAAGAATTGGTCTTTTTGGTTTTTTGTGCAACGTATATTTGACTCCAAGTGTCCACATATCTGGTGACCTAGAAGCAGAAATCAGAATTCCAACACCACTTAATACCACCAGGGTATAACAAGCTTCGTCACAGGCAAAGAACGAATCGACATTGTTGGGAGAGAATCCTGCTCCACACGAGAGTGCTGGGCTGTCACACCTGGGCACAGGTGCCACACAGCTGAGTGCCACAGTGCAGGCTGATTATGCGAGAGTCCCTGGGCTCCATCCTCAGCACCCAAACCAGAACAACACAGAGTGACTTCTTTCTCCGGCTGTCACACTCTGAATGGGTGATTCTGCCCCTAGAACACCTGATGTATGTCCTTAACTCCGTCAAGAGGATTCTAGAAAATACATCACTAACTTGAGGGAGAAATCAGAAAAACTGTGAGGATGATAGAGCTGCCAGATTGTTTTTATCGAAACTTTTTCTTGCATCATTTTCCTGTTTAAAAATATCAAATATCTCCTCTTTGTAAGGCCATGACATTTTCCTACTGGCTCGATTTCTGCTAGGTCGTTGGCTGCTCACTCTGAACCCTAAGATATACAGTTTAGGGCTGAACCATCTAAAGTTATTGAGCACTTAAAATATGACTAGTGAGATTGAAGATTGGATTTTTAATTGTGTTCAGTTTTAAGCAATTTATGCTTACATTGAAAAGTGGAACCATTATCATTTTCTATATTGCTGCATATTGAAATGGTTACATTCTTACATATTGGGTTAAATGCAATTTTATTCAAATTAATTTCACCTGTTTCTCTTTAATGTTGTAAGTAGAATTTTTTAAAATAATGTATGTAATTAGCATTATATTTCTACTAGAAAATGCCAGTTTATATACAATTAAAAAGTCTTGCTTTTCTTGATATTTTACACTTCAAATAAAACATGCCCCCTCCTCCAGAGCATCCTATCTGATATAAAAGACTCTTTGGGTTGTGCATGATAGAAATATAATTCAGAGAGATTTCAGGGAAAAAAAAACAAAACAACAACACAAGAATGTATTAGTGAAGTAAATTAAAGAGAAACAGGGTTTCAGGCCCAGCCGGAGTCTGTCCCTTTCTCCCTCTTGCTCTTTCTCACATCTGGTTTCTTCTCTATTGGTCTCTTTCTTTCGATGTCTCTCTCATCTGTGGTCTCTCCTAGTTTCAGCTTACATAATTCTTATTTTGTTTTGTTTGGGGTACTGGGGATTAAATCCAGGGACACTTAACCACTGAGCTGTGTCCCCAGCCCTTTTTATATTTTATTTAGAGACAGGTCTCACTAAGTTGCTCAAGGCCTCCGTAAGTTACTGAGGCTGGCATTGAACTTGCCATCCTCCTGCCTCAGCTCCTGAGTTACTGAGATTACAGGTGTGGGCCACCATGCCCAGCCCAGTTTACATGATTATTTTTTATTTTTTTATTTTTTTTTTAGATTCACTTGATTCTTAAAGCAAGTTGATCCTAGCAAAAACAGAGCTTAAAATTTCCAGAAATTTTGGAGTATAAATCTTATCCTAGAAGTATGTCTCCCTGAGATTTGACTTATATGCTCATCTCAGAATCAATCACTGTGGCAAAGGTCAAGCATTTAATTTACAGGCCAGACACTGGTCACATGCTTACACTAGCGTTGGTGTAAGAGAGAGATCAATGCCACTCACGTTACACGGGCTGATACCAAAGAAGGCCAGTTCCTCAGGGAAAAGCCATGGAACCTGTCACTGCAAGAAAGAGAACTGGTAATGGGTACAGATGTACAAAGAGCCTGATCGCCCACACGATAAGGGTTTTGTTTTTTACAACTTTTGTTTGGTTGGTTGATTTGGTTTTCTGTGCTGAGCACTTAGCCAGAGCATTCCCCATGCGGAGCATGTACTCTACCATTGAGCTAACCCCAGTCCTTTTTATTTTTTGTATTGTTTCTTCTTCAGAGGACATTTTTGAAAACATCACTTATTGCAAGACTCCTCAGTCATCTTCCCGAGCCTCTTTCTCTCTGGCTTTGTCTGTTGTGCTCCTTCACCATCCCTTACCAGCCCTCCCAGTTTATGCACCACAAATATCATAGCACGTGTAGCTGCATGAATGTGCACCTCTCTCTGGCTGCCATAACTCCGCAAACTGGAGTCCTCTAACCTGGGACATCTATAGATTTGCAGGTTCTCTGCAACTTCACCTTCTAATATATCAGTTTCACACTAACATGCGCCCCTCCGTTGCGTGGCAGGACTGATACAAACTTGAGTGGGGTCTTCTTGAGGTGGTACATTTTAAAGTAACAATTTCAGGTGATTTAATGAAGGAACCATGTTAGCGGTTAGGTATGAGGTTTCCCTCCCTGGGTGAAACTATTGGGTTATGAGAGCCTTAATTTAATTAGTGTGTTGATGCACTTGAACGTGTTAACCGCAGGGTAATGTAGGCAGGTAGCTGTGGCTGGAGGAGGTGGGTCCCTGGGAGTGTACCTTTGGGGTTTATATTTTGTTCCTAGTGTGAAGAGCTCTCTCTCTCTGCTTCCTGACTTGCCATGTCCTGAGTTGCTTTTCTCCTCCACATTCTTCCATCATGATGTTCTGCCTCATCTTGGGTCCAGAGCAATGAAGTTGGCCATCTGTGGACTGAGACATCTGAAACTGTGAGTGCCAAATAAATTTTTCCTCCTCTAAAATTGTTCTTGTCAGGTTTTGTGGTCACAGTGGTGAAAAAGCTGACTTAAATAAATTATTTAGTGGTGTTGGCATGATGAGGAGTCAATGAGGTCTGATACACCCAGAGGCTAGCAAAGGTAGCAAGCCATTACCTCTCCTAGCCCTGAGAGGCAAAGAGGAGCCATTTTGCAGGAACCTACTGACAGCCCAAGCTGAGGAAGAGGAGAAGACAAAAGGACAGCAGCTGAAGGCAGGGAACAGCCACTTGCAAACCCTGGCCCTAATGGGAAGAAGCAGAAGTAAGTACTCCAGATTCTCTCTTCTCCATCCAGTGATGGTGCCCCCATTGGCCAAAGTCAGCCAGCAGGTCAGCAGGTCAGCACAGAGGTCAACTTCTTAACCAAAGCATAGGGCTAGAAGGACAGGGAAAGCAATGCACAGTCCAGCTGATTTTGTATTCCCAGCTCTTCCTAAGCTTCTTTCAGAGAGTAGGTAAAAAATCTCAAATGGATGAATGATTCCCCACAAATCTTCTCTCTTCTGATTCTTTGAATTCATTTTTCTTAATAAGCACAACAGATATAATTATAGAACTATTTGTGGTTTAATTTGTAGAATTTTGTAAAGTTTTCAAATATCTAGATTCACAAAGTAAAAGAATTTTTTTTGGTTTGATCGTGTGTCTCGAATTAGATTTTGAAATTGTCAACACCACTCTTATGCCCTTGACCTGGGTGGGTAGCCAGTGAGTACTCAGAGCACCCATAAGGTGGCTATTCTCATCTCCCTTTAGAAATACGGAGACTGAAAGTCCGAGATATTTGAGAATGATCAGACAATGACTTTGTCTTCCATTCTCTAAATTCACAGAGACAAAACAATAGCATATGAATGTTAAAATATTAATGCTAGTTCTTCAATAAGTTAAAAATAAAACCAGTGAAACAGAAGTACTTTTTTTTTTACCACTGAGCTATGCAGATAGCAATTGAAATATTACTACTTTAGTAGTTTTAAAGTGGCTATGATAATATACCTTGGGAAAGAAATAGTGCTAAAGCCATGGTATATTTATTTTATTTTAACTGAAAACTTTTTCCAGAGACATATGCACATTGCTTAATGCTTTCCAGGGATAAGTTCATACAGGTTCAGTATTGCTTATCTGCAACGCTCAGGCCAGAAGTCTTTCAGATTTCAGATTTCTTGGTATTTTGGAATATTTACATGTACATAATGAGATATCTTGGGAACGGGACCCAAATTTAATCTTGGAATCTGTTTATGTTTCATATACACCTTATATACATAGCATGAAGATAACATTATACAATATATTGACTGTCACCTGAGGTCAGGTGTGGAATTTTCTACTTGTGACATTGCTTCAGTGCCCAAAATGTTTCCCATTATGGAGCACTTCAGATTTTGAATTTGTGTGGTATAGATACTCAACTTGTCACAGAGCAGGAGGAGGGGCAGGGGAGAAGGACGAAGGTGACAAAGAAGAAGCCTGAGGGATTGGGGGTTGTTATGGTAAGTGCAGAGAAAATATGGAAGCTGTATAAAGGTTTTCCAGTCTACATGATTTTTTAACATCTTTGTGGGGTTTTTCATGTGTTTTAAATTTGTTTTAATTAGTTACACATGACAGTACAATGACCTTGACATATCATACATTTGAATCAGGTGGGATATAATTTCTCATTTTTCTGAGTATACAAGTTGCAAAATCACATTGGTCATGCAGTCACATGTTTATACAGTAATAATAATGTCTGTAACATCTTTGGAAGGGTAATTTGAAAGTTCTAAGTGTGAATAACAGCAATTACTACATTATTGCCTTATTGAAATAGTGGCCAATTTTTATTCAAAAACAAGGCATTTAGTTGTATTAGACATATTAATCTTACATTATTTTTAACACAATGTAAGATGTATTCTTCATACATGTTATAAAACTTCCGAAAAATGTTTTAGTATATTTTTGCAAGAATGTGTTGCTTGGCATGTAGAAGAAATTAACATTTTATTGACTAACCAGGTTTGTTCCCAATTCTAATGATAACTTAGAAGCGATGAGCACCACAAAAGGTTTAGGTTGTGGTCCCAGAAAGCCCTGTCTCACTAAAAGAAACCAGGTTCCTTTAGACAAATGGCTGATTTGGGGCCTAGGGCAGGAAATACACAAAATTATCCCAGTTATCTTGTGCCAGAAAGCAAGGATATTAAAAAAAATATTAGGGTCATCTCAAAAGGTTACAGCAGCCAGCGGAGAGGGCCTAAAGTGGATTCTGGGAAGACTAGATCATCATCCAAACAGAGTGTTCATGACACAGGGAGACGGAGAACCTCACCTCAGCAATCAAGCTGTCCAGGGAGCACACATCCACGGTGAATGAACAGGCAAGTCATCAAACAGGAACAGGAAGGAAGGACACAGCATGAGAATATACTCAGTCTCTGTTTTAATCAGGAAATGCAAATGTAAATATTAAGATGACATTTTCTTACCCATCAGACCGGCAAATTTTTAAAGGTTTCTCGACACAAGTATCGACTATTGGCAACAGTGTGGGAAAATAGGAAATATTCGAAGTTCAAGCCAGTAAAACATTTTTGACTGAGCAAGTCAGTCAGGACAAGTAACATTTTAAGTGTCTAGACTCTCCTTTGCTCTGGTGTTGACTGGCCATATTGGTTTTTTTTTTTTTTCCCTGAGAGAGAGAGAATTTTTTAAATATTTATTTTTTAGTTTTCAGCGGACACAACATCTTAGTTTGTATGTGGTGCTGAGGATCGAACCCAGGCCGCACGCATGCCAGGCGAGCACGCTACCGCTTGAGCCACATCCCCAGCCCAACCATATTGTTTTTAATTTGCAAAAAGTAACACAGATTCAATCAATAGGGGAATTTTGTAAGTATATGAAATAGCTCAAATGAATGTTTTGGGAATATCGTCAAGTTATAAGTTAAGGAAAAGATACATAGTGTGGTGCTATTTACATTGAAATCCCATAAATATCAAATTCTGGATGAATAGATATGTAATTTCACAGGAAATAGGTCTTCAAAGATACACACCAAACTGATAACACTGCTTACCTCAGGAGAGGAAACCACCTCAGAGGGAATTAGGATGGACTTTGGGTTTCTCTTTATTTTTCATACTATAAATTCTAAGTAAGTATCCTTTGTTTTGTAATCTTCTAATAACCCTCTTAGGAGAAAAAGGAAGGCCCCCTTTACAAGTGAGGATACACGGAAAAAATAATGGCTGGTGTTCCCCAAGGTTAAGTAAACAGTTGAGTTGAAAAACGAACTCAGGCTGATCGTAGGGCCTTCATGCAAACTCTCCCCAGATCACAAAGAAAAATGATTTTTTATTGTACTGATCAGAATGTCTCCAGGGAGATATCTGGGTGTAAAAGGACACTTTAGCAGCCATTAGTATTTGCCATCTGAATGCATATTGAGGTGACTGTGGTAAGCAGGCAGGCTCAGACAGAGTCTGCAGAGCAGCAGCCTCCCGAACACACACTGTTGCAGACTTCTGTGAGAGGAGGTCAGAGGGTGAGGGCGGAGGCCAGGCTGAGACCCAGAGCACCACCAGGTGGAGGAGGGGTTCTGAAGTGGGCCTGGGCTGCCGCATCACCTACGAGGGCTTTGAGTGGCACTTTGGGTAACAAGGACATCTTTGGTGACCTCAGCAAGAGTCCTGATGAATAGGAAGGAGCAGAAAGCCCAGGAGGAAGGAGTGTGAGCAAACAAGGTGGACTTGGCAGCCTGGTGGTCCCTCCAGATGGCCAGGTCCATTTGTGGGTGTCTACCCAAAAGAACTGGAAGCAGAGATGCAAGCGGGTCTCTCTCCATTGGAGTCTACAGCAGCACCAATCATAGTCGCCAAAAGATGGGAACGACCCAAAGGTTCACCAATGGAGGGGCAGAAACATAACGTATGGCAAACATGCAGTAGCATGCTATTCGGCCTTGGAAAGAGGGACATGCAGACACGTGCTAGGTCCTTCATGAACCAGTTCCCAAGTCACATGGTCGATCCTAAGTGGACTAAGGCAGACACAAGAGGACAAGTGTTAGAGTCTGTAAACAAGTCAAGATGGCGCCTGGCATTTTCCCAGAGGGAGTGGTTTGTGAAGTAACGCCAGCAAGCCATTAAGTGTGGAGATTCCTTATTGGTTGACTGCTGTATCTAGTTTATGTTAATTAAGATAAGCTGTGTGGAATGTATATATACCCCTCCTGTCCTACAATAAACAGGGCTCCCACTCCTGCTGTATCAATGTACACAAGTTGTTCATCACCCCCCGGTTATTTTGCTGCAGCCGGACTGCGGCATACAAGTGTCACCATTCCCTTACACAGGGTCCCTGGGGTCTTCAGATTCACAGAGACAGAAAGTAGAACAGTGGTTGCCAGGGTGGAGGGGGTGGGAAAGGACAAGTGATTCCTTAATGAGCACTGAGTTTTAGTCTAAAGGATGAGAAGGTTCTGGAGGTGGGCAGTGCTGGTGATTGCCCAGTGACACCAACATACACTTAGAAACGGTTCACATGACCCATGTTCTATGATATACTTTCTACCACACCTACAAAACCACAGTGTTGACAACTTCCCTAAAAAGTTCAGAAGAAGGGAAAGAAAGTAGTATGGTTGTCAGTCAAGGAGAACTTTTTAAGGGGGAGGAACATCAACATCACTGGGAAGTGGTCATCAGGGAAGCAGAGTTGCACACCTACCCTTCAGGTAAGAGGGACACACACTCTGACTCACATACTGAACTAGCACATTAAAATTACGGTTGCCCCCCTTATCCACAGGGAATGTGTTACAAGACCCCCCAGATGGAGGCATGGGAGTGCATAGTAACACACCTTACGTGATAAGGTTTTTCCTATTTTGTTCTAAAACATTGTTCTAAAATATACATCTTAACCCCAGCATAGGATTTTTTTTTCTATCTGTATGAAATCAAGACCTTCACAGGTTCCCTTTGAAGAAGGGCTTTCTCGCTTTTCTTTGGCATATTTGCACTCGCAGCATCACTGTCCTTGCATTTGGGGGCCGTTATTGAGTACAACAAAGATTACTTGAACCCAGGCACTGGAGCACTGTGCCAGTGGGTGTGACAACTGCAGTGACTACCAAGTGACTAACGGAGGGTAGTGCATCCAATGTGGGCATCTGGACAAAGGGACAATTCATGCTGTGGTTGGTACAGAGCAGAAGGGCCTGAGATTTCATCATGTCTGTCCAAATGGGATGCAGTGTTAAACTGATGAATTATTTCTCCAGTTTTTACTTAGTATTTCCTGGCTGTGGTTGACTACTTGTAACTGAAACCTCAGAAAGGAAAGCCACGTATAAGGAGGTCCCAGAGCACCCACAGACACTGAGGACTACACTTCCTGAAGTGGGACTGGGTCTTTGCGGTCAGAAGAGCCTAGTGTTTCATGATACTCACATGCAGTGATATTTAAATTTTATCTCAACACACAGAATCTAAGTCATCTTCATTCCATCAATAACTTTTTCTTCCAGTATTTTCCTACAATTACCTCTCTAAAGAATTCAAATAAAATTTGATATTTATGACACTTGGGGATTTTGTTTTTTGTTGTTCTTACTTGTATTTTTGTTTTGTTTTGTTTTGTTTTGGGCGTATTATTATGTGGTGGTTTTCTTAGTTTGGTGTATTTCTTTTTACTTCCAATTAATTCACATTAAATTTGAGGTTAGGTGAAATAAAAAATATTCCCATTTCTAATCACTCCCTACTCTGTTGCCTCTTTGGAAATATTATTAAATAAAAAGCAAAGAATATGATACTCTGAGAGCCACTAGTTCCTAAAGTCTTGCAGTGTGTGGAGGTTTGCATAATTACTGTCATTCTTGCAATCCCCCCTCCCACTTCCCCATTGAGCAAGGGAGGGTTGGAAGAACTGCCATCAGTTTGCCACCCATGGCTTTTATTATCGGGTAACCTAGGCATGGGAGAAATGTGTACCTATATGTATATTTAGACAGACAGATATCCTTTTATATGAAGTTGACCACAGCATTTTCTTTGATCAACTGTCTCTGTTCCTTTTCAACCAACCATTGTCCCTATGGTCCTTTAAATATTTCCATTTACTTCTCCAACTTGGAAGAAAATTAACCAGTTATACGCTCAGCATTGCAAGATCTGCACCTGTTTTTCACTCTTGTGGCTTGAATTATGAGAGATCGTGGATAAGCAACAGTTTCAGTTTTGCAATGCTTTATCTGTATGTAACAGGCAAGTATGCATGAGAAAGGAAGTTAAGACTTATAGGTAAAAACACCACTACCCAAATTCCAGGAAAATGTCCACTTACTGCTCTTGAACTTGGATTCTCTGTCTCTTTCTCTCTCTCAGATGCTTACAGTCAGATTATCATTTAGGTTATACTGCAGAGACTTTAAATTAACTACATATAAAAGTAAGTGTATGCCCCATATATTACTTTCACAGTTTTCTTCTACATACAGTTTTTCTTCCTTTTTTTATAATTATCATTAGCCACATAGAAGATGTTTCCTTATGTAAGTGAGCCTACTTAATCAAGTATAGATTTTAAGAACTTAACTTTTCTAAAATATGCTTAACAGATAAATATGTTTATACATTAATTATTTATGCATAGATGCATAGATTATAGCATGTTTCCATGATTCCGAGTGTAAACTTTGTGAATAATTCACCATTTCCCATAGAATTTATAAAGCATAATGACTCTGGTGTTTCACAACTTCCTCTTTTGGTGCACTAGCCTTCTGCAGAGGAAAAAAAAAAGTCACGTGACTAGAGAAGAGAGCTGGGTAGAGAAACAGATCTCCTTGAAGAGCAGGGAGTTCAACTCACCAGTGGAGCAGCTTGACGAGCAGCTGTAGATAAGACAAAGAGGTAAGAAGAAAGCGACGTTGTTCATATTTTAGGATTTGGGTTGCTATTTATATGCCAAAAATGTAAATGCTGAACAGATTATAAAATAGATTTGTAGACCTGATATTTCACTCAAGCGAGTAGTAAATATTTAAAATAAAAGACTTGCATAAATATACGGTTTCAACTTCACTCGCAACCTTCTAAAAAGCCAGGAAATTTAAAAAATTATCATTGCTCTCCAACTTATATTACCTGCAAAGTAAAGCGTTCTCTTTCTTGTGTGTGAAGAAACTTTTGGATGAACAAAGAGAACTTTGCTTCCTCCCCTACCATCTGTTTATTCCTACCATTTCTAAATTCTCTCACATGGATCTCTTGTTCATTTTGAAAAACCATTTAGTTGAGCCTTTTGGAAAAAAAATACATTTGTTTTTACCCACTGCGAAAATAGATTGAATTATTTTGAATGTAACATTCCAGTGCTATTTGTTATATCATCATATGATGACACTTAAAGTAATTTGTGATGATAGCATGATTTTAAAGTCTAAATAAGTAAATCTGACTTTCAAAATGGTTTTCCTAATAAGATTAATTGGTAGTTATAATACTTAAAATTGGAGTAAGAACTAAAACAAAGATCATTTGAAGTGATGGTTGGTGACCAACATAGGCTGAGGCTGATCTTGTTAGTAAGTCTCCGGATAATCTAGGTCCTGTAGGACCCTTGCTCCTTGCTGGTGTGCAGGTCCAGGACAATAGCAGCTCAGATCAACTCTACTTTATATAATTGTCTGCAAGGTACAGCAATTTTTAAATCTTCCTTTTAAAAGCTGTTGGTTTCTTTATACTTCAGTGAAGACATTACCGATATTTCATTGAATACAGCTTTAAGAAAAATGCAGATTTAAGTGAACAATTTCTGTCATGTTGTGTGGAAGCAGGGAAGTTCGTCTGAGCACTCTGTCATTGAAACATTTTGAGGTGAACACTATACATTGCCTGTGTGAGATTTGCCGAAGTAAATACCCCAAGTAATGTTTCAGAATGCTCACTTGATTTGGTTTGCTTTTTGAATTCGACTAAAATCATGACTTTCTTGAAGAAAGTTCTTATCCCTTCAATAAATGGATTTATCTTTTATAAAATTCTGTAAAATTTGTGAAATATGTCATAGAACCAATAGAACCACCGACCTGTTGGTTTATTACATTACCTGGTACCCACTTTTGTAAAAAATTTATTTTCATGTAATATGCTATAACAATAGTTGGTGTCTCTTTATCGCAGGGAAAAGGAAAGCAGGTTGGTAGTATTATAAATTCAGGAAATGAATTAAGGACACAACTTTGACATTTTGGGCTAGATCAGAATTTTAAAATTAAGACGATCTTTTGAGAAATCCATTAAAATTGTGCATCTTTGTCTTTAGGTGCCACATACTAATTAAGCACTAATTCCATTAGCACTTATGTTAATTTAATACCAATTTAACACCATCTCTTTTTTTCAAACAATTGTGGTTTTGAATGGACACAGTTTTGCGTATGTGATATTTTGACATGGTGGACTGTTGAGCGTTACGGGGAAGTGACAGTGAGTGCATGTCGCTCTCTCTGGGGGATAAGCAGCCCTGAGAAAATGGAGCCGAAGGAAATGGCCAATGAAGGCCAGAGCAGCCCAAGAAAATGCTGTCCTTCTGGAAGGACAGATTTGTGGTAATTCTTGTTAAGGTCTGAATGAACAGCCCAGTCTTAGCTTGTTGAAAATGAGTTTAGAATTTGTTCTCTCCTTGTGAAAATTCTATTTTCTAGAAGAAAAAACAGAGTGCTCGTTTGGCCGAGCTTCCAGGACACACAGGGGTGACTGAGGGGAACTTCTTGTCGCGATTAGCATTGCATTTTTTTTCTCACATGCTGTTATTTTTAAAAAGCAGTTAGAATCTGCCGCGGAATCCAAAAATTTTAAGTGAAATTAGACACATTGTGAATAATTCATTGCTCAAAAACTAATTTTGACTTTTGAACTACAGAGACGTATTTTACTACGGTTCATTAGAGTATATTCATGCGACAATTATTCAGGACAGATATTTTCCTTGAGTCTTATAAAACTTGGAACCAGACAGCTGCTCAATGGCATGGTGAAGCCTGGGGTCTGACCTAATGAAACATGGCTGATCTAGCGACCTGTGGGCCATCTCGCAGGTGGTCTGTGTGACTGGAGAAAGCCAAGTGGCCTCCACTCTCCCTGTTGATGGGTGTGTCCTCCTGCTTCCCAGAAGGACCTCCCAGTCTCCCTCTAGAAGAATCTGACCAGCTTACAGAGAGCACTCTCCCACCCTGACATATAGGCAAATATATTATTTTCCAAACAATGATTTCACTTAGGAACAACCATGCCATTTGTTTTTGACATAAATGACAAGACTTCCAAAAGAACATTGAAACATTTATTTTTTACTTAGTTGTTTTGTTTTTTTCTTCTTTCCATCATTTTCCATTTTGCACCAATAAAGAGAAGGAAGTCAGTTGCCTTGAAAGAAAATTTATGGTTTGCGTACGAGCTAAGAATGTTCTGATTGCAAAACCAAAACTCTTCTAAATCTAGATAATATATGTCTTTTGGCCTTTTAGAAACAATTTTGTGTCTTCTATCTCTATAGAACTTCCATTTGTTTTTAACGAATGTGACTTCCAAATAAGTGTCACACTTAACATTTTCACATCTACTATACTAGAAATATGTACTAATAAGCAGGAAAATTACTGTGTTCACAAAATAACTGCTATAAGAGCAAATGTGACCTGTTATGATAGAGTGTGCATCTCATTTCATACACGAAGCAATTTGTGCAAATATGAAAGATAAAGGAAGCCATTTTGTATTTCTAAACATTTCTACTTAAAAAAAAATAAATGAAATGCAGTCTGACTTATACATCTGCACTGTAAAAAATTTAAACATTTAAAAACACTGCTAATTTTTTAATCTTTAAAATACAAATTATTTGTTGAGAATTGTTATGTTTCCATCACTTTCTTGACAACATTAATGTTTTTTAGTATTTTTTATGAACTAAAATTTGGCACTTAGATTTAATGTTTTCAAGATTATTTCCAGTTTTATTTTTTTGCCATTGTATATGTATGCCAAAAATATTACATTTTATTTAATAATACTTTATTTAATATTTGTTATATTTGACATCATTGAGATAAATACCAGATTTGTGTTTTTAAATCAAAATTCAAGGAAAAATGAATTAAAATCATTAGCTGGCAGTGGAATAATGGAAAACAGATCATAAATCAAGTGAGCCTAAAGGTGTTGCTCCATGCACACCTAGGAATTATTTTGCTTTAAACATATCTTATTATAAGCCTTTAGGTATTTTTTTAGTAGTAGTAGTTACCACATTCTCAATATTATTCTCACCTTGGAAACAAATACGTAGTAATATGATTTTGAAAAACATCACCACAGTTTGTTCTGATTCTGGAAAATATAAATAAAACTAGTAGAATTTTAAAAATATATCTTCATTCATTTTATTTTCACTTGCACAAGAAAAGAACTTATGTAGTTGTGTTGTGTCTATTCTTTGTCATGGTGAATAGATCTGACTTAGAGGAGTCGCAGAAGTCCTCGCCATGAAATTAAGTTGTTTTCTGAGCAAATAAAATCCTATGTGTGTGGTGGCAAGTTTTTTTAAAAATGCTCACCAGAAACTCTTATTAATTATTCAAAATATTTTTATTTTGGAATAATTTCAAGCTCAAAACGTTTCTAGGAAAAAAAATTATAATGAATACCTTTCTGTCCTTGATTAGATTTGTTTGATCCCATTATTTTCCCACATTTGATTTCTAATTGGCTCTTACTCTTTTTTTTTATCCATTTCTATGATTTTTTTCCCTGAACCACTGAGTGCATGTTATGCATAGTATGGCCTTTAATTCTGTGCATTCCTCAGAGTAGAGATTTTCTTACGTCCCAGTGGCACGTAAGTGGCTGCCTCATAAATTTGCAACAATGCATTTCTTTTATCTAATATTTGTCCGTTTCCGAGTTTTGTTGCTTGTCTAATAATATTCTTAATAGCAATTTCTCCCCAGTATATCATCCTGTCTAGAATCAGCTATCACTTTAAGTTGCCATCTCTCTTTTAAAAAAATTAATAGACAAATAAAATTGCATGTATTTCCTGTGTATATTATATTGTTTTGAGACACATATATTGTGGAATTTGAGCTAATTAACATATGCTTTACCCCATCTACTTGCGTTTTGCGATGACAACACTGAAAATCTTTCTTAGCATTTTTCAAGAATTCCATACATTGTTATTAACCATAGTGATGATATGGTACCATAGATCTCTTGAACTGTCACGTCCCTTTATGCTCTTTTAATGTGGGACATTTTTATATCATGTCTTTGTCTCTTATGAAATTGAAGATTTTAAAGAACACCAATACTGTTTAATTTACTTTTTAAATTTCAATTTATTTTTAATGGTACATAAAACAGAAAACCTGTATACATGTATGGGCCACCCTGTGATGTTATATACATAGTATAATGTTCAAATCAGGGTGAATGCATTTATTTCTTCAAATGTTTATCATTTCTTTATGGTGCCAACATCCTATCTTGCTGCTCTTGAAATATACAGTGCAGTACTGTTACCTGAGGTATTTTGCCACTTAATAGCATGTTTCTCGTTTTGTGTTTGTCAATTCCTCATGATTTTATTGCAATTCTGCATTTCCGACTAGAGCACTGCACAGGTGACGTGGCCTCTCTTGCTGACACCCATGGAGGCCCATGGTACCCACCTGTCCCACTTGGTGACATGGCCTCTCAGGATGACACCTATAGAGGTACCTGGTGCTCACTGTCCCACCTGGTGAGGGGACTGTCATGCTGAAAACTTGGAGGCCCATGGTGCTCACTGGTCCCACCTGGCGAGGGGGCTCTTTGCTGCTGAAGGCTCCATTGAATTCTGGCGGGCAGTGATGACTCCTCACCAACTCCCGGGGATTTAGCATCCACAGTCACAGACCTTCCCATCTGGGGCAGTCTTTTCTATAAAGATTACAAAATTATGATTATTCAACTTATCACTCGTCGGCGTTAACACCCGTCTTTTCCATTCTGCTGTAAACACAAGAACTTCTTCTCTGATGTTTATTGAATGATATGGATTTTGTGTTTCCCTATGTTCTTGTATGAACTGCTGAACTCCCAGGTTTTCAACAGTTCTCTACTGCCTTAATTATGTGATATCATGTTGTCCACAGTTAACCACAGGAGCTCCGTCGTTCTGTCTGTGTCCTGGTGATGTCTCCATCCCAGGAGTGAGCACCTTCTCCACCTGCCCCTGCGCTGGAAGCCTTCACCGTCATTTCTGTATTAGAGAGTGGCCTTAGGTACCCAAGTCAGGTGGTGTTTCAATCAGCTTCTTCACTGCTCTGACTAAAAGACCTCACAAGAATATTTTAAATGAGGAAAAGTTTATTTGGGGGTTCACAGTTTCAGAGGTCTCAGTCCACGAACAGCAGGCTCCATTCCTCAAGGCAGAACATCAAGGTGGAAGAGTGTGGTAAAGGCAAGCGGCTCACATGACGATCAGGCAGAAGAGAGACTCCACTCACCAGACACAAATATATATACCCCAAAGCTACGCCCCCATTGTCCACACCCCACCTGCCTCCAGTCACCACCTGGTTAATCCCATCAGGGTATTAATTCACTAATTGGGTTAAGGCTCTCACAACCCAATCATTTGTCCTCTGAACCCTCTTGCACTGTCCCACACATGAGCTTTTGGGGGACACCTCCCACCCAAACCTGAACAGGCAGTTAAGTGTATTCCCCACCACTGGCCGCAGAAATACATTAATGCACACGCACACCAATAACATGAGCACACAATCTGCATGCCAATGATCATGCAGGCACACATGTGAGTATTCATCTACATGCAGACGTGGCTACCACACACGTGGACTCTGGGCACCCAGTGCTCACTGGTGTTTCCTCTTCAACCCGTCCTCGCAGTGTTGCTGCCTCCCACAGTCCAGGGTGCAGTCCCTGGATGCCAACAACACTGCTGTGTTTACACACCTGTCAGTTCTATGGCATGTCTAGAATTATTACAGAATTGCTTCCCTTAAATCACTGCAATAAGTAGATCTTCTGAAGCAGTGTTCAGGGTTTGTGCCCACTTCTTCCCGGGCACACCCACCTCCCAGAAATGTTTTTTTTATAAGTTGCCTGGATTCTTCCTTCCCTCTTTTCCTCCCTCCCTCCCTCCTTCCCTCCCTCTTTCTTACTTTCCACTCAAGGTGACCACAGTATTAATTTCAAATACAATTAAGTTTGGTCCAGTTCATTTCCAGCTTTGGGGCTTTTTTCCTTACAGTTTTTATTGGTTTTCTTTTATTTTTTGAGTAGATTATTTTATTTATTTATTTATTTTTAGAGACAGGGTCTCACTGAGTTGCTTAGTGCCTCACTTTTGCTGAGGCTGGCTTTGAACTCACCATCCTCCTGCCTCAGCTTCTCTAAATTTATTTTAAATATTTCTTTTCTAAGTCATGGAGACAAAGGGCTACTCACCCTAGTCATTTTTATTATTCACCATGTGGCCTAATTCAAATGTTATTGACAGAATTCACAAATACTTACTTGAGTTATCAGTCAAATTTTTGTTTTTGTATTTCAATTCTAATCGATCTACCTCGAGCCTGAAGTCTAAATATTTGATACTCGGATGTTTGATATCAAAGAATATTACTCTCTGATATTCTAAAAAGTGACAACTTCAGAAAATGAAGTAGTTATTTATGGTCACACTGATACTTGGTAAACCCTATGGATTCCAGAAGCTTTTTCTTTTTCTTTTTTTAGTTAAATGTGCAGACAGCATCCTATTTACAGAAAAACAATTATGTAAGGAAATAAGAAGAAACTGTGAATTTTTGCAATAGATAAACACTGAAAAAATTCTCTACCTTTTGTATATGATTATAGAATATCCCTGTCTCCAACAGTTCCCATATTCTGCTCCAGTAAACGGGCTATGATATTTGTGGTGGGAAGAGAAAGTGGGTCAGTCTCAAAAGATTGATTTCCAGGTTGTACACCCTCTGTCTGTGGGTCTGAATAAATCACTTTTCTATGACCAAGTGTCTCTCACCGCACAAATGACTAATAAAAAGTCAAAGGGCCTTAACTTTCCGCCACTTCTGGACTTGTAGACAACCTCTGCTCACAGGCATCTCAAATTCCACATGCCCCAAACAAAACCTCCTTTCCCACCTGTCCTGATGCTATGCGATCTTCTCTCCTCAATGAAGAGCATCACCTCACCCCAGCTGCTCAGGTGGTTTCCTCTGACTTTCCCTCTTCCGTACTCCACCTACCAGCAAGATCTTTGTATATCCAAGATACTTGCCAACGCTGAGCAGACTCTCCCCTGAGCATGGCATAGGACGCTGTGGTCTCTGTTGGTCTGTGTGTGTTGTGCTGGGATGGCACCTGGGGCTCCTGCATGCCAGGAGGCATTCCATCACCCAGCTGCATGCCCAGCCCTCATCTCTTTCCTCATTCAGCCTCCTAGGAAGCTCTTTCTCTTCCTTGCAATCTTGCCATAATCTGAGACACAAATCCCACTATGTGGCTCCCTGCTCAAGATTCTTCAATTGATTTTTATTTTAATGAGGATAAAATTCAAATTCCTCCTATGGCTGTGTCTTGCTCTCTGCCTACCTGTCCCCCTTCACAGTCTTCCCCCCACTTCTGCACTCACCAGATCCTGGCTCCACTCCTCCACTTTGCCCTCAGGGTACCCCAAGCTCATTCATGCCTCTTGGACTTTGCAAATGCTCACTCCTTCCTTCTTGGCATGCTCCTCCTACACCTTCTGTGACACAATCATTTCCTTATTCAGGTCTCTGCCCAAATGTTTCTCCTAAGAGAAGTCTCCCATGACCAACTAGATATTTACAATGTCCCTAGCCCAGTCACTATCATTAATATGGCAAAAGTTTTTTTTCTTTAGTACCAGGGATTGAAACCAGGGGTGCTCTTTTTGTTTTTATTTTGAGACAGGGTCTCACCAAGTTGCTGAGGCTGGTTTTGAACTTGCAATCCTCCTTGCCTCAACCTCCCCAGCCACTGGGATGGCAGGTGGGGCCACTGAGCCCTGCATAAAGTTGTAATCTTTATTTCTTTATTCAAGGATTTGTTGCCTGTTCTTCCTATTAAGGATGCAAGTTCCAGAAAGGCAGAGAATTGGGCTGTGTGGTCCAGGCTCATCCTCAGCTTGTACTCAGATGCACAGAGCCCAGTCTGTGCTCAATGCATAAATGATGATCAAGCCAAAGACTCCAATGTTTCTGAACCTCATATACAAATCAAATGGGCAACATGAAAGTACTCGTGTCCCAGGGCTGTACCAGAGCTGTCCCCAGGAGGCCCTGGCCACGGCAGCCCTCCCAGTGGCCATGCCACCATCAGGTGGAGACACACGGCTCATGTTGAGTGCATGGAACTGAAACCAGAAAGTGGTTGCTGGAGATGTCAAGTGGGGAAGTTCTCCGTCCCTCTGTGGGGTCTCTTTTCCCCTGAGCTAAAGAGAAACAAGTTCATGGTGGTTGCCACTAACATCTGCGAATCCCTGGGGGCAAGCCCAGCTTGCCCCACACCCTTGCCCTTCCCACCAAGAAAGACACCCAGGTGCTTTGACAGCCCAGGATCTGGGCCCTCCTGAAGCCCAATGGAGGTGCTCTGTCCCCCCAGCACTTTCCTTAGGAACCATCCGCCTGGCGGATGTCACAGCTCTGCATGCTGGTCACAGATTGAAATGAGGATCACTATTCCCATTTTACAGATTTAAGGAAAAAAGGAGAAACTCAGAGGCATAGTAGCTGGAAAACGGTCACAAGATGGATCGGGGTGCATCTGTCTCTAGGTTGGACTTTCCTTATGTAATTATGGCACCTCCACTGTTTTTTGAGAAGCAAAGCAGGCAAATCTGTGGTTTAGATACTGTTAAGAATTAATAGATTTTGGGGTTGGGGATGTGGCTCAAGCGGTAGCGTGCTCGCCTGGCATGCGCGGGGGCGCTGGGTTCGATCCTTAGCACCACATAAAAATAATAATAAAGATGTGTGTCCACTGAAAACTAAAAAATAAATATTAAAAAAATTCTCTCTCTCTCTCTCTCTCTCTCTCTCTCTCTCTCTCTCTCTCTCTCT